>NC_046160.1:97038757-97338757 GCF_011064425.1 Rattus rattus
AAGAAATACTCAAGTTAATAATAAAAAAAAAAAAAAAAGAAACTTTTTAAAGACATCACCTGAAATGGTTGTTTGTTTATTTGTTTCTCTTGCGATGGATCAAGTCCATTAACTGAGTCACAAACCTTGCCTTTGGGAAAAGTGCAATAGGAGTATGTTGCAGTGGTCTTGTTATTTGTGGTGTGGAAAGGTTAACTATGGGAGTTCTGACCGATGGTGAAAATGTACAATTGTTGAAGTTATCCCATTTTGGGTAGCTGGCCTCAATACTGTCAGGTCTAGACACTTACTTACCTCAAACTGCATTACTATATAGCTCAGGCTGACCTTGAACTTGCTGAATAGATGATGCTGTCATCAAACTTGCAGGCATCCTGCCTCAGCAGCCAGAATGCTAGTATTGTAGGTGTGTGTGATCACGCCCGACTAGACCTATTGTTTGATAGTGCGGACCTGTGACTCTCTTTCCCTTCTTCCTTTTCACACATGGAGTCCTCCCATTTTTAAATTTTTTATTATTTATTTATTTTTAAAGCACTGCATGTATGAGAGTTGCCATTCTCCATAGCCCCTGTCCCTTCTCCTAGATCTGATTCTCTGTGTAATATGTTACCCAGCAACCTTAGATCATTGTACAGTGTGAGCTTTTCTCAGTTCTTTATGCTCAAAGGAGACACATGAAGGAGGAAAAAAAAATCCATGTCTCAAGATTGAAAATCTCGGGGAACCTGCAAGACAAAAGGCAGAATGCTTGTGCAACTCAGAGGTACCTCCTGTTCCTGTGGGTAGAACTCTGGACCTCAGGAAGTCAGAGGCATGAAGGGGAAATTCCATGTCCCATCTGAGGGGATGGATTGACATGAACAGAAAAGAAGATACATCAATTTAAGAACATGCTGTTGGACACACCCTGTGATTGTTAGGGATAAGGAATGGACCTGGGAAACAGAGAGGAACTTGCAAAATTGTCATTGGAATTTGAATGAACCTAAGAGACAGATATAATTTGCAAAGAGAGTCCTTTCTGGCGTCTACATTCCTAGATCTTTTATTCTGTAGGTAATGAGTTTTCAGAGACGTGAGGGGAGGTCATCATGTTCTATTTGTGGGATCCAGGTCTTAAAGCAGCAAGGTGTCCTGTGCCTGCAGCAGTGGAAGCCCACCCGGAGGGGAAAGAGATGGAAAACTGAGGTGGTGTTAAAGAGACCTGGATTCTAAGCAGCATACCAAGGGCTGCCTGAAGGAATCATTCCTCTGAGTCCCAACAGGGTCCGTTCCTGGACATCTTAGCAGTGGGTCTCAGTGGGTCTTCCTAGCATCGTGTATAAAGACATTTATCATTAAATGCTGTAGGCAAGTATCACAGATGAGGCTGGATACATGTTTATAGAGGCTGTGAGTTTGGTTTAGGTCGCTATAACAACTGCCTCGGATGATCAACTTACAAAAAGGAAAGTTGTTTTGGCTCACAGTCTCAGAGGCTACAGTCGATGACCGGTTGGCCATGATGCTTTAGGGCTTGTGTTAAAGCAATAAGCCATGGTGGCAATGTAAAACATAACTCCTCACTCATGCCCTGGACAGAAGGACAAAAAGAGGGAGAAATGCTGGGTCCCTAGGATCCCCTTCAAGCTCACATCGATAATGACTAGAGGACTTCCTACTAGATCCTACCTCTTAGAGGTTCTTCTCCTTCCTGTCAGTGTCATAAGAGGCCCTTTATCCGAAATATAAGATCCTTACAGAGAACACAACTGCCTATACAAGGCCACTCAGGGGAAGACCTGAGGTGGATGAAGAGGCAAAGAGAGAAGAGGGGGGGAAGGAAGAGAATAGAGAGGAAGAGAGGTTGAGGAGAGAAGGAATACACCTTTATCAGAAAGAACAGGTAAATATTGTAAATGATTTATGGCTGTCAACTTGAATAGATTATCTGATGGCTAGCTCAAGCAGGGCAATCAGTAGGAAAACAATGGTCATGGTTCAGAGTGGTTGAAGAAAAGAGGTTGAGAGTATAGATTTAACTGATTATTCAAGAAGAGAATCTGATTAGTTCCAGAAATTAGGGTCAAAACACCCCACCACCACCACTAATACCCATACACACACTATTGCTAACATAATAGACCAAAATGCCAGGAGTCATATAGCTATCATAATCCTATTATTGAAGATCTGCTGTGTTTGGTAAGAGTGATTTTAGCAACATTCAAGTTCTTTTAGTATATATTATAAGTTTTAAATTTTAAATGAGCAAAGTAACCCCTTGCTCTCAGTGAACACTTTATTCAGTTTTAGAATTTCGTTTGAAAAGCTATAGTGACTGTGCAGGCACTGTTAAAACACTGGTGGGATTGACTAAAGCTTGTCCAGTACCTTGAGGGCCAAAGGCCACCCGCAAACATCGACGGGCCAGCACTTCCCAGAGGAGTGCCCAGAATTCCCCTTTGAACTCCTTCTGTATTGTCAGTGGTGTTCAAAGACACCTTGAATCCAGTAGTTTAGCTGACACACAGTTTTACTTTTGTACTGAGATGTGAAGACCAAGTAGATTAGTCATCTAAACACTTATTAGATTGACAGTATGTCCTGACAAGGATTGAGTCAAGTCCTATACAACACTTAGATTCTTCAAAACCACTTGATAGTGTTTCCCCACCCATTTGGCCCTTCTACCTCGATTAGCTTAGAACAAAACAATAGCTGAGCAGCCTGAAGCATAATCCAAAGATTGGGGATGAAGGAAGATGGCCTTTCACCAAGATTCTAATCCAAAGGCCAGCACATCCATGAGACAACCGGTAGACTTGTTTTGTCACCCAGCACACAGTAGTGCTGCAGCAAGAAGACCTGTTTGGGAAAGGGGAGTTCTGTCACTTGGAGCAAGCTTGAAATCCTGTGGCTTCAACATTATTTATGGGGAAAGAAACTAAGAATAAGAACAATACTGAGTCTGAACAACGAATTCCTTAAGACCTAGGAACATCTTGTGCTCGTATACGGTTATAATTTAATCCAAATAGGTTGGAGCGGCACCATAATTCAATTTGAGGCAAAGAAAGGCTTTGTACACAGCTGATTCATTTTAGAGCTCTCTGGAGATTTGATTACAGAAAAATTCAAAGAATTTCTTTGTGCTCTCCCACCCTCACAAAGCTGCCCCAAGGCCTGGATTTGAGAGTCTCTGTTACAGAGAGGCAGCCCTCCTCAGACAAGCTAAAAGACACCCCATGTTGTCTTCATGGGGTGCACTTAAATCAGGGCCCATATATTGTATCTCATCAAATTCCCTGGCTCAGTTCTCAAACTGGGGTGTCAATTCAAAGACTAGGCAGTTCACTTATGTTAGAAGAATGCTAGACTTGTATGCCTTCCGAAGGGGTGTTCTCCGTCTTCTCTAAGGGGGCGTCACTTACATAGTAATTGTATTGTGTTCTAGGGAAATAAGCCACTTCACAATTCAGGAGCCTTGAGAAACACCTCTCCCAGTGTCTACAGGAGCAAGTCTGGGAGGCATCTGAGTTTTCAATTTCTGCTGTATGCATACATATCATCTTTGCTTTGTTTTAGTTATGTGTGTGTGCACATGCGTGTGCATGTTTCCACTTGTGGATATAGGTACATGCATGAGAGAAAGGCCAGAGGTTAGCCTTCGTTGTTGTTACTTAAGAGCTAGGCACCTTGTATTGTTTTAGATGGGGCCTCTCACTGGTCTAGAGTTCTCCAAGTAGGCTGGCCAGAAAGCACTAGGGCTCTAGCTGTCACCCAGTGCTGGGATAATAAACCCAGCTCACATATTGTTTTCATTAATACTCAAGGACTCCTGATTTGAAGCTAGAAGAGAGAGGTTGGGTCTTCATGGAGATGGCTATAAAGATCACTTATCCTTAGCTTTGTGTCATGGGGGACCTTAAGGAGACTCACGTGTTGTGTGATCAACATGATGATGACATACATTAAGAGAAGGTAGGAAGAGGTGGGGGTGGCAGCCTAGAGACCAGGAGGGTGTGCCTTTGTGCAGATGTGTGTTTGCTGGGAGTGGGCAGGCTTCAGATGTTCTGTGCTTCCCAGCTCCTAGAGGAATGGGATCCTTAGCTCCGCCCTTAATCACAGTGTGATCAGCTACAGAGTAGGGACAGGGGAAATGCGCTGCTCTCCGTAGCTCAGCTGAAAGACTTTTCCCAAGGTCTGCAGAGACCAGACTGACTGTAGTGCAGCCAATAATGCCTGCTGTGCCTAAAGATTGCAAACTGGGGGCTGCACCTGCCAGCGTATGTAGGCGGCTTGTTTGATTTTGTTTTGGCTTGATATCGGAAAAAATTTTGATTAAATATATTTTAGAAATCAGATTTCACAATAAATACATTCTTAAACCGCCTTTAAAAATCAGATAAATATTGGCACCGAGTGGGTATCTGTGCGGATCCTTTTTAGTGTGGCATGTGATTTGAGGTTGGCCGCAGTCCTCTTCATTCCCTACTGCCCTACCTCCTGCACTGTTTAGCCCACTAGGAAATTTGGCATCTGATATAGAGGGTGCTACCTAAAACCCCTTATGTTGCGTTCAGCCAACATGTGATTAGCGTGATTGGAGAGAGGGGTTGATTGGAGAACGTGTGGAAGAAGGCTGACATGTGGTTAGTGTAGAGTTGGGGTGCTGCTAATAGTGCTGTGAAATCAGGTCAGTGCTGGGAATGATGCTTGCTGAACGGGTGTGTCAGGTAGCTGAGTGAAACACCTCAGCAGGTATGCACATGCGCACTCCCCCAGCTTACCCGGAGCATCCATTCTAGCTTCTCTTTAGTCAAGGAAAAAACTTAGTATTTCCTTTAAGGTTTCACACTGCTGAACATTTATTTTAGTCATAAAATGACATCATAGCAAAAGAGTGACTTAAGTACCCTAATAAATGCATACAGACTGATTAGCGTATTTCCGTCCATGATTAGACTCATCATTACTGTTACTGTGAAGTCTATCGTATTGGAGGGTTTGCTTTTGGTTTAGCCTATGTTTAAAAAGATGGGTTCTCACTGTATAGTCCAGGGTAACCTATTATTCGTGTTATTACCCGTACTTGGACCTCACAATCCTCCTGCTTCACCCTCCCAAGTGCAGAGATTATATTCAGGCTTCTCCAAGTTGGTATTTTTGTCAAGGTTTGTTTCTCGCTATGGTGAGATGTCTTTAACACCAAACTGCTAATTTTCTACAAACACAACTGAAGTGAGGATGTTGACTGGGGCTTTCCCAGTTATAGGAAGAAATGGATACTCCAAGGCTGAGCATAGCTGCTACTTCCCTGGTGTCCTAGAGTGTGTGGCTAGGGGCTCAAGAGATGCTTCAAGGGTGCTTATTGTTCTTGAAGGAGGCCAGGTCGGGTTCCCAGCCATCCACATGGAACAGCTCACAACTACCTATAACTGCACACACACACACACACACACACACACACACACAAATAAATCTTTAAAATGAAGTGCTAAACACAGGTAAGGGTACTTAATGGAAGGCATCAAAGGTATCTGCTAACTGGTACTCCATAAAAGATCCAGCCTACACCCGGAGATGACTGGTGATTCAGTAGACCCCTCCAGAGCACTTTCGACATTTCTCCTCCCTAAACTGTGGGGAATAGAAGGAGGGTGCTCCTCCCCTCACCCTGCATCAGGAATGAAAGACTCTAGAAGTTTGGGTTATGGTAACAACGGCCGGCATCTTGCCATCCTGTCGAATGCTTGCTATATGGCCTCTTGGCCATCAGAATGGAGCACGGAAATGAGTTGGGAGTATGTGAATATGGACCCAGGTGCCTACTCCCAATATAGAGGATGCCATGGGTACCAAGTAGCTAAACGAATTCAGCTCACTCTACCTTAATGACTTTAATATCAGAATAAGAACTATTTGTACCTCAATACTCAAGTAATTTCTCCCCCAAAACATAGAGCATGAACATTGCTGTCATTGTATTTCCAGAAATACAACACAGCATCACTCGTCCCCACAGTCCCATGCAGACACATGCACCTCCTTAGAAATCAAATAGGAAGGAGCAGATTTACCTTTCTATCTCCCTCCCTCCTGCACACCTCCACTCATCCTACATATGGCTTCAAAGTCTTCTGCTTATTGGCAGGTTTGTCTTACAGCCCACTCTGTCACCAGCTCTAGTTTCCACCCCAGATCCAGTTCAGGTCCTAGGCAAGCTCCTCTTTCTGGAGCATCCTTGTAGCCCTCAGGAATTGATTTAATCCCATTTGGGGATGGGCGTGGGGTTGTTTCATAGCTTACTCGAGGACAACTTTAGAAGTCAGTTATCTCCTTCCACCTTGTGGGTCCTGGTGATCAAACTCAGGAAGCCAGGCTTGGTGGCAGGTAGCCTTACCCACCAAGACACTTTTCCAACCCAGGAGACACTCTCTTGTCTTAAATCTGGTAATCCGCTCCCTAGATGTAAGCTTTTCCCCCCAAGATGTGGTATATAGCATATAGCAGTGTCTGTTTTCCTGGGGTTTTTTTCTATATTGTTCTTCATTTTTTCTTTTAAATTCCAAAACAATTTTCTTTTAAAACTTCATTACTCAGTCAGATAAGCAATAAGCTTTCTCCCCTGCTTGGTATCTCCACCTGAGGGGAACAAAACACACACTAATCCACCCAGTTCTACTTCTGCCTACTCTCCAGTACAAAGCACCAGAAGGAAGCGCAGGATGCACTGTCTGCCAGGGGGCTGCTCAGTCACTGTCCCCTGAAATAGGATCTCATTCACCAGTCACTGGTAACAAGCTTTGCAGTTCATCAGCCCACCTGAGACACACTCTGTGGTGAGGAGAAGGGGGCAGAAAGGCGGGACAGCCAGGTTAGAATGCTGCTCTGGGAGACTCTCAACAGCTGCTTAGTTTGAATGTGTCCCCCACCCAGTGTCCACATGTTAGGAGCATAAGCACCAGTGCAACAGTACTGGACAGCAGGGCTGAGTGAGAAGGGTCAAGGCTGCAGGCGAAGTGAGCAGGTTAATGCTGGACTTGCAAGGATGTGTTACTTCAAGGACTCCCTCTAGTACAGACACTCTTGTCTTCTGCCATGGGACATCACACTTAGACTATCATCAGATGCCAGCACCTTGATTCACCCTTAGGGCTTGTCTAACAAGAATCCCACAGTCCTACAGAGCCAGACGACATTACTGAGCAGAGAGGCCAGTGGACCCATAGCTGGTCCGTAGACCTGATCCCATCCTCTACTTCATCCCTCTCTGTTTCAGCCAATATACCATTTCCCTCACACTCACGACTCCCATGTTGGTACGACTCTGTTCCACTTAGATTTCCCTTGAGTCCTGCTTTTAATCCCGCTATCAGTAACCTGTCGGCTTCTTCTATGCTCTGAATTTATCACCTCTACCATTCCCACCCTGTCCCAAGTCACCGTCACCGTCACCACTCTCCTGGATTGTTGATGGTATCTTTACACCCAATTCTTCCTCTTGCGCCTTTTCATTCCAAACGTTGAATCCTGATCCAGAAGATAGGCCAGATTATAGCTGTGACCAGCTTCCTGTTCACTGGGCAATCTCACTTCATTCCAGATACTAGTGGGAGTTCTCAAGGGGCTTCAGTCTGGCACCTAACGTGCAGTGCCCCTCTAGCCTTATCCTACCATCCACTCGTTCTGCCTTAGACTTGTCTGATTCATTGATGCCTCTTTAGAGCCAGGGCCCTTGCACTTGCTAGGTCCTCTCTCCACTGGAACATGCTTGTCCCAGGAAACTGCATGCTTGGCTCTCTCACCCCACTCATGTCTTCCCAGTGAAACTGACCTTACTAGTCTACTTTGCTTTCAGTATGCTGGCCTCCTAATATTCCTTACTCTGTCCCTGCTCTCTTTATCTCCACATGATTACTCATTATCTTACTCAGTTAGTTATTATCTGCTTCCTCTCCTACAATGTCAGCTCCCTGAAGGTGTGACTGCCATCTGTGTCATCAGGTGTCCTAGCATCTCTTACAAGGCCCAGCACATAGTAAATGCCCAGGAAACTTTAATAGGTGAGTGTATGAAGTCAATCTTAGGGCTGGACATCCAAGCCCCTCTTATCTTCTTGGATCCTCTCTTTAGTTTTCTCATGATTATACCAATAGAAAGTTTAGCTCATTGTAGGAAATGGCCAATGAATGCATGTATAGAAGGAGCTTCTGGTTTCTGAAATCTGTCAGGGGATCGATATTTCATGATGACCAAGATTGATTTTGTGATACAAAATCTAAAGGGTGTGTTTCCCAAATCTGCACCCCTGGGCTGTTGATACCATCCCTCAGAACCTTAGCTTTTCTACTCTGAAATATGGATGCTGGAGGACAATATTGCTCTCTCTCCACATGAGAGGAATCCTATCATTTGGTCCATTGAGTTAAATAAAACGCCCTGCTGTTTAGCTTGTGTTGCCTCCTCCTGAACGTGCATCAAGGGCTTAAGCTTTCTGCAGACGAGAACGAAGTTTCCAGTCCCTTGATTTCTTCCCCCACTGTCCTGGGTGCAGCGGGCTGAACTCAGCTGGTTATTAATATGCTTTGCACAGCCCAACTAAAGAAAAAATTGCACTGAAGTTAGAGTTTTCTTTAGTTGAAATCTCTTGTTAGTAGTTGCAGGAGAATACTGCATTGCTTCACGCTGAGGCCACTACCTCCTGCCTGTGCTGGCTTTTAATTGTTGCCACTCCGATCAAATAGATATTTCACTGTCTACTTTTTAAAGCACAGAGGCCAGTGTTACAGGCTACCAAGAGATAATGGAGTGGGGGGGGGTCTTAGCATGCTGTGGGCTGGTGTGAGGTTCCAAGTTCAAAGGGCATCCTAAGTGAAGGGATCAACATTAAGATTTATGCCTAAGGCTAGACCAACTTGGCTTAATTAATTAATGCCAGGAGAACTATTGTTAAATACACAAAATGAAAGACACTAGAAAAGGAAATGCCATTCTGTGCCCTAAAACCACAGCCTCCTAGAGGGTAAGGCATTAGAAAAGTGGAACAGTGTTTAATTACTTTGTCGTTAAAATACTTCTTATCCTGAGGGACCCTTAACAACAGCGTTCTTCTTCCTCCTTACCATTTTCAATGGAAGGAAACTTAGATCCAACCTGGTTTAACACTCTAATCATACAGGGAGGGGCTGGGAATGTAGCTCAGTGGGTAGAGCCCTTGCCTAGCATTTGAGAAACCCTGAGTTCAGTCCTCTGCCCAAAGTCTGTAGAAACCAGGTGTAGTTTGGAATGTGCAATACCAGCACTGAGAAAAATCAGATGTTCAAGGTCAATCCCAGTCACATAATGGCCTTCAGGTTAGTTTAGACTACAGGGGACGCTGTGTCAAAATGTAGACATTTTAGTAATAGTTTGTTGATTTACCTTTAGATGAGAGCTTTGAAAAATGTTCGTTATTTTAGTGTGGTTTTATAGACAACAGGATAGAATATTTTCTTCCTAGAGCACATTCTTAATTTGATAGAGAAAAATAAGAACTAGTATTTTCTTTATCTGTCTTTCTCTTCCTATATTCATATACAGAGTGAGAGGGTACAGAGAATGTATATACATAGATACACATTCATACACAGCACACACATGCATACACAAAAGTGGAGGGAGATACATACACTAAAATACATACACAAACATATACATACATACATACATATACATACATACATACATACATACATACATACATACATACATACAGAAAAAGGGTCAGGGGAGACCCAGATATATAGACATACATACAGTCACATACACACATGCGTACACACAAATGTATATACACAGAGAAAAAGACAAACATATACACATATGCATACATGCATTCACAGATGGGGGAGACACACATACACACAGATACAGACACATAGAAAGACAAACATGCATACAGACACATCCAAACAAGTACACATGTACACACACAGAGATGGCGGGGGAGACACAGACACACATATAGATACATACACAGAGAAAGACATACATATATACAGACACACAGAGGCACACACACACAGAGGCACACACACAAACATGCATGCATACACACATACATCATCTTGGTAAAGTACAATATAGCTTTAATTTAATATCTCAAATACAGGCCCTGCTCCATAAATCATTCTGTAGGATGTTGGAGGGTGAAAGGACGTAAGAGAGTGTGTGTCCCTGGACCTCTGAAAGCTTAAAAGATTGTAGAAAACAAGAAGCTTGAACTCCACATAGCACATAGCACATAGCACATAGCACACAGCACACAGCACACAGCACACAGCACACAGCACACAGCACACAGCACACAGCACACAGCACACAGCATACAGCGCATAGTACATAGCACATAGCACATAGCACACAGCACACAGCACACAGCACACAGCGCACAGCACACAGTGCATAGTACATAGCACACAGCACATAGCACATAGCACACAGCACACAGCACACAGCATACAGCGCACAGCGCATAGCACATAGTGCATAGCAATTGCACAAAGCATGTGACATATTCCATGCAAGCTTCAAGTTAGGTACTCTGCAAGGTTATTGGCAGAAACCCAGAGGCGGTTCCTCAGAGAGGGACTCAGAGAGGAGACCTTGACAGATGGGGACAGCTTAGATCAGAGTCTGTCTCCTGCCAGTAGCTCATCCTTGCATTCCAAATGCTCCTGTCCACTAAGTTTCAGCATGTGTGCAAAATTTCTGGTATTCAGCCATCACCTAAAACGAGGCGTCTGCACATGGTGTTGGTCCACAGAAAGGAGTGAAACTGGGTGACAGCCAGGACAAATGGAGTCCTCCGGGGCAGAAAGAGAGGAAAGAGATGGCATTGTCCCAGGAAGCGACGTGAGAGTCTGGGAGATGGGACAACTGGCAGAGACTCGACTGCACTGTCTATTGTCAACTGTCCAGCACTTCAGATGTCACCTGAGGACACTGTGACAATTAACATGCAGGCAGACACTCATGGTGACTATACATTTTGGCTTGCTTGGTGGCTGTGGTTGAGTATTAAACAAAAGCAATTGGGAGGGCAGATCTTGGTCCAGGCTTTCAGAGAAGAGGAAATTATGCGCCGTGACAACTATAGCAACAATGGAGTGGCAGCATTTCCAACCCTGTCTGTCAAACAGGCCTTAAAATACATCTTCATTTGTTGTTGGGAAGCTGGGAAAAAGTCAATAGAGATGTTAGGGTGCGTCATCAAAGTTTGATTCCCTGCCTTCCATGCAGGTAACCCTAACCCCAAGCCACCCTGTTATAATACAAACAAACAAAACCCCGTATTGGTTGTTCATCCATTTGTTTATTTGGCGAGTAGTTAAGGGTCAGGACTGGAGCCTTACCTACCAGCAAGTGCTTTTTCATTACACTATATACCTAAGTGCCAAGATTACAGCAGGTACCACCTTACTTTGCACCAATGTATGCGTGCGCATGCATGCGTGCACACACACACACACACACACACACACACACATTAATTAACTGAATAAAAAGAATTGATTTCTTTTTCTTTCCCCTTCCTCCTTTTTTGCCTTGTATCCTTCCTCCTTCCTCCCTTCCTCCCTTCCTCCCTTCCTCCCTTCCTCCCTTCCTCCCTTCCTCCCTTCCTCCCTTCCTTCCAGAGAGGGTCTCACATTGTAGCCTTGGCTGATCTGGAACTTACCATGTGGACCAGGTTGGCCTCGAACCTACAGAGATCCAGTGCCTCTTCCTCTCTAATCCTGGGGTTAAAGGTTTTCCCCACCAAGCCTGGCAGAATTGCTTTCTTTTTTTGCATGTGTTCTGTATACACATTTCTGTGGTGTTTCCTTCAGCCATGCATTTCGGGTCTCTGAAGATCTATGTCTCCTGCTGAGCAGTCTCCTACTGTGCTGGTTGCTGGCTTGAGGTTGAAAAGCACATGTTTTCCATCTAGGTTTTGGGGTGCTAGGGGCACATCAACAGTGGTATGATAGTATGTTGAAATGGAGAAGTAGGAGACACTGATCCATTGCTCTCCCAAATACCCCACAGACTCTAGATATAGCCAAGTTCAAACGTAGTCAATAGGAACATGACCCAATGAAAGAATGAGGCCACACCTGTAGATAAGAGAGTTTTCAACCGCAGCAGTTGACCTGATATGGTCATCAGACCACACCAGTCTTCTCTGGTTTCTGTGGCAAATGGCTACGCTCTGTGGTCTACTGGGCTGGAGCTAGAGCTCAGAGACAGAGCAGAGGCTTGACATGAGGGTTCCATCCTTCAAACCAAGAGACCTCGTTTATAACAGTACAACTCTGTTCTCTTTTATGTTCTAGAGGTTAGAAAAATCTATCACAGGTGTCACATGACTAAAGTCAAGATGCCATAGGCTGTGCTTTCTTCTGAAGGCTCCAGGGAGAATCTGTTTCCTGCTTCTTCAAGTGTCTTGAAGTTGGCACTTTACATTGGCTCTTTGTCCCTTCCCTCTTCAAAGTCAACCCCAGGAGGTGGAGTCCTTCTTACATGGTATCACAATGGCCTTTGTCTCTTCCTCCCCCTGTTTTCATTGGGTTAAATCGGGTATTTTCCGGAATTGTCTCCATCTTATAAGCCATTGGCCACCCTAATTTCCTCTTGCCATGTGACCTTTCCAAGTAAACTCCTGTGTCAGGCTGACTGGCTCAGCGGTAGGAACAGAAAGACCTCATTCTCCCTACCATATACTCTCACACACAGTTGCTCAAGCCACCTATAGTAATACGTCTGATCAGTGCTGGAGAGAAGCACCTAGAGGCTCAGAGGAGCCCAAGGTTACCTGGCTTCAGACAAGAACGACCCGAGATCTTAATTCCATGTGCAGTTGTCATAATTTGGCCCAGCAGAACAGTGCACCATGAAAAGGATCACTTGCCTGGTGTCCTAGATACACTGACTTTCATTCCCCTATCTGTGAAGAAACTGCAGAATGGATGGGCTATTATTGAATAGCTCTGGGCAAAAAATGACAGTAGTAGACAAGCCATTCCTAATGCCTCTTGCAGTTACAACCTACAGGAAATGTACTGAACACCAGAGAGGCTGCCCTCTGAACATGTACTACTGTTGTATCCTGCATCCAACTGCTGGAATGATGTGCAGCATGTTATATGAACACAATTCTGTCTGCATCCTTTCCCTTTAGCTCAGTCCTGCGTCCAGCCCACCTAGCCTTCCACAGTGCTGGCAAACATGTTATCTCCCTTAGTCTGCCTGCCTCTCATCCACTAAATTGGTAAGTGCTCCAAAAGAATGATACCGGGGTATTTAGTTGAATATGATATTTAATTGTGGTTCAGGAGATAAAATATAGCTTTAAGAAAAATTGACTCGAGATATATGAGGTCACATATAATTGAGCATGAGTCTTCCAGGCTTCCAACAACTACAGCTGCCTCATTGTGGGTCAGAAGCTCAAGCCTACAGTGAAATCCTAAGTCTATGGATTATTAAGCAGCCTCCATTGCTACTGCCTTTCTTCCTTTCATCAAAGAATTATAATATACATGTCACTGGATCACCCCTCTCTCTTCCTTCTCCCTTCCCCTTTAATCACAACAGAGAGGAAAATTTCCAGCCAGGCATTAAATTGGGTCAACAGCTAACCCAGCGTGAGTGTAGACAGCGGGGCTAGCAAGTGGTGTGTATACACAGGAAATAGAGCCACTGCACTGCCCACATTCGTGTGCTGTGGAATCGTGCAAAGCCCTATTAAGACGGAAAGTAATAAAAGATGAGGGAAATATGGGCACCAGCAACCAACAAATACTCCTGCCTTAAGAGAGCGTTAGTTTCATGCAATGGCTTCTAATGCCTTTCATGTAATCTCTCAAGGTAACCTTTGTCACCAAGAGTGGGCCTAAGGACTTCTAGGAAATGTCACAGCTTTGAGTACCTACGAGCTGATCTGAAACCATGTATGGCAGCTGCACCGGGTTGGCTTGATTTTCAAAGGCTGTCATTAAAGGCGTGTGTAGAAGGATGTCCTTGGCCCTGCCATACACTCATAGAAGTTGAAGCAAAGGCACACAGACCTGTGTTAGCTATAAGAGGACAGCCGTCCCCCTCTCTACCGCCTAGAATGACTCAGAAGTGCACTCAACAGCCAGGCTTGCTACCACAGCACAGTGCTAATAGCTGCTAGTAAAGGCTTTGCTATTGGCTCTGCCTAGATCATCCCTGGAGATCAGAGCAAAGATTCCGTCCTTCTTGTGTCATCCCTTAGATATGGCTCTATAGTTCTTTTGTTTTCTCTATGTAACGCAACAGAGGACAGCGCATTAGGAGAAAGTCTAACATCTGCCCTTGGCAAGCAAGAAAGAGCTATCTCCTAGGGCAACCTTCCTGTCCTCTCATTCCTCTGAGAGTGAACTCACAGGCCACAGAACAATGAAAAACACGTTATCTCCTTCAGACCTCCCAAGGCTTATGCAATAGCTGGCATAATGCCCCCAACAATGACCATGACATCCCAGTGTCTAGAGCTGAAGTTACTTTGTGAATTAAAAGAGATGGCATGCTATCCTGAGCTATGAATTGACCCAGGGTCACACATAAGCAGTGGAAAGATGGAACTATGAGTCAGAGGAGGAGTTGTATGGCCGACGATGTGGTCGGAATAAGGTAAGGCCTAGAAGCTAGCGATTATATGTAGCCTGGAGCTACAAAAGCAAAGCCATCGAGTCTCTCCTAGGAACATGAGAGGACTCAGCTTCTGCTGCCACTCCAGACTTCTCGGCTCTGGCAAAACAGTAAATAGTTCTGCTTTCAGTCACTAAGGTCATGATCATGTGTTCAGGCCACAGTGAGAAGCTCACGGAGGCAGCTCGCCCTGCTTTCTTCCTTGGGATTAGCCTCCTTACAGGTTGGTCAACTACAGAAAACTTATCCTAATCCATCAGAGGAAAGTTCCACCCCCCTGGCTCCAACAAATGCCCCAGGACGCTATCAACTCCAGTAACCCACTTCATCAACCATGGAATGTACTTGCACATTATAACTAACAAAAATATGCACTTGTCCTGTATGATGGTTATCTTTGGAAGATAAGCTTGCAATTTTAATGTTCTGGGGTTTTGTTTTATTTATTTATTTATTTATTGGAAATCGTTTAAGGGAAACATCATAAAGCTTGAAACTAAATGACAAAGCAATTGAAAATTTAAAGAATAAAAACATTTAGCATTACTCTGTGGTCTAGCAGTAAGTGAGAATGTGAATACATTTGCCCGAAAAGAAGGTAGAAAAAGAAAAGAAAAGCTACCCCTCTAAGTGAAATCAATTAACTTGGGGTTTTTCAGGGGTCCTGGGGTGGGGTCTCCAAGGACACTCGTGCTCTGTATGATTTCTGTTTTCACCAGTGTACTTAACTTTGCTTCTGTGATTAGGTATGTTACATGACATAGATTTCCTGCCAGGAACGTTGTTTGGCTGGGTCTGGCCTAATCAAATAGCCCTTTAAAAGCAGAGCATATTCCCAGGTTGGCAGCAAGTGAGAACAAGTCTATGTACCTGGTGATCTGAAGGTCGAAGAGCCTGCGTGTCACGGTGTGTGATCCTGGCCTCGATGCAGCCAGCGAGGTGACACGGGCTTCAGTGCCAAAGCTACAGAGGAACCTAATTCTGGTACCAGTGAACACAGAAGTGAGTTTTCCTCACCACCTCCAGATGGAGGCCCAGATCAGCAAGCACTCGATATTAGCCTGGGAGGTACTACACGGAGTGCTAGCATGGTGTGCAACTTCCAGACCCTAGCACGTAGCTACTCAACTGACTGTCCTCAGAAAACCTTTGATTCCTAAGGCCTCTGTTCCTCAATGGTGCAAACGCTGCTTCTGGGGTGAGGGTGATTTTTAAAAACACCTGAGGTAGTTCAGCCAATAAGGTATCTCAGAAGTCCTACTGGGAGAAGAACAGAAATCAAAGTATCAGTAAATCCTTACCTAGAATAAAAGTTCAATATTTGGTTTCTACTGGGTTTTGCCCATCTGCTTCTAGTGTAGTGGTTTTGGGGTCGATGACCCTTTCATGGGGGTTGTGCATCAGATATCTTACATACCAGATATCTAGATTATGGCTCACAACAGTAGCAAAATTACAGTTGTGAAACAACAACAAAAAATAATTTATGATTAGGGGCCTCCTCACTGTATTGAAGCACTGCAGAATTAGGGAGGTTGAGAGCCGCTGCTCTAGTGAAGTACAGACAGGACAGGCAGGGAAGCAGAGGGTCTGTTTTGCTGTCTGCTGAAACCTAAGATCCTGTAGTGGCCCTGGGAGCTTGGAGGTGTTCAGTTAAAAGGAGATGCTGAAGTGGGCGGCGACCTCTCTGGGTGGCTCACCAGGCCACAGCAAGGGAGCTTTCCCAGGCAGCAACAGCCCCAGGCTCTTCCCAGCAGGTCTGATGTAGTTTACAGGACAGCTACGGCCTTTTCCTTCCTTGTGCTGAGTCCATGCAGAACGTAGGTCTGAGGATGGGGCTGCCCTAAAAAGTTGGCAGGTGTTGCCTTTAATGTAAAAACCGTGCACCTCAAATATCTGAATGTCGTTCAGGGATTTTAAGACAGGTCTGTCTGCCTAGGCCATTGTGACAGGAATTTTGCCTGCACAACTGTGACCCCTCCATGCTGCCTCTGTGGGCTATTAGGTTTGTGTTTAGCTCCGGAGCCTGTTGTTTAGGAAGTCAGGGATGGCGGGGGTGAGCAGTTTGCTCTGGATGTCAAAGCAAAATGCTACTTATTGGATTGTTTCAAGATGAGAATTGTGTTTTCTCCCATTTCAGGAAGCTGAGAAGTACCTGAGTCCAGCAGGGCTCAAGGCAGGGCAAGGGGTCGTTCTTCCTTCTCAGCGGCCAACTGCCTGTTTTTAAACAGACACCAGTGCTTTTGCTTTGGGGCCCCACCTATGACATCACAGTTATACACTATGATGACTTTTTGTTCAAGACCCCGTCTCCAGCAACTGTTGCATTGGGTACCGAGTTCCAACGTAAGAATGTTGAAGGGCCACAGACATTTAGTCCACAGTAGATACAAAATGGGGAGACAGGTGTAGGTTGGAACCTTCAAACAGATGCTGAAACCTAGATCAATAGGACCTTGGTTAGCATCCTGGTACCCCACCCTTCCAAGGGAACTCAATGTACATCTGGCCTAGGCATTGAAGAAGCTAGAGGAGAACCCGGGCATGGGGGAAGAACAGGGAGTAGAAGTCTGGCCTGGCACTGCTCTACAGTTGGTGAGCAGCAGATAAGCTATGGGATATAGATCTGCTATGTCACTTCCACACCTCACATCTCCTCCATGACAGTCTCCCATGGCCCACTCTCGCCACAAACACACATGGCAAGGAATTCTGGGAAATGGAATTGAGTTCACTCAGGTTGACATTTTATAAACTGCCAGCCTCTAACAGGGGAATTATGCCTAAGGCAGAGAGAGACGGAGGCCGTTACTTGTACACGAATGAATGAGCGGTGGCTTTGAAGCAGATCTCCCTGGGACCAAGCATTGTCGACGAGAAAAGATGCTGATGTAGAGATGGAAGGGCAGTACAGAGAGGGGATGCTGAGTGACGTGTGAAGAGAAAGGGGGAGCCAAGATGTCAACAGTGACGTCTCTCATCACATACAGAGTATAGGCATGCAGAAGAGAGAAGGAAATAGCAGACCACAAGAGTGGATTCATCTGGGACACAAGGCATGTATGCCTGGCTAGATGTCTCTGGTCAGACCAGAGTCCAGAGCAAGAGACCATCCTTGGAAAGTAAGCATGATTGTTTCAGACTATCACTAGGGGGATACCACATTCACTGCCCATGAAATTGACTGAAGAATTAAGCCTTGTTCTACATTATTTGAAGGGGTGTGAAATCAACCTTGCACCTCCCACCCCCCAGTCTAAATGTTGAAGATTTTTGTATATGTTTTTTTTTCTTTTTTCTTTTTTTCGGAGCTGGGGACCGAACCCAGGGCCTTGTGCTTACTAGGCAAGCGCTCTACCACTGAGCTAAATCCCCAACCCCCATATGTTTTCTTTGTGTATGTAGGGGGAGGTGCACCCACGAGTATGAGGTGTGTATGTTTGCTTACCTGCACACGTGTGTATGTGTGTATATATGTATATGTGTGCACACATGTGTTACACTTGACCATTTGGGCATTAGTGAAGACTAGAATTAACATTGACATGTTTTCCTCAAATTCTGCTTTTTATATATGATTTTATGTGTATGGGTGTTTTTTTTCTGTATATATGTTGCCAATAAAATATTGTATGCCTTCAGAGGCCAGAAGAGGGTATTAGATCCCCTGAAACTGGAGTTACACATAGTTGTAAGCCACTGTGCTGGGAATCAAACCTCTGCAAGCATAGGAAGTGCTCTTAACCATTGAACCACTTGTCCAGCCTGTGTCTTGTTTGTTGAGACAAGGTTCCTCATTGAATCCTGAGCTCTCTGTTTGGTGTAGACTGGTTAGCCACCATGTCCCCAAGCTCCGCCTGCCTCTACCCACTATCTCTAGCACTGAGACTATCAATGCCTGCTGGAACATCCAGCTTCTACACGGGTGCTGTGGGCTCCATCTCAGGCCCGAATGCTTGCACGGGAAGCACTTCGCCCACTGCTCCATCTCTCCAGCCCACTAAACATGAATGGTATTTACCTGGATTTTTCTTCCAAAAAGTAATGGGTCTGATCTTTCATGTGTGGCTAGAGGCAATGGATAAATTTGGAACTCAAGGTTGAAGCATAACAGTAGTCGGTAAGTGGGTTATCAAATCAGCAGAGATTGGAGAAAGGAAGCTACGAAGACTTACTTTAGAACTGAGGTAGCATGAATGAAATCATAGAGTGTACTAGCACCAGGTCTCTCAAGGTTATGGTTCAAAGATCCTGTGTCTGGGATTCAAGTCTCACTCACATGGACCATGCTGTATACCTGGGAAATGGCAACCATGATTTTATCTCATGGAACAATCGTCAAAACGTTGTCTACTAATGCATTCACTCAGCAAACATAGTGGGTGCCAGCTGTACGTCAGGCATTATCTCCCAGACCAGGCACACAGAATGAAGAGAGAGACGATGACCTTGGCCTCATGGGAGTGACTATGGGGTAAAGAGAAATAATGCCATAAATAATGAAATCAAAGCAAATAACAGGTCACTAATCCCTCAGTGGCCAAGATTAAAAGAGCTACCTTTCACGCTTGTTCTGGTCTGGATAGCTGCCACTTCTGTCACAAATGCCAAGGCAGAGGCGCTTGCCTGAGGCCACTCTGCTAGACAGGGTCACATCACAGGTGAGACTCAGCCTAGGTTTCCTGACTTCACAAATCCCTCTTTGAGCAGAAAATGCAAGCCCAGGGTTCACAGACTTAACAAAAGGGCATTGTCTCACTCGGACGGGAGGTGACGATGACTGACAAAGTTCTACGTAGGCAGAGGCTTCCTCAGTGACAGAAAATGTAAACATGGGCCCCACCAACACATTTTCTGAAAGTAACTGGTTTCTATTAACACGGGGAACGTCTGTGGTATGTCGATGCAGCAGTGAGGCAGGAGAGTGAGCTAAAAACTGGGAAATCAAGCAAGAGCCTTAGAATAAGAGAAGCAAAGGGGAAAATCCAAACCTGAGAGCTGGCTGTGTTATCCTGATGACAGATACAAGTGACATCAGGCTTCTGCCACTCAGGTGATAAATTCAATAAAGGTGGTAAACCAAAGAGGGGGACCACGTGACTGAGGGCAGCTGGGATGGCCAGTCAGGTAATAACCCTCTGAAGTAGAGACCGTTGAAGAAAGGAGACATGGATGCTAGGCCTGGAAGAAGCCCGCTCCAGGAGCGAGAACAAGGGGTGGGGGACCAATAGCGAAAGCGAGCTCGGTATATCTCAGATGCCAACCATAGTGGAAGGAGCTGGCAAGAAGCCAGACACTGTAGGACATTGAAGCCCACTGTGAGAAACGCAGATTTTACATAAAGCGAGAGGGTGTCTTTGGAAGATTTTACGCCACAGTGGCATCTCATTTGCATATATTTTAAGCCACAGAGTGCTCACGGACTGCTCATGATTGTTAAAGATTATTGTGCAGTAGATCTCTCATGCATGCCAGACCTGAAAGAGAGGGCCAAGAAAATGGAGGAACTTCCGGATTGTGAGAAAGAGTGAAGAAGTTTATAGGACACTGGCTATGGTCCAGGCCTTTGACACTGTTATGGCTGCCATGGGAGATTATGTGATGGCTCTGTGGTTACTCATTTGTGCCTTCCCTCCGTAAAGCATATGTGCCCTTTCTGCACCTTTATTCCTCTTCATGACTAGGGCACCAGTAGACATTCGTTTTGAAGTCCCTGTGAGAGATGACTAATGTGAAACCCTTTTCAGTTCCTGAAATCAATTGCTATGCCTAGCTCGTTGGGAAACACTGACTCTCTGACTAGGAACAGGGATCCCCATATCTGTGGCAGCCAAGAGAAGAGTTGAGAGAAAGGAAGGGACCTCATGGGCTGAGGTAACCACCTCCTATTCCTGGTCTTGAGTACCCCTGATTCAACCACAGGCTCAGAATCCCCTTGCTTTAAGATCTCAGAGACAGTGTAATCACTTTACTGAAGTAGTTAACATACAAAATGATGCATATCTAATGCACATAGTTTGATGAGTTTGGACATAGGCAAATACCTGTGGTGCCACCATCGAAGTAGCCGACTCTGGCTCACTCGCAAACAAGTTTTCCTACTTCTTTATGTATTAAGAGTATGATTTTTTTTAAAGGTTTATTTATTTCAATTTTATGTATAGAAGTGTTTAGCCACATGTATGTCTGTGTACCACAACCATGTCTGATGCCCACAGAAGCTACCAGAGGGTATCCAAACCCCTGGAACTGGAGTTACAGACAGTTGTGAGCTGCTATGTGGGTGCTAGGAACCAAACATGGGTCCTCTGCAAGAGCAGCACGTGATCTTAACCTCCGAGCCATCTCTCCAGCCCCTATGAAAACATAATTTTAGGTATGTTCTCATAGCTCAGGCTCAGGAATTAGCACCCACAAAATCCTAGGTTTGATCCCCAGAACTGCACAAGCCACTGTGTTTGTATAGATTTTTGTGGACATCATGTCACAGTGGCTTAAAAAATATATACAAATGAGATGCCACTGTTGCTAAAAATCTTCCAGTGGTACCCTTTCACTTTACATAAAATTCGTATTTCTCATTGGCACTTGCTTGTAATGCCAGCACTGAGGAGCTGAAGGGGGAGGATCAGAAGCACAAGGACATTTTCCGCTGTGTGGCAAGTTCTAGGTCAGGCTGATACATGAGACTTATAAAAAAGAAGAGAAGAAAAGAAAAGAAAGGAGGGAGGGAAGACAAAGGGAGGGAAAGGAAAGAAAAAAAGGGAGAAAAATATTTAAAATGTAAAGCTTTCTTTCTGATGAATAACAATTCCTATTTTCTCCCTTTCCCAATCCCTGCCCACCGCCACACTACTTTCTGTTTCCATGGCCTTGGCTTTGTGAAATACTCATAGAAAACTGTGACACTCAGTGTTCGTCCCCTACTGTCCTCACAGTCTATCCACACTGTGTCTGATGGCAGGATTTCCATTTTTAAGACTGGACAATACTCTACAGGGCATAGATGCTACGCTTTCTCCGTCCATCTGTCAGTGGGCATCTGGGTATGTTTCTGTACCTTGGCTGCTGTCGATGATGCTTAAGGGACTCAGGAGGGCAGCTCACTCCTGTGCATTCTGATTTCTCTTACTCCGGACATGGGCTCAGCGGCAGGATGGCTGCCTCCTGTGGCCTTTCTCCACTCTTTCCCACAGTAGGGGCGCCATCTCACATCCCCACTAAGGAAGAGTCCCCATTCCTCAACCTCTTTGGAAACACTTGCTTTTAAAAAAAAACAACAACACAAAACACAACAGAAAACAAATAACAATGCAAACCAGCCATTTCAGCCAATGTAAGGCAAGACCTCATGACGATGCTGACTCCGTCTCTTTTATTCCACAGCATTGGGTATTTTTTTCCAAGGTAGCTGCCCATTTCTGGCTTGTTTAAGTCATTTACCCATGTTTTAATTGGTGTTTCGTGGCTCCTGAGTTTTTTTCAGGAGTCTTCAATGTTTAACATTAAACCACGACCAGTCATCACAGCCTGTAAAAGTTCTCTCCCATTCTCTACCTCATGGTTCTGTTTGTTTGTTTGTTTGTTTGTTTGTTTGTTTGTTTTCAAATGCTTTCCTTTGCGGGGCAGAGGCTTTTTAGTCTGATGTCATTCGTCTACATTTTACTTCATACTTTAATTTCAGTATCATGTTCAATAATACCCATCCCAATGCTTAATTTACAGCTGCGTTTTCTTCTAGCAGTTTTATCACTTCTCACGTACATTTAAGCCGAGTCATCCCGGAGTAACTTGGGTGTGGTATGAGAATGGCCTTTGACCCCTTCCCTGTGGATATCCAGTTTTGTGGGAGCGGATATCCCTCCCAAGGGGGTATTCTTGGCCCCAGTTTATCTCTCGGCTGTCTGTCCTTCCCATCAGCCCGTCTGTCTTTGTGCCACTGTTAAGTTATTTTGATCATCATAGCTCTGTTATGAATTTGAAAATGCTGGACATGATGCTACCAGCCTTGTTCTTTCCCGAGATTTATTGATTTCTGTTTTTCTCTTGTGGTTCTCTATGGATTCCAGGATTGCTTTTCTGTTTTTGTGATAAGCGCCACTCGGATTTTTGTAGGCACAAATTAAATAATTTATGAACAGCTTTGGGCAGTGTGGACATTTTAACAGGATTTACCCTTCCAGCCCATGAATGTCAGATGCCTCTTTCTCTGAGTCTTCCCTCACAGTTCTGATCAATCTTTCTTCCTTCACAGTGGCTGTGAGCGTGTAAGCCTTTCCCCTCCTGAGCTATAGCCCCTTCTAGGTTTTCTTCTTTTTAGGTTAGTGAAGTGCGATTGTTTTCTTAGTTTTCCTTGTAGACAGCTCGTTGTCAATGCATAAAAAAAAAATGCAGCTGGAGTTCGGGTCTTGATTTAGTACAAGGCAGTTCCACTGAAATCATTTAAATTTTTGTTGAATATTCAGTGCTTTCTACATAGAAGATTCTGTCATCTGCAGGCAGAGATCATTTTCTTCTTCCTTTCTGTTGGGAATGCTCCTTGGTTCATTTTCCTGCCTGATTGCCCTAGCTAGACCTTTCAGGAGTGTGTCAATAGAAAAGTTCAGGACAGGAATTCTTATCTGTTCTCGGGTTCAGAGGAAAAGCCTTCAGTTTTGGACCGCTGGTTATGATGTTGTCTGTGCTCAAGTCATATATGTTATCTTTTATATGGAGATAGATTCGTTCTATGCCCAGTTTGTTGGGAGTTGGGTTTTTTATAAATCTTGAACAGGGAATGAATCTGTCAATCTTTTCCCTACATGCATTGAGATGATCATGTAATTTTGTTTTGTTAATGGTATTATATTCATTTGCGTACATCAACCATCATTGTGTCTCAAGGACAAATCCTATTTGGTCTCTAAGCTCAGTCTGTTGGCATTTTGTATTCCTCTCCGTCCGTGGTACTGCTGTGCAGGTTTTCATCAGGCTTCTGTCCTAGGGCAATACTACCTCCAGATTTTTGGAAGCGTTCGAGAATGAATGACATGAGATTCTTCCCCAAATGTCTGGTTCAATTCACTGGTGAGGACATGATAGAAATATGATGGGTATAGTTTATGTCGGGAATTGTTCCTCTGAGCCAGGTCAGTTAACACAGGCCTATCATTCACAAGATAAGGCAGAGGCAGGGGGAGCACAAGTTCAAGGAGTTCTTGAGCCACAAGATGCATCTCCATGGTAGAGCACTTGATAACCACAATCCCATAATGCTGCCATTCACTTGATCATACCACTGAGTAAAAGGGGTCCAGGAAATAGACTGCATGTTTGAGTAGTGATGACCTCCACTCCTAGGATAAATTGGCTGGAACATCTGTTCTCAGAGGTAGCAGGAATCTTCTTCTGCTTGGGAAGAGAGTGTTAAGCCTAGATCTGTTAGAGGCTCCTACCTCACAATGGGGAGGCTGGAGAGAAGCCAGGCAGGATGCTTGCTAAGTGACAGGTCTAGTACTTATCCCATGTTAAAAACGGTGATGGCTTGCAGGCCCAGGATGCTTTGAGGCAAGATAAGGAGTAAGACTGGGGGCAACACCAGGCTAGCCAGATGGCTGTCATTTCTAGGAAGCACTCTTAAGAGTTCCAAACAGTGGGTAGCCCTGAAAGGTGGGCTCAGAGTTGTCTTGGATTTCCTTCTCACCCTGACAGACATGTCCTGTTAAGACAAAACTTAAAACACAGCTGTTTTCCCAGTTTTGCTAACATTGAGTTACCTGAATCTAGATCCCAAGACTTGGGTAGGGCCCATTTGTCCTAACATAAAAATGGTGATCTCAGAGAGTCAAAGCATGCCCCAGATGATAGCAAGGACTCTGTTGAGCCATTAAAACCCATACTTTAAAAGGAAACCTATGCCTTTTTATCCAGTAAACTAGAAAAGAGTGTTCATCATTTTCTGACATGGGTCTTTAAGCATCTCTACCAAGGATGTGGTGTTACCCTTTAGTCAGTAGCTCAGGAAACCATTCTAGTCTCTTATGGATGTATGAACTGAAGGGTGCTATGGTCTCATATCTGATCTCTTCACCCTCTCTTCCAGGCTCTTTCCTTTGGCTTCTGTGGTTAACATTTTGGAGAATTCTGCCCCCCCCCAACTTCCTGTGTTGCTAAGTTTATCAGGATGAGAGCCAGCTTGCTTACCGTGCTGTCTGTTGATACCATGCCCATTTCACAGCAGAATAGCTAAAGGCTACCTTCCAGGCAGCACAGATAAACAGTGTTCTCACCCTCCCCATTAGCGAAGTTCCTCAGGACATTATAGTTCGGACACACTCTGTGCCCAACAGTACACGCGTTTCATAGTCACACTCATCCCAGGAAGTGTTACTGCTTCTCTTTCAGAAAAGTCGGAGCAGAGGTGACTTACCCAAGACCTCTTTGCTACCAGAGTCAAAGGTGAGACCTGGTCCATGCTCAGCACCTCCAATGGCATCTTCTGACAGAAAATGAAAGCCACAATCTTCACATCCCTCTCAGGACAGAAAATATAAGTTCCCAGTTCCACATCCTTCTAGGATGTAAGTGGAACACGTTATCTCATGGGGACAGATGGTTATGACTTTAAATAGTCAGAACATCTAGTTAGGCAGATGTTCCGCTGATGACAAGAAGTATAAACACGACCCTAATGACTGCATTTGCTGAAAGTTGCTGGTCGTTCCTGTCAGGACTGTTGTGTTTACTGCCAGTCTTTAGGCTGTATAAAATAAAAAGAAAAAAAAATCAAGCATGAAGAGAATTGACATTTAAAATGTGTTTACTCTTCACTGTCAAGACAAATGGAACCTTTCACTCAAAGATGAATGAGAAGTCCATTTTGGTGTGGGAAAACACAAAGAACTAGGAATTGAGAAATCCTTGGAGGATCCACCTCATAAAAGCCATCAAGGGAGTACGAGAGATTTCCTTGCCAAGGGTCCTATAGCCAATCAGTGGCTGGACTGCTTTGAAATCTTGAGGGTTCTTACACAAGAGACTTCAGAAAACCCATCCATGGGTTGGGCTCATCCTTCCTGTCCCCTCCCTGGTCCAGTGTTTGATCAATCACTTGCTTTCCTGACTCTGTTTCCAACTGTTTTCCTGACTCTCATTCTCCCTATGCCCTTTGATATTTGTGCTTAGAAGGTGGTGACTTTTTACTTCTGTTTTTATTACTGGCCCACTCCCTTCCTCATTGTTCAGTTTAATGTAGTTTGAAAACTGCCTTGAACTGGTTCTTGTAGCATAAACTCTTTCACTGAGTACCAACTTGAGGACATTCATGGCCTCCCAAGACCTCTCCCAACACTTTGAGGGTTGATCAGAATAGCCCTTGTGCAGCTCTCAGTGTTACTATATCCACTATAGAAGCCCAGGGGTGGGGAGGTCTAGGTATGCAGTGGAAGAAAATATGTTTAGTTAGAAATTGACCCTCATTAATACCTTTCAGGAAGTGTTCCGTTTGCACTTAACCTTCCCAGAGCGTCATGTGAGTTCACTGGAAGCAACTACATTTGCCGGTAAAATCATCATAGCCAGTTGGATGGTTTATAGCCTCCAAGCATCTGGAACAGGGAGAAAGATTTGAATCTCAGATGTGTCAGAGGCAGAGAGTTCTGCCGCCTGCCCCAGTGGGGAATCTGGAGAGCCTCTTTCTCCAAGGAAAAAGACATGGACGAGAGGGCAGCTATGGTGAACACTCTCCCTACTTCTGCCCTTTACCAGATGACCACAAATTCTCCAACTCGGCCCTTCTTCTGTTCACCCAAGTCATTGCTCAACTCTCTACCCTCAGCCAGGCTGAGGCCAATCCACTCCCAGGTGACATTTTACCAGACTGCATTACCTGTGTTGTGAAGGCCAGGCCCATGACTGTTAGTGATCTCCCTGTGTTGACCTCCACAGCCCTGTTCTTCCGTCAGCAGGCAAGCTATGGTGGCAGTTGTTTGTCCCTCACTTACCCTGTCCTTTCCCTCTTCCCATATAAGGGACTGTAACTACATTGCCATTTGTTCGTATGGCATCTGCTTTGTATTAAAAGTCTAAACAGATTTTCTTGTCCACTGGATTTAGAGTTTTTACACACTAGGTCTTTGCAATCTCATGACCCCAGAGTTACCTATCAAAAGCCAGTGTTGAGAAGTATTTGCTAAGCAATTCCTACTTTTCCTGGCCACACACAGAAGGACAGGGTGACAGCCACACCTCCCACTACCAAGAAAAGGAGAGGCAGAATGAATAGCAAAAAGAAAAAAGGAAGAAGGGGGGGGGGATTTGGCTCAGTGGTTCAGCGCTTGCCTAGGAAGCGCAAGGCCCTGGGTTCGGTCCCCAGCTCCGAAAAAAAGAACCAAAAAAAAAAAAACCCATGAAAAAAGGAAGAAGAAGGAGAAGGAGAAGGACGAGGAGGAGCAGGGGGGAGGGGGAAGAGGAGGAGATGGCGGTGGCGGCGATGATGATGACAAAATCCAGGCGAGTAGAAGAATGGCATTATTAAAAAGGACTGAGATACTGAAAATCACTCAAACCTAGAGTCTAGAAAGTGAGTTTGGTCCTGCCCTTTCCCTCGGTGTTAAACGGACTTCTTTTCCCACCAGACTGTTTTAACAGTGCCCTCTACAGGCCATTTTCAAAACTGCAGCACTTGCTTCCTTTAATGTTCATTGCTTGCCTTAGGGATCCTCTCTGAATAAATGGCTGACTTCTACAGTTACCTCAGAAGGATGCTTTCCTGGGAAACCCCTCAGAACCCCTCCCCATATGCTGTGCTTTATGTTGAGACACTACCATGTAACAAATTCAAGAACGTTGTGTTTCCGTCCCTCATCAGTCTGGACCCATGGATATGTTGCTGGAGACCCAGACAGTGAAGAAAAGTGATAAAAGAACTGATCTTGGTACGGCACATTCCTCCAGCTACGTTTGGGCCATGTCGCCATGGGGCACTAAGAGCTGTTTGGTTCTTTCCCTCCCCCATTCCTGCTTTGCCTGCCTCTACCCCTTGCCCTGCTTCTTCGCTCCTTCACCTATCTCTGAAATAGTCAGAATCCCACAGTCAGAATCTGAGTCAATAAAATCCTGGCTAGCCTGTGGTTCAGTCTCCATACTTTAAGACCTATGTTCTATACTCCACATAAGCTCAGCTCATTACTTCCAAATATGGACTGAAATGGACAGCAAACCTGACACAAGGGGGATGAATAGGTCCACCTTTCCTATAAACGATAGATATGTCACTTCTATGAACTATGTCGTCTCTGTTACACCTTCTCACTTCTGCTCTGGTAACACATCAGACATTAGAAAATAAATGGATGTGGCTATGTCCCAGAAAACTTACCTGGAGAAAGAACTGGCAGTCTGGGTTTGGCCCTCAGGTCTTCATTTACCAACCGCTGGGGTAAGCTATTGCAAAGCCATGATGACTATGTAGAAACCATGGTCATGTGACCATGCCCAGGCAAGGAGGACCTGAAACCATGTTAGCTTCTTTGCCCCTTCTACTGCAGGACACGTAACCCAAAGGTCCTGGCTATACAATAAAAAGTATGGAATGCCCCGTCTCCAATACCCAAGGTCTTGTACTCTGTCCTTGTGATGATGTGAGGTGATATGGGCCTCTGCCCTGCTCTGTGGTTATGATATGGGCATCTGCCATGCTCTGTGGTTATGATATGGGCATCTGCCTTGTTTTGTGATTGTGCACAGTGGTCATTGCATCTGCTATGTCAAACATTCGAGGCATGAGAGAAAAATTAGCATGAACTCATGTTTCCTCCTTCATGATACCACAGACAGGAGATTGAGGCTTACCGTAGACTGTAGACCACTCAACCCATAACAATCTCCTCTCCTGATCAAGCCAAGGACACTTGCCTCTACATTCAAACGCAGAGGTTGTTTTGCTGTTATTTCTAAATCACCAGCATGGTTTTTTCCATATGGTAGTACCATCATTTATGAACAGTTAAAGTTACTAGAGCATAAGCAGGGCCATGCACCAAGCGTGTGGCTAAGAACATGGCTAATGGGTGGGTAGTGTATGCACGTGCATACACTGGATTAAAAGACAATTTATACCCAAGCAGGATGGAGCAAGAAGTTCTAGATTTCTTCATGCTGTTCAAATGGCATAAAATTTAAACTTTGTGAATTTTCTTTTTAATCGTTTTGGATCATGGTTTATCACAGTTTTACTGAAACCATGTAAATCATTATTACAGGTAAGGGGAGAGAACAATTTCAATGAGTGTAGGCGCATATTATATCTCCTTTCATGTTAGTAAGTGTATAGCTTGTATATTATGTATATTTTACACCCATTTCAAATGTGGTATTCATGTATTTGTCATATCTATCATATCATATATGTACATATGTGTACTTATATGTTTGAAGAAAACAGACTTACCAGAAGGCAGTAGGTAGCTTGTACAGTCATAGAGACCAACAAATTCCAAGGTCTGCAATCTGAGTCTTCGAGCTGGAGACATAAGAGAGCTGGCAGTGTGTTCCAGTGTGAATTCAAGGCCTGGAGAAGGGAGAGTCGGGGCTTCAAATGCAGCTCAAATATCAGCATGTTCAGGACACAGGAAGAGCTGATATGCATCTGGAGGCAGGAGATTTTCCCTCTTCCTCTTGGGATAATCGGTTTCCTTGGTGCTATTAAAGAATGGGGTCTCCTAAGTGGTTGTTACCAAAAGCACTATATGATAAGGGAGGGCAATCTTCCCTGACTCAGTCTACCCATTCAAATGTTTACCTCCTCCAGAAACAGCCTCACAGATAGATACACCAGAACAATGTTTGATCAAACAGCTGGGCACTGTGTCCAGTCAAGCTGGTAACCTAATGCTAACTCTCACAATTAGTTTACAAACAGGCATCCAGCACTATCAGTTGTGGATTGTCTATAGACACAGCAGTGCACAGACACCGTGTGGGAGCATGTCAGTTATGACCATTTGCTCACAGCGAGCACAAACTCATTCATTCTCTCAGGCTAATGAAGGAGCTTCTGAAACTAGTTTCGTCGAGTTCTGCTTGAACATGGTCTGTGTAAATGGGAGGGGAATGTCTTGACTGTCTTGGCTTACAGAAGGTTAACCTTGGATAAGCCTGTCACTGAAAGCAGTCGTCACTGCAGTAGCCTGAGACTGGGACTGGGACTGGGAGTGGTTGGTAGGAACAACCCAACAGAAATGTCCACCAGGTAATTTATTCCACAAAAGGAGAAGCCTCTGGAGACTGAGGCTGCCTAGTTAGGGGTCTGTCAGACATTGTTTTGTTAGAGTTTGGATAGAAAATATCCTCCCCCTAAAAAGGGTCTTGGGTTGAGGACCAAGGGTTTGGATATGAGCTGGTGGAACTATTTTGGAAAGTTCTAGAATGTTTTAGGGGGAGGAATCTAGCAGGAGGAAGTGGCTCACTGAGAGGCGGGTCTTTAGGGCCCTTCTGCCTCCTCTGTTGGCTTCCTACATACCACAAAGTAAGGCTCCCTTCTACCACCTGCTCCCAGCCCCCAGGGTGTTCTGTCCAACCACACAGGGCCAACCAACTATGACCTGAGACTTCTGAAATCAGGAGCCTAAGTAAATCCTTCCTTGCCTTCAAGTTGTTTATGTTGGGTGTTCACAGCAGTAACAGTGACTAACGGAGCCCCCCTTTTCTTTCCTCCCCCCAGGATCTTAGACTGTGCAGTCCAAGGTAGCCTTGAACTTCTGGCCCTCCTGCAGAATTGGATGCACATGCCCGCTTGTCTGACGTTGGTTAGGGGCTCTCATTGCTGTTTATTGCAAAAAAATTTACAGTCCCTTACAAAGTTTGCCTTATATAAAAATTGTGATTTAAGCCACCCATCCACAGTGTAGAACAGTAGAACACATCCAAAGGGGGAAGAAAATTTTTAGAAAGAAAATTTAGGCATAATTTTTCCAATTTTAACATTAGAATCCTCTCAAAGAAAATTCTTACATAAAGCCCCAATGTGTGCAGCTAAAAAGAACTAGGAATAAGAGAGGCCAAAACTGACACTTTCCAGTTCCCTTCCCCAAAGTTCTGCCTACCCCTGAGGTGGCTGCTACTACATCCCTGGGGACCTCTCAAGCCAGTGACCTGGACACTCTATAGGTGACAACTGAAGCCACAAGTTGGATAAGAGCACCTTCCGCCAGCTTTTATTGCTGTAAAGAACACTTTCAGTTGCCCTGCTTTAACTTTTTATTGTCTACATATTTAGAATAATTGTATCGATTATACTATAGCACGGTAAGGCTTATTTACTGTAGCATTTGTATTTGACATTCCGTTGCGTCTAAGCAGACAGTGGGAAGGGTAAATAAACACACACAAAGAAGACTGCTGTCACCATTTGTTCCTGTGTGAGCAAAATAACACACCAGATGTGCAGCTAACGATCTGCGTGACCTTTCAGTTATCTGTTGGTACTGAGGTAGATTTACATACTATGGAACACATGGGATGGTGTTTGATCTTTTCTGACAAACCCATAGCCACTGACTCAATCAAAATCTATGTCTCTCGTCCCAGAAACTCCTCTCATTATTCATTGAGATAAAGCAGCTAGAGATTGGACGTCTGTCACCATGTCTAATTTTCAATTCTGGAATTCTGTATAAGTGAGCTCATGCCATAATTTGTGTCTGGTTTCCTCACTTAGTAGAATTCCTCCAGATGATGTCATATATCAGTGCTGTGTTCCTGCCCATGTACTGTTCTGTTCTCTTGTATGAATGAATGAACTGCAGTTTATCCCTTCTCCCATGGAAGGTGACTGGGTTGTTTCTAGTATTTAGCTAGTATGAAAAAGCTATTGGGAAATTCTTGTCTAGGATATTTTGGGGACATATATTTCCATTTCTCTAGTTAAATACCAAATGGAAATTTTATGAGATCAGAGAAATGTATATCTTTTAAATTATATATGTGTGCGTGTATACACATACATACACATACATAAACACCTATACACACACACTTATACACATATACATATATACATATATAAACGTAAAGACTTTTCCAAAATGGGTGTCCTTTTTGCACTCTGGTTGTTGCCTCTCATTTACAGCTTGAAATCCTTGGCTCTTCGAATTTCTTCCATTCTTACTGGCGGATAGGTTGCAGTATTTATGGCATCCACGGGCATCTCTGAGTAGTAAGACCAATCAATGCCTTTTCACAGCCTGCTGGCCATCATTCTGTATTTTGTGAAACACCCAACTTTCTGCCCTTTCAAATACTGCATCACTGGTCTTCGTATTACTAACTGGTGGGAGTTTCTCATATATCCTGGATCAAAGGTCTTTATTCTATTAAAATTTGGCGAGCGTTTCTTCGGGTTTTGAATCTGTTTTATTGAAAATGTGTTTTGATGAAGAGTTTTCAATTTGTGGACATTTTTCTTTTATAGTTATTGCTTTCTGTATTCGGAGAAATCTCCCCCTCCACTAAATCATGAAAGCATTCATTTATATTTTCTTCTGGAAGATTTATACTTAGAGTGTATGTATTTATATCTATGATCTGTCTTGAGATGTGTATATATGCACACACACACACACACACACACACACACACACAGAGTGGGTTGGGTTAAAATTTGTTTTTGTTCTACATATAGATTCCCCTACACATCCATTGAAGGTTTTGCAGTTAGGCATCTTGTTTGAAACTGATTTTTTTTTTCACATAAAGGTGTGAGCTCCCGTGTATACCCTTGTCTCTACTTTGTAATTTCCTATTTTATCTCCTTATCCTCTTTCTCTTTCCTCTCATCAATGCTGTGCCCTGTAGGGACTGTAGAATCAACATATTAATTTCTACAAAACAGATACCAAAATTATTCATCGAGATCTGTTAAGATCTCTTAAGTCTGGGAAAAGCCGGCAGGCTAGCATCATCAAGTCTCCTAGTCACAGAACACGGTATACCTCTTCAAGTCCTGGCGCCATAGTTACTCCTCTCAGTGGTATGTTACAGTTTTATGAATGAATCTCATGTATGTCCTACATTAAATGTCCATAGATGACTTAATGACTTGATGCTGTTATAAACAGCACAGCGGTTGCCCTTGTCACTATTTCTTTTTGAGGATTATCTTCATAAACATACTTTTCTCCTCATGGTTCATGGACTGTTTACATCTTCATTATTTTGTATAGCTTTGTAAAATACGTGTATATATACATATATACACATATACACATATACACATATACATATATACATATATACATATATACATATATATATATACATATATACATATATATATATATGCCCTTCTCTCTGTCTTATAGACTAGTTTGTAGTTGCTGTGAGGCAGAACTAAACTATACTTAGCTGAGCAAAGTTTCAATTCACTGTAGTACTGCATTGAAAGTCTATGCCCTCTTACAGGGTCTTGTTATGAATGTTTCTCCAAGTATAGTTTTCTGCATCCATTTAGATTGTCATCCTCTTATTCCGCCTAATCCATTCATATCTCAAGCGACACTGGTTGGTGTGAGACGGTAGGCAGCTTTCTTGAGATGAAACTCATTTGACCACGGTTCCTCCTTCTTCCCATGTATCGGTCTGCTTGATTTTTAAGGCTTGTCCCAGTAATTTCTGTGTTCGTGTTTATGAGAGATACTTGTAATTGACACTCTTTACCTGTGGTAACTGTGTCTCTCTGGTTTTCAGTTAGTACTAAGTCTAAAAATGTCTTTCTCTTTCTTTCCCTCTTTTTAAAATACTTATTTATTCACTTTACAGCCCAGTATCGGGCTCCTTCCCCTCCTAGTACCCCTTCACACCGATCTTCCCCCATTCCCTCCTCCCCTTCTCTTCTGAGAACAGGGACTCCTGGGTATCCCCCATCCCCTTACTCCCCACTTTCCCACTACACCACCCCCGACCCCCACCACTACAGGACTAGGCGTGTCTCTCCCACTGAGGCCAGCCAAGGCAGCCCAGTTAGGAGATCCATAGGCAGACAATAGATTCAGAGACAGCCCTGACTCCAGTTGTTGGGGATCACATGAAGATGAAGCTGCACATGTGTTACACATGTGCGGGGGGCCATGCTTGCTCTTGGGTTGGTGATTCAGTCTCTGGAAGCCACCAAGGGTCCAGTTAGTTGGCTCTGTTGGCCTTCCTTTGGAGTTTCTGTCCTCTTCAGATCGCTCAATCCTCCCCGCAACTCCCCAAGCTCTGTCTAATGTTTGGATGTGGGTCTCTGCATCTGTTTCCCTTGGCTCCTGGGTAGAGCCTCTCAGAGGACAGTTAGGTTAGGCTCCCGTCTGTAAGCATAACAGAGTGTCATTAATACTGCCAGAGATTGGTCCTCACCCATGGGATGGGTCTCAAGTTGGTCCAGCCACTGGTTGGCCGTTCCCTCTGTCTCTGCTCCATCTTTGTCCCCATTCACCGTGTAGGTGGAGCACATTTTGGGTCAAAGGTTTATGGGTGGATTGCTGTCTTAATCCCTCCACAGGTAGTCATGCCTGGCTACACAAATGGCCTCTTCAGGATCCATATCCCCGACTACAGGGAGTCTCAGATAGAGTCTCCACCATAGACACCCTGGGGCCTCACCCCATCCCAGGTCTTTGGCAGGTAGAAATAGAGTGGCTGGCTCATCAGGGAGAGGCATGCTGTAGCTTCTGAGGAATGGTCAGATTATTTTCCAGAACAACTATATCAGGTTATTGTCCTATATCAAGGATGTGAAGGCTCCACTTTCTCTGCGCGTGTGCATGTGCGTGCGCGCACACACACATACACAGACACACACACACACACACTCTCACACAGAGACACACACACAGACAGACACACACACAGACACACACACACACACACACACACACAGAGACACACACACACAGACACACACACACTCACACACACACAGCACACACACTCACACACACACTCACACACTCACACACACACACACACACACACACCCACACACACACACACACACACACACTCACACACACACACACACACACACTCACACACACACACACACACACACACACACACACACACACACACACACACACACACACACACACACACACACACACACACACACACACACACACACACACACACACACACACACACACACACACACACACACACACACACACACACACCTTTTCCCATCGCCATCCTGTTGAGTATAAACTGGGATTTCATTGTGGTTTTGATTTTCACTTTTTAGATGCCTTTGAGCTTACTGCTCACTTGTATCTCTCCTCTTAGAGAAATAACCGCTCGGCCATATTACATCTTGGAATCAATAGTAATGTTCCTACTCACTTCTCTGAGGCCAGTGGTGTGCCCTGTCTCTTTTTCTCTTCATTAGAAAAAAAAAAAATAAAGATTCTTCAATTTTATTGATCTTTTTGAAAATATCAGCTCTGGGCATAAATGATATTTTCCTATTAGCAAATTTTCCATTTCATTTATTCCTCTTTTTAAAACTATCTCTTGTTTTCTACTTACTCTGAGTTTAATTTGCCCATCAGACCATTGAAATCAATAAGCGGGATTTTTAGCACAGGGAGCTCCTCACGTTTTTGTAGCCAGCGGCCCCTGTTGAAGAATCACACAAAGGTGGAAGGAGCCTTGGATGCCTGGATTGTGTTTCCTGAATTTCCCGCGCTCTTATTTTTTCCCTAGCACCATCGAAATGATTTTAAAACAGTACATAAGCATAACTCCGATTCTATTTCCTCAAAACTTGAAGTGGACATACCTTGTCCTATTTACAGCCAAATAAAACCTGACACTCAGAAGGTTAAGTCGCCTGAAACAAATGTGGAGTTGAGGGTTATGTCAACTCCATGAGCACGTGGCAAGAAAGGCAAAGATGGTTCACTCTCCTGGGACTTGCTGGACTCTGCAGCGCTGGCCACTGTATGATTCAATTAATTTGGAGACGAGAGTGGGATTTCGTTTCTTCGTTGGATTTTTGTGGTCTAACCTTAACCGACGTGACAGAGCTGTGGTGCGACTGTAGGCCAACATCAGTCCAAAGTCACTGCTGGTGAGCAGCGACTGAAAACAACCAGGAAAATAGCAGAGCCAAGACCTGGAGAAGCGTGGCCCCAGGGCCAGTTCTTTCAAGAACTAAACTGGGAGACAGTGCTTGGCTTTATTTATTCATTCGTCCTCTTGTTTGAGCTGCACAGAATCCCGTAGAACGAACGCAAACACATTTCTCATGCTCCCTGTTAGTGCACCTGTTTCTGCTCTGGTTCGATAGCCAGGAGTCTGGCTTTAGTGAGGTTTCTGAAGAAGTAAATTCTGGCAAGCTGGAAGAGGGAATCCAAGGCTATGCGCACTGAAATTTTTATAGACACTGTCAAATAGCTGTCCATAAACTTTGTTCCCAGCCAGCGTCCCACACGCAATTTGAAGACTGTGTTCCCACGTCTTCCTCAATCCAGAATCATCAAACTTTCTGATCTTACTCCAACAGACAGGTGAAGACTGTCAAACCCTGTGCTTTTAGTTTCCACTCTTCTTGGCTGTAAGAGGCCGTCTCTCTCCACAGACTTCAGAGTCATCTGTATTTTCTGGCCTTTTCCCTATTGACTCTGGGAAGCTGTTTGTTTGTTTGTTTGTTTGTTTGTTTGTTTGTTTGTAGCAGGTTTTCCTGCCCAGATTTTTATTTTGTTTTATGTCATCCAATGTATCTTCCATTATGGATTCTGGTTCTTGAGTTAGGTGAGAGGTGTGCTTTCTATTCTGTAATCCTGTAAAGAAATTCTCCTGGTGTTTTGGTCTCTACTTTAATAGTGTAATATTTCCACTTAAATCGTTAATTTGCCTGACATTTATGCTGACATAAGGTATGAAATAAAGACCTAAAACTTTGTTTTTGCAGTTGATTTTCTTCTCGAGAATAACTCATCTTTCCCCTGCAAATGTGCAGTGTCATCTTAATAAATTATTAACAGACACAGTTTTCTGGTCTGAGTTCAGTTGTCCTGTCTCTCCTGCACTTGCACAAGAATTCATTTTAATCATCGTGGGTGTAAAATCTATTATTTCCTATGAGCTGTACTCGAATTCTGTTTCCTATTTCTTCTTTTCTAAATGAACTTTAGAGTCACCTTCTCCATGGAAAAGTAAAGCTGAGATTTGGGGGCAACTGGAAAGCTATTCATCAAACAGAATCAAAGCTTTGAAATGCTAAGCTTCCTCATTAAAGAGTGCCTTTAAAGGTCCTGATGCTCCTGAATGATATTTTGAAGTTTAGTTTACATTGATTATACACGTGTCTCACTATAGATATTTCCATACGTCTACATAACAGTCTTGTCTACCTGTGAGATTTCTTACCCAGTTGCGACTTACAAACGTTTAGACTTCTGATTTCTTTACAGGAACTATTCTTAGCCCACACATTGAACTTCTCATGATTCTCATAGCACTTAGGTACACAGTCGTACATCTCCTAATCTGATCACCCTGCCCCCACCCCACTCCGATTGGTCCTTCCATGGCTTGTTTTGATTTGCCTTGAGAATGACTTTCCATAAAGGATAAAAGATTTTATCCTATGTTCTGTGGCGTCTCAGCACTGAACCCTAACCAAGTATCTGCCCTGTCCAGACACAAGGACACAGAAAACCCCACTGCTATTCAGGATTCAGCTCAAATCTGCCTTCTTCCGGAGTCCCTTCTCGAACAGAAGTTAGCTTACTTTGATAAGATTTCCTCTAGCTTAGACTGGCTTTTCACAGTGTCTGGGAGGATAACCTGAATGTCCTGTCTCCACCACTCCAGTGTGGGAATCGTAGTTGTACACCGCCATGCCTGGTTTCCCATGGTAGTAGGAATCTGCCAAGGTACGACCCAAGCCCCAGAAGTTGGTTTTGCTGCCTCTGAACTTCAAGACCCCTCCCACTTTCTGTTTGCTATCCCATTTTATAGCTATTTGTATATTCTGACTTATTTTCACAATCCCCTAAAATTCCGTAGCTCAGAGAAAGCAAAGTTTTCTGTCTTGCCCACAAGGAATGCTCCTCATGGTGCTGCCTAACTGATAATTAAGTAACTAATTAACATTAATGTCTGTTCAGGTCTACTCAGATAAGCTACAGGTGTAAGTATCTATTCAAGTAAAACATGCATTTTCATATAGAGCCTGTTATGGTTTGTATATGCTTGGCCCAGAGAGTGGCACTATTAAAAGGTGTGGCCTTGTTGGAGTAGGTGTGTCACTGTGGGTGTGGGCTTTCAGACTCTCACCCTAGCTGCCTAGAACTCAGTCTTCCACTAGCAGCCTTGAAATGAAGGTGTAGAACTCTCAGCTCTGCCTGCCCCATGCCTGCCTGGATACTGCCATGCTCCCACCTTGATGATAATGGCCTGAACCTCTGAACCTCTAAGCCAGCCCCAATTAAATGTTGTCCTTTGTAAGACTTGCCTTGGTCATGGTGTCTGTTCACAGCAGTAAAACCCTAACTAAGACAGAGCTCTTAGACATACATAATAAATATAGATCCTGTCGCTAAGCTATCCATGCACACGCATTTATATGTTCAGCATCAGCTAAAAGATGGGACATTCACCCAGAAGTTGTGAGCAAGGAAATAAGAAAGGGAAAAACATTTACACCAAGAACTTAACCCGAGTACCCACCTCAAGCCTTTCAGTCTAGACGGACTGGAAGACATCCAGCCATTTCAGGCCCTTTTCGTTTAACTTCAGAGTCCTTTTCTCTAAAGATTCTCCCTCGATAAGAATTAATAGAGCAGACGACCTCAGATTCAGTGGTTGGATTCTTTATCGCACACAACTGGTTTTATTTAGTGTGGGCTCTTGATTTTGATTCATATCTGTTTAAAAAATATTCCTTGTTCATCTTCACTGTAGTGGTCCTGGTTACACGAGGGCATTTTCACAAGCATTTGTGACGTGAGTACTCCTCCCACACCACCCCTACCTCCTCCTCTTCCTCCCTGGCCCTTCCCATTGACTCCCTTTCTGCCCTACACAGTTTCACTTCTACTTCAGGTCATGTACACATACATGAGTCTGTGTAACTATATGAAATCTAGGAGGAGCAGTTAAGATGACTCAGCAGTTAACAGCCTTTATTGTTCTTTCAAGAGACTGGATTCCTAGCACCCACACCAGCTGACTCACAACCGCCTGTCACTCCAACCAGGTGCCCTCTTTTGGTCTCCATGGGTCTCACACACACACACACACACACACACACACACACACACACACACACACACGGAGTTGGGGGCAGGCAGGCAGACATAAATACAAATAAAATAAAATTTAGAAACATTACCTAGAAGCAACAAATGAGAGAAAACATATTTGTCTATCAGAGACTGGCTCAGTTTGCTTAATATGATCATTTCTGACCGCTCCTTAATTTAGGTTCTCCATATATTAAATCAGGGTTCCCCATGCTTTACCCCCTCACATCAGAGATTGATGTGCATGTGCACACGTGCATGCAAAACACGTAAAGCAGAGCTGGGTTAGTCCAGAGAAGCTCACCATGAGCCTGCTGCCACCCCTTTACCCAGTCCTGAGGAGCAGGGATGAAAAGGGACCCTGGCATGTGGAGGTGGGGACACGGATACCAGGCTTCCTTGTGATGTACACTGTGATAAGGTTTTCCAGGCTGAGAACCACAGTTTGCAATCCGTCTCCAACCCAGAGGCTGACATGAGTGCTAGCAGACGGGTCGGTACGTTTTCGGCTCTCAGTATCCCCACTGAGTGACCGACTGAATGGCAAGTGAATGAACAGACACTGTGTGTCTTGTCAGGAGATGACCCCCAAACTGACTTCCACCTGGGCTCTTCTGATCCCTCAGCTTGCCCAAGGTTGCTAGTGTACATATTTGCACTTGGCTTAGAACGGCTCCCTAGCCCAGTCCTCAGGCGATCTTGTGAACTTTAGGCTGCTCGCTTGATAAATATGATTTTATTATTAATTCATGCGTCTGGAAGAACACATGCGTTGAAAGCCCCAGCAAAGCCTTTTAAGCTACATGCTCTTTCCAGGAGGTTCTTTCTTTCATGCTCAAGTCAAAAAAGCCAGTCACAAAGATGGCAGCAGCCTGCCTTCTCAAATCTCTGGCCAAAACCCCTGGCGGAGAGAATCCATGCTTGCCGGCCACCTGTGGCCGCCACACCATGGTGACCCGCAGAATTATGCTCAGAAAATGTCTGCCATGGAGAGATGTATTTTCAGGAGTATGGCTGATGGTTTCTTCCAATCCCCCTTCCAAAGCACTTTCGACACTCCTTCTCCCCGCTCCCCTCCCCCAACAGAGTTATAAGTTGTATCTTTAGGATGCCCTGCAACTGTCCAGCTCTCTGGGAAGACAGCTCGTCTCTCTCGCCTCTCCATCCCACGCTCTCAGCTCTCCAGAGAAGAGTAGCCATTACTGGTGCCCTTCCATGCTCTCCGTGCCCCATCGTCCCCAGCCTCTTGTGCTCTCCTGAGCAAAGCCGGGAACAGTATCTAATGGAGGTCAGAGACGGCGCTCCAAGGCTGCCAGGCGTGTTCTAGCAGGCTGGCAGAAGGAATGTCTGGCATCAGAGAAGCCTAAGTAGCGACAGAGAGGCTTCGTGTCTCTCCTCTATGCTCTAGCAAACCGAAAGTCAACCTCTTCTTTTGAGGACAGCCCCTGGGTATACATCGCTGAGTCTTGTTCTGGAATGCACTGATTTCCAGTCTCCTGTCTCTTTCCCTGCCTATCAGCCCCTCATTCCTTAGAATGGTTTTCTCTGGTTTCTGCTAGGAATGATAACGTACATCCTTAGCTTAGTTCCTGGAGAAAAGCAGTAGGAAAGCTGCAACACACACACACACACACACACACACACACACACACACACACACACACACGCTTCTTACTTAGCCAAGCCTTGGCAAGATACAGTTGTCTGAGTAATTTGCATGGGCTGCCCTTTCCGCGGCAGGCCCCACCTTTGGGTTCCGCAGAGCAGGCTGGAGTCCCACCACAGGATGCTGCTGGCTGCCTTCACATTCATATACATAATTTACACCGGGGAGCTCCATTCACAGCCTACTTTGCCTGAGCCTCAAAGACCCAGCTGCTGCTGGAGGAAAGGCTAACAATCCAGATCCCTCTCCCCATGAAGGTCAAGAATTCCTAGCAGAAAACAGAAAATCATTCTAAGGAATGAGGGGCTGATAGGCGACGAAGGAGACAGGAGGCTGGAAATCCTCAAATCCTCGTACTTGAGGATTGGTAATTCTCAGATCCTGGGCGAGTGTTGGAGAGAGATCATCCATCAGACACCTCCTTTATGGTCCCTGGATTCCAGCAAGCATCATTAGGGAGAGAACACCTGCTGTGTCCCAATTACCTGGCAAACAGATCAGTGGTTGTCAACCTCTCCAATGCTGTGACCCTTTAATACAGTTCCTCATGTTGTGGGGAGCCCCAACCACAAAATTATTTCATTGTTACTTCGTAACTATAATTTTGCTACTGTTATGAATTGTAATGTAAATATCCAATATGTAAAGTATCTGATGCATGACCTCACAAAGGGGTCTCGACCCACAGGTTGAGAACCTCTGCCCCAGGAAGAGCTCTGTGCATAGGAAGGGTGGGCTGTCTTTGGAGTGCCAACCTTTGTAGGCACAATACAGCTAATGCTTTCTGAGCCTGACTCAAAAATCCTATCACAAAAATCCTATCACAAAAGGACCAGGTCTGTTGCTCCACAAGAAGTATTCTAATAAAAGCAAAACAAGCAAAGAGCCTCATGCACAACCCGTTCTGCCGATTTCCAATCTTCAAAGGCCTATAATAACCTCCGTTATGCCACCATATGGTTCTCATCTCGCAACCTCTGACGCGCAAACATTTTAAAAATAATTCACCAGCAAGGACCAACGTCAGAAGTAAATGCTGATAAGACTTGGCCTGGGAGAGTAACATGGTCAGATTGTTAATGTTTAATGCACGGACATCAAAGTGGGGGTAATCCTGCCACTCGAGGTCAAGAGAGCCCCCTTTTGTAAAATGGAAAGAGAAAACCAATATTGTCACTATTCTATTTTTTAATATTAAATTAATCCAGCATAAGTGTACTACAGCCAAGCCCAGGATGGGCATTTCACGTGGTTTGTGTCAGCCCTTTTTGTTTCTATGATGACAACCAAAAAGCATCTCTGGGATCCAGAACATCCTCAAAGCCCAGTCCATGGCTGGGCTCTCTTACAATCGTGGCTGTACAGTTAATTTGCATACAAACCTCTGGCTTGATTCCAGAGCAGTGACAAACCAGAGTTGTCACTCTGAGAAGAGAAAGAGTGATCATCAGGGCTACAGGAGGAACGTGTAGAGTCCTGCCCCCAACTTCCTGGTTAAAACAGAGGTCAGCGTTAACTTCCTCATACACTTGAAGCAGCAATCTGAAACAGCCCCAGCCCCAAACTCCAACCCGAGGGGTTCTAGCATCTGAAAAAACATTAATTGTTCCTGGGTGACATCGATGCCCACAGAAGAGTGTTAACCCCGAAAGCCTGAAGTCTTAGGGTTGGCTCTGCCCACACTGTACACAGCTGCTCCCTGCAGAGTTCATTTACACAAAAAGAGTTTCTCAGTTTGGTCCATAAGTTTTTTGTTTGCTTACTTTGGAGTATTTTGTTTCAGTGTTTGATTTCTGTCTTAGTCAGGGTTTCTATTCCTGCACAAACATTATGACTAAGAAGCAAGTTGGGGAGGAAAGGGTTTATTCAGCTTACACTTCCACATTGCTGTTCATCACCAGAGGAAGTCTGGACTGCAACTCAAGCAGGGCAGGAAGCAGGAGCTGATGCAGAGGCCATGGAGGGATGTTACTTACTGGCTTGCTCCCCCTGGCTTGCTCAGCTTGTTCTCTTATAGAACCCAGGACCACCAGGCCAGGGACAGCACCACCCACAATGGGCTGGGTCCTGCACCCTTGATCACTAGTGGAGAAAATGCCTTACAGCTGGGTCTTATGAAGGTGTTTCCTCAGCCGAGGCTCCTTTTATGTGATAACTCCAGCTTGTGTCAAGTTGACACACAAAACCAGACAATAAATTGACCCCTTGCCAACTTGACAAACACATCACTATTAAGCCTCAACCCTTACTTTCTTATTCGTCCCCTAGATCTAAATAACTTTAAGTGTCCCACAGTCTTTACAAATTCTTACATATTAAAATTTCAATCCCTTTAAAATAACCAATCTCTTTTAAAATTTAAAGTCTTTTAACTTTGGGCTCCACTAAAATACTCTATTCCTTCCAGAGGGAATAATATCAGGGCACAGTCACAATCAAAATCGAAATCAAACTCTAACTGGCCAATGTCTGGGATCCACTCACAGTCTTCTGGTGTCCTCCAAGGGCTTGGATCACTTCTCCAGCTCTGCCCATTGTAGTGCAGACCTTGTCTTCTACGTTCCAGATGCCTCTACTCCACGGCCACTGCTGTTCCTCGTGGTCATCTCATGGTACTGGCATCTCCAAAACACTGCTGTCTTCTGTTGCAACCAGGCTTCCCCGATAGCCTCTCAGGCTCTCTTCACGGTGTGTCGGCAGAGCGTTAAAGTCAGTGTGCACCTTCTCCGCACAGGTCACATGCTCTCAAAGCCACCAGGCTAGAGTTCCACAGTGGTGGCCTGTCAGCCAACAGACACTCAGATTGCTTGCTTTTCTCTTTCTTTCTCCTTCACCTGTAGAGCTTTAAGACTCCCCGACCCTGGAAGCTGCTCCTCCATCCCCAACCCCCCCAACCCCCCCACCTGCTTCTGCTGTCTTCCATGCCCCTCAGGATGCTTCCCTCTGGTTACCAAAGCCCCTCACCCCTGAAATCAGAGAGCCGAGGGATAAAATTGAGAGAGGAATGGCCAACCAGCACAAACCTTGCTTCCCACCTATTTCCCAAGCTCTCTCAAAGACAACACGAGGAAAATGAAGAAATAACAATGTCATATTGTATGAGAAGGTTCTTGAGTTGTGATCCGTGGAGGGCAGGGAGCAGGAGAAGGAACAGAGAAAGTAAACGAAAGCAAGGAAGAAATGAACAAGAGAAAATGGAGTTGGAGGGAAATGCTAAAAGCCTGCAGTTTGCCCCTGATCTAAGCATGCTTGAGGCAGGTCCGTTATAAAATCACTTCAAATCTTTCTTTCCCTGGCTTTGGGCCATTTCCACTAAATAAAGCAACCAGATATTTCCTGTAGGCTTGATGCTAAGCGTCCTAGCTAACAAAGGGGTGCATGCCTCATTTTAACCAGGAGTCCCAGTGTATGAATCTGAGTGTGCCAGATGTACTTTTTCCTCCCAAACTAGCTTTATAGTTACTGTATCTGTCACAAATGTATTTTTCACTCCTAAAATAGCAGGAAGTCTGACTCCCAGTGTGTATATTTGGGTGGGGTAGGGGTGGGTGCTTCTAATAAGAGCTTGGAGGCAGATTGATCGCTGCCTCTGACAGTTTCTTGACTTTCTGCCGCCTATCAGCTGCTCTCCTGGCTTCTCCTTCATGGTCACAAGATGGCTGCTTTGGCTCCGAACATCACAACCGTGCCCAAGAGGAAAGGAAACGTGGAACAGAGCAGTGTTTCCTTTCCCTGCACAGACTTATTAGTTCACAAGACTCTGCTATGTCTCTTTGGCCAGACCACAGAAGCCCCTAGCTACATAAAGCACTCTTAAGAATGAGTTTCCTTTTCTGGCCACTCAGCTGGTATGTAAAGGAAGGTCAAAAAGAATCCCCAATGGAGGTCAACCTGACAACACAGTAACTGACAGGGACAGAGCCTGGCTCAGTGCCGTGGGAGGCACTGTTGTGTTCTTGACAACACCTAGCAGAAACTATGTAAGGCATCATCACATTGGGCTCTGAGCCCTTCTGGCCTTGAGATTCCCTCAGAACTTTAATTCCCAGCATCATTATTTTTTTTCCCCATTGGAACTATTTACACGGGAGTCATGTTTGCATGCCCTTAGTAATGTATTAAATTCACTTTCCAGAAGCAAGCGCATCTATAAACATCTGCTTAAGAGATTAGAAACAAAAGCCAGAATGGAATTTCCCTGAGAATAGTCACCCCGTGTGGCTAGCAAAGCAGGGAAGCTGAGCTCATAATTCAGTCCAAGGTAGAAAAATGTCAGATTTGGGGGAATGTAAATTTGTTCCTGTTGGAAGCACAGTACAATGTTAGCACCAACTCCGCTTCTTCAGCTGGGAAAGGTTATCCTAGGGTGTGTGTATGTGTGTGTGTGTGTGTGTGTGTGTGTGTGTGTGTATCTGTGTGTGTCTGTGTGTGAGTGTCTGTGTGTGTGTGTCTGTGTGTGTGTGTGTGTGTGTGTGTGTGTGTGTGTCTGTGTGTGTGTGTGTGTTTCTGTGTGTGTATGTCTGTGTTTGTGTGTCTGTGTGTGTGTGTGTGTGTCTGTGTGTGTGTGTGTGTGTGTGTGTGTGTGTGTGTCTGTGTGTGTGTGTGTGTGTGTATCTGTGTGTGTGTGTGTGTTGTTTGTGTGTGTGTTTGTGTGTGTCTGTGTGTGTGTGTCTGTGTGTGTATGTGTGTGTGTGTGTGTGGTGTGTGTCTATGTGTGTGTCTGTCTGTGTGTGTCTGTGTGTGTGTGTCTGTGTGTGTGTGTCTGTGTGTGTGTGTGTGTGTGTGTGTGTGTGTGTGTCTGTGTGTGTGTCTGTGTGTGTCTGTGTGTGTCTGTGTGTGTGTGTGTGTGTGTGTGTGTGTGTGTGTGTGTGTGTGTATGTGGTGTGTGTCTGTGTGTGTGTGTGTTTGTGTGTGTGTGTGTGTGTGTGTGTGTGTGTGTGTGTGTGTGTGTGTGTGTGTCTGTGTGTCTGTGTGTGTCTGTGTGTGTGTCTGTGTGTGTGTGTCTGTGTGTGTGGGTGTGTCTGTGTGTGTGTCTATGTCTGTGTGTCTGTGTGTGTGTGTGTGTGTGTGTGTGTGTGTGTGTGTGTGTGTGTGTGTGTGTGTTAAATGCTCCGTGCAGTAAATTGGAAGTGAAGCATCTGCTGAATGTTTAGTCAGGCCTCGAACTATTGAATAAATCATGAAATCTGTAGGTGAACTGAATAATAGGCACCCTGGAGAGAAGTGTAATTCAATGTTGACAAAATAAATCCCTTTTCAGTTTGGGGGAGGGGAGGAATCACCTTATTTTAGTGAGAATGTTGGGTATACCCAAAGTAATTAAGAGCTCTGACAGATTGGGAAGTTACTGAACAGACCGGCGATGTTTTATGCACAAGGGGCCAGGTAGATGACTCCATAAGAATCAAAACACTAAACCCTCACCCCTCCCTGGAATCCTGAATTAGCTCCACTTGCCAAGATGAAGAACCAAGACTTTGGAGGTGAGGTAGTTAGACTGGGAACCCACAGACACATGACTGAAAAGGAAGAGAGGCCATTCATTGCGGCTCCATCAAAGTGTGCTTCTTTAAAGGCAGCCTGCACACTGCCTCGCTCAGCCCTGGGCACAAACCCTTCTGCCCTGGCTGCTTCCTGTGGAGAGGCCGGAGACTTCAAATCCCCAGCCTTCCCAGTAGCATGATGGGACGCTGCCCCACCCCACCCCCATCTGTCACAGGAAGTAGACAGGATTCCCTGGAGCCGAGGAAAGTCTCTTCAAGCCTCTCTCCCTCGTCAACCTTCTTCCATCATAAAAAGAAGGTATCTTTGTTTCTCCACACAAAGCAGCCACTGCATGGCAGCAGGAAGGATGACTGTAGTTAAGATGGGAGGAAGACAAACAAAGGGAGTGTAGGTGTTTAGTGCATTCTGTAATGCTTGCTCAGGCCTCAGGCTTCCTGGTGCTAGCTTCCCTGCTCATAGGTAAAGTAGTAATCTCTTGATATAATTGAGTCAGCTGCTGGTATTTCCTCATTCTGAGGTGGTCTAATGGTGCATGTAACGAGTGGCTGTGCACACACCCATGCATATGAGTGTAAAAGTCAGTAGAGGATACTGGGAGTTTTTTGTTTTCCTTGTGACCTTACCGTTTTGAGACAGAGTCTCTTCACTAGAGAGAGATCTAAACTTTACAGTTAGGACAGCTGATTGACCAAGTCAGCCTTCAGGATCTGCCTGTCTCTACCCGCTGATGCTGGGATTATAGACAAGTACACATGAGATGTCTGGCTTTTTAGTGTGGGAGCTGGGGATTGGAAAGCAGGTGCTCATGTTTGCACAGCAATCAGTCTGACCTACTGAGCCATCTCCCCAGCCTGGGTTAACTTTATTTTTCCTATAGCAAAGAATATAATCAAATCTGTAAACCCTCATTTCTTAGCACACTGTTCCATGGGCCTAGAATTGAAATATGTCTACATGTAAGGTCAGTATCAGTTATAAAATAAGAGTGTTGATACCATTAAAATGAAACCACTAAAATGATCATCTGCAGTGACTTAAGCACAGACCACAGTCTGAGTCCTGGCTACTATACTTGTCACATAATCTTGAGTGGGTTGATCACCTTGCCATTCCTCAGTAACTGGTGTGCGGTTGGTACTAATGGTAGTTCTATCTCAAAGAGAAACCGAAGGCATCTGGTCCATAAATACTCAGTGTCGTTGCTGAAGAAGTGATAATAAATGCTGACTGTAATTGGCTTGGCAGAAATGAAGATACACTCTTGAAAGAATCCCTCAATCTATCGACAGTTGCAACAAAGAAAATTTCTTCAGGAATTTTATACTGGGAGAAGGAAAAGGCTGGAAGACTTCTTCCAGGCAGATGATAAACCTGTCTCCCAGAAAAGAGATTTCACACAGTTCTTGTCAGTCGCCCTATAAGATGGAACCAAATGAAGATGACCAATGATGGGCAGGACCACGTTTTAGATGTAAATATTCTTAGCTCTTGTGGTGGTTGGAATAGGAATGGCCACCATAGGCTCATAGATTTGAATGCTTGGTCACCAGAAAGTGGCACTATTAGGAGGTGTAGCCTTGTTGAAGGAATGTGTCACTAGGGGTAAGCTTTGAGGCAATGTTCAAGGCAGACCCAGTGCCTCCATACTTCCTACCATGACAATGATGGACTGAACCCCTGAAATTACGAGCCACCCTGCCTCAGTTTGGGTTTGATTGCTGTGAAGAGACATCGTGACCATAGCAATTCTTATAAAAGACAACATTTAATTGAGTCTGGCTTACAGTTTCAGACGTTTCATGGTAGGAAGCATGACAGCATACAAGCTTACATGATGCTGGAGATGCTGAGAGCTCTACATCTTGATCCACAGGCAGCAGAAGGAGACTGTGTACCACGCTGGGTGTAGCTTGAGTATAGGAAATCAAAGCCCTCCCCCACAATGACACACTTCCTCCAGTAAAGTCACGCCTCCTAACAGTGCCACTTCCTGTGGACCAATTACATTCAAACTACAATATTCCACTCCCTGGCCCTCTTAGGCTTGTAATGCAAAATGCATTTAGTCCAACTGTAGTGACAACTGTAATCCCTGTAAAATCAAAAGGCAGATCACGAACTTCCAATATAAAATGGCATCTAATATACATTACCCAAACTGAAGGAAAGGAAGCATCATAAGGAAATATTGGACCAAAGACTGAAAACCAACTGGGCGAACTCCAAACTCTGCATCTCCATGTCTGATGTCCAGTGGTCTCCAGCTCTCCAACTTCTTCCAGCGTTGTTAACTGCAGCACACTTCCTTCTTGGGCCACTTCCACTCCCTGTTAGCAGATTCCCACAGCAGGTATCCCACAGCTCGGGCATCTCTAACATTTTGGGGTCTCAAAGGCAACCTAGACTTCACCTTCACAGCTTCTTCACCCAATGACCTTTCTAGACTTCCACCCAGGGATACCCCTGCCATACACCTAGCCTCAGTGAATTTCTTCAATGGAAGAGGGGGTTTCCATAAACCCCCTCATCTGTTCTTGAGTCTAAAGCCAGAAGCCTGTGGCCAAAACTGCCATGTTCTGCTGCTTACCCGATGGTAACATTGCCTCCTTGTTACGTCTATTACATCTTTGCTAGCCTTCTTTGGGTAATGGTTTCCTTCACTGCCTAACCTTAGCTATCCTAGCACTTGCTCTGTAGACCAGGAGGGCCTTGAACACCCAGATCTGCATGCCTCTTTCTCCTGAAGTGCTGGGATTAAAGGCATGTACAGCCATGCCTGGACCTAAGCTTTTCTTTAATTCATTTTCACAAGTTGGAAGCTTAGCTGGGTGTGGTCTTGCCCTGAAGTCACCGTTCCCTTTCTTCCATTTAACATCCAGCTTTTTAATCTGTTTGTCCCCTTGAACAAGAATTTAGCTCCATTCTTTCTGGTGCCCCTTTCTCTTCAAATTGTACATTTTGTAACTTTCCCTGCTCACCTTGCTCCTTTTCGTTACTGGTCTTCATTAACCCACTAATGATCACAGGACACATTCCACACCAGGCTGTTTTGAAATCTTCTCTGCAGATGCAATTAATCCAAAACTCTTAACCTTAGCCTCAGACAGATTTTTTTTGGACAAGGGCAAAAAGCAGCCACATTCTTCACCAAAATATCCCAAGAATGATCTCTAGGCAGTATACTAAAATTCTTCTCTGAAACCCCTTAAGCCAGGCCCCCACAGTTCTAATCACCCTCAGCCCCACTGTCTTCCATGTTTTTACTAAGGTAAGGCCCACGTAAAGCATTCCACTGCTTTCCAAATCCAAAGAACCCCAATCCACATTCCTCCAAACAAAAGCGTGGTCAGGCCATCACAGCAATGCCCTAGCTGCATCTTAGTTTATGTTTTATTGCTATGAAGAGACATCATGACCACAGCAACTCTTATAAAGAACAACATTTAATTGAGGCTGGCTTACCGTTTCAGAGATTTCATGGAGAGAAGCATGGTGGCATACAGCCTGACATGGTGCTGGATTAAAAACTGAAAGGCAGTAGAAGGAGACGGTGTGCCATACTGGTCATAGCTTGAGCATAGGAGACCTCAAAGCCTGCCTCCACAGTAACATGCTTCTTCCACAAGGCCATACCTCCTAATAGTGTCACTCCCTATGGTCCTACGGTCCTACCACACAGCCTCAATTAAGTGCTTTCCTTTATAAGAGCAGCTGTGGTCATGATGTGTCTTTATAGCAATAGAAACCTTACGACAGTCCTCTGTTTACACTGCGTTATTTTCTATTGCTGTGATAAAGCACCATGACCAAACCAAATGTACTACTCAGGGTTCTCTAGAGGAATGAACACACACACACACACACACACACACACACACACACACACACACACACACAAAGATAGAGAGAGGGGATATACTAGAATAGGTTATAGGTTGTGGTCCAGCTAGTCTAACAATAACTGTCTACCAATGGAAAATTCAAGAATCTAGTAATTGTTCAGTCCAAGAAGCTGAAGGTCTCATCTGGTCTTCAGTATATGCTGGAATCCTGAAGTAAGGCTCTACTGTGTTTGCTAGTGTATGGTATTCTGTAATAGAAGTAGAACATGCACTGACACAAGGGTACTACCATACTCAGGGTCCATTTTCTGTTACTATCACAGAAGGTCACAGGCTGGAAAATTTATAAAGCAAAGACTTTTTATTTATCTCATAGTTCTGAAGGCTAGGAGTTACAGGAGGATGGTGCTGGCAGCTGGTGAGACCCTTATGCTATCTCATACCATGGCAGGAAACTGAAGAAACAAGGCAGGGAGTTTAAAAGAAAAGGAAGGAAGGAAGGAAGGAAGGAAGGAAGGAAGGAAGGAAGGAAGGAAGGAAGGAAGGAAGGAAAAATGGACCTTGTGTTTTAGTAAGAACCTGTTCTCCTAGTAACTGACTCCCACAATAATGGACTCCATCAACTAATGAATTAACTCACTCATTAATTTCATTCCATCCTGAGCCTGATAATCTCTTTTTACATGGCCTCACCTCCAAACACTATGACATTGAGGACCAAGTTTTTGGAGGGCACATGTATTTGGAGGGCACATTCAAACAGCAACAACACTCAGGATGGGAAAATGGAGGGGGAGCCTTAAGAGGCCTAATCCCCACTCCTTTATGCAGGGAAGTAATGCATGCTGAAAAAGAAAAAAAGGTAACCTTTGCTATGTGTCTTTCTGTGCTTGATCACTCTATGGGGCATTAACTTTTCATGGACCTCAGCTAAGTGTGAGTCTCAAATCTGTGTTAGTGACAGGGTGTTTAATTTCAGATCTTCAGGGCCCACATCTAAACTCAATAATAGCATGCTTTACAGGAGAGAGAAGCCCTCTTACACAGTCTCCATGTGAGAGCCAGAGGTACCCGGCCAGATGTGGATGGCTGGTTCCACTGGAGTGACAGCTATTTTTAAGGTTTTTTATGTGTTTCATTTTCCTGCCAATGATGTGACTTTTGTTCCCCTGGTGTGCTTTTCAAAGCCAAGTTGGACAGAGACACCCTGAAGCAGGGCCTCCTCTGTGCCAATTCATTAATCCATCAGTGACAGCTCACACAGGGCTGGGCCAAGCCACCATGATCTTCAGCAGAGCCCATCTGGAGGGTCGGTCCATGGAGGGATGGCCTCAAGGCAGTTGGTTTGCCCGGAAAACTCCTGGGCCTAGAGAGAAGGTTGTCTGGCTAAAAGTATAGGTCATGAAGATTCAAGACAGGATGTGAGGACTACCCAGTATGTTTCCCATACAAACTGCCTTGACATGTTGCAATTGTCACTGAACTTAAATCTACCTTGTTGCTCAAGAAAGTGAGGTATTTGTTAAAGTGACCAGACATCAAAATTTTTGTGCAGGACTTGGGTTGGGAGGCAAACTCGGTTCCTTTGGAAATGTAGCAAGGACTCATGACTCATGTATGTCCGTGAGGGTATTGGATCCTGTGCTTTGTAATGTGAAAGACTCAGCTGAGCTTTTATAACACAAGGTTCAGTTCAATGAACTATTTACTAGAGATGATTGTCCTGGGAACAGAAGCCACAAACATGCAGCATTCCCACATGGTACTGGGGCAGAAGCCGCTGACCTGGGACTTTCAAGACCCTTGCAGATCAAGATTCCAGGGTCAACGTGTTTGTCACTTTATTTTGTGATCGCTGTGGTGTATGCCTGTGAAGTTTGCTGTGGAATCTCTTCACCTTAACTTACCACTGTGTATCATAACTTTTGAGACAGGGTCCCTCCCCAGACCCGGAGCTCTCCAATATGGCTGCATTGGCCAACCAGCAAGCCCCAAGGATGCTCCTGTCTCTGCCTCCCTAGTGCTGGAGTCCCAGTCACACCCACCCCCATGTACCTTTTTATCAAATGGATGATGGGGATTCAACTCCTCCTGCTTGCTTGGCAAGTACTTTACTGACTGAGCCATCTCCCCAGCCCCGTGGCCATCATTTTCTTCCTTTCTCTACTTTTCATTCTTTCTCTTCCCCCACTACTTTCACTATATCCATGTCCTTTATTTGAAGAATTTAAATGGAACTTCTCAGTAACCTTGGGCCTCTTTCTTTAGGATGTCCTGCCCTCCATGAAGGATAAGTAAAGGAGGATTCCAAATCACTATTGTAAAAAATGCTTGACTTTAGTTCCTATGTGGGCTCACCAGTCAAAGGCTTTTTTTTTTTTCATTCAGTCTTATAATGTTTCATTACTTAGAAAAAAAATAGCAGTTGGCCAATGTGAAATTATTCTGATTATCTAATCTCTTGCATCCTGGGACACCGCAAAGAGTTAAATGATGCATGAAATCACCTGTCAGCCTGTGTTAGACGGTGCTGTTTTTACACACCCAGAGGCAACAGTGAATTATTTAACCAAAGGGACTCTTGGCTCTGCATCAGGCTAGACACAGTTTAGCCTGAGCTACTCGGGAGACAGCTGGAAGTTCCTAAGCTCCTCCTTGGCTGAGAAGACCATCTGACAGACTCTGTAGGCTGTTGCCGGGGCCAGGTCTCCTTGAGAACAACTTAAGCTAAGCTCCTGTGGGCTCCAGATGGTGTGCAAAGTCAGGGGGAGGCTTGGGGAATCTTACACTCTTTGCCAAGAGAGAGAGAGAAAAAGAAAGAAAGAAAGAAAGAAAGAAAGAAAGAAAGAAAGAAAGAAAGAAAGAAAGAAAGAAAGAAAGAAAGGAAGGAAGGAAGGACGGACGGAGGAATTGGCCAAGTTTCCATCTGGTGGCAGGGCAGGGGGTGGGCTTGCTGTCATACTCTGAACTCAAGGGCTGTCACTGGGATTTAATACTACTTGTGGTTCCCACCTGAACTTGGACTAATTCGAGAGAGAATGGGAGAAGTGAGGCCAGCGCAGACCGACACATGGCCTACATTACCCATGGCCTGTGGGCAACATTGCTGCTGTCTTTAGGAATCTAAGGGAAGCAACTTCCTGGTCCATTGCCAGCCACCACAGTCTTACTCTTTGTGGAGCAGGACCTTGGGTTCCTTTTTCCCCAGTGATTCTGGAAAACAAAGATGAGGGAGACTTTCTGCAAGCACCTGCTCCTGAAAGAAAGAAGCCAGGGTCCACTTCCCCAGATACGCACTTGGCCCACACAAGCCTTGCAGGTTAGCTTCTCCAATCCCTGTCTGAGAAAGAACGGAGGCTATGACAAGAGACAGGGAGCATCAGGAGCAAGTCTATGGGGAGAATAGCATCCCATGTATCATCTCCCCCAACTCCCAGAGACAAGGCAGGCTGTGTTTGGAGGAGTGAGCTGGGATTGTAAGAGGTAGAAGAGATTTAGAAGACATCAATATCTTTCCAACTTGCTGGAAGAAACTGAGGCACAGAGGCCTTCAGGACTTGCCTCTAAGTATACAACAGTGTGGCACCATCTATTCTCAAATGTTTCCTTCCCAACACCACGGTACCTCTGAGGGGGTACGACATTGACATGTCACTGCCCTCATCTCACTGTGAGCAACCAGATGACCTCTTGGTCCATGGAGTTCCACTCTATGTGGATCTCAGGCCAGGTTCCAAACCCCAACTCACTGGTCCAATCCTGCTTAGAGGATGCCTGCTAATTAGACTATTCTTCGTAGAAAATGGTGACCTATGAAAAATACAACCTGAAATAAAGTCAAGTAAAACTGTCTGGTGGGCACTTATTACTTTAGCAATATAGACTGCTCACAAAGGGTTCAGAAGGCAGGGCGGGACAGTAGATTGGAGAGAAGCACTGAGTGACTGGACTGGACTGGTGTGTCCCTGGGTTCCGGTGAGAATCTTTGTCATGCCTGCCTCCAGAATAGCTCACAATTCTTCAGAGCTTTGGTCATCTTCCCTTTGTCGTGTGGACACAGCCTCCAACAATGTCTGTTTCTTTCTGGTCCATCCCATTGTCCAAACCCATATGTGCCACCACCCTGGGTCTGTGCACTTTCTGCTCTGCAGCTGGGCCTAAAATACCTGCCTTGAAGTACTTTTTTCTGGGTCCTACCATCGCCACCCAGGGAAGGCAGAAAAAGACCCTCCCCACCATTCCCATGCCCATGTCCTTAGAGAGAGAGAGAGAGAGAGAGAGAGAGAGAGAGAGAGAGAGAGAGAATTTCTATTCTCATCACATCTCCCTATCCCCAAATGACCTACCTGTTGTCAAGGCTTTTTAGCTGTCGTAAGTTGTTATCACATAGCAGAATCCTCTCTCTCTCGGCTCCGTATGCATTACCAGCAGGGTGAACTGTACAGGTCTTTCTCCATCTCATCAGTACCCCCAAACCCCTACCTCCCCACTCCCCAGAGTGCTGTATGCTCCAAGAGATGCTCTAAGGTGACATGTTATTGGCATCTGAAAGGAGACATAAAGGACATCTTAAGAGAGCTCACTTCTGTTTTTCATGGTGCTACACTTCTCCAACAATGCCAGAAAGCCAGGACCACCCTTTGATGACCTCATGTTGACCCCTGCCCCCCAAGGGTAGATAGGCCTGCAGTCAAGCCACATCCAGATGTTCCCAGAGTGCCACACCTTTCAGCTATGGCCCACTGAAGCTCTGCAACTAGGGAAGCTCGTGGACAGTTGAGTAGTGAGGGCGGCTTCATAGCCAAGCCTCAGCTCTCCGTGTCTTCCTCCCTAACTCCGCTCCACCTCTCCCCATGGGAGCGTCATTCACCTTGCTGGCACCAGTGCTGAGCTCGATTGAAGCACCCAGAAACCCACACAGTGCTCATGGAGACACTTGGCTTCCAGGGAAATGAGTGATGTTTGTCTGAAGCTGTACAAATTCTGTTTTTGATATAATGCTTATCACTTCTGTTCATGAAGAGACCGGGGAACTTCCTCCACAAAGAAGATGCACTGTTCTTGGGTCATGTTCCAAATTACATGCAGTAAAGCCACCAGGGAGTATTTTTTGAAATGAGACCTGCATGTCACCTTCAGTGTCTGATCCCCTGGTTTGCTTTGGCAAATGAATCCAGCCTTCACTGACATTACACACAGTGTGAGCTGTCCAAAGGCCAGGGCCTTGAAGTCTATGCTGTCTGGTTCCCCAGGAAATAGACAATACGTAGGAAGTTAAATTGGTTGATACAGCACATGAAACAGGATCTAATTTAGAAATAACTAGGCATTTAACGTGTGCGTGTGTGTGTGCGTGTGTGTGCGTGTGTGTGTGCGTGCGTGTGTGTGTGTGTGTGTGTGTGTGTGTGTGTGTTAAAAGAAGAGGAAATGGGGGTAGGGAATAGAAGGGGCAGAAGGGGAGAGGAAATAATTAGGAAAATTCATTCCTATGATCTGTAACTTCAGGAGTATGTTTGCAGGACTGCCATAACTCTCACGAGCTCTGATAGTCGAAATAATAAAAACTGATTTTTCCAGAGACCGGAAAGTCCCAAGCCATACCTTGACAAGGTAGTTCTTTCTCAGAGTTTGGTTCTCTCTGGTGTCAGCAAACCTTCCATCACCATGACGGAACACTGACGGTCCGCAGTCATGGCTGCTCAATGATCCAGAGCTTTCCACTCATGGCCAGCTGTCTCCATTGCTTTTAGACAGTGGCAGGGTAGAAACATGTGGCTAGAAGGGTGAGGTGGAGGAATGCTGCTCACTTCATAGTGGTGAAGAAGCAGGGAAGCAGAGAACAGCACCTGAGATAAATACATCCTTCAGGGGTATGACACAGTGACCCACTTCCTCTAACCAAGCTTAACTTACTGATTTAACTTATTGATTAGGTCAGAGCCCTCATGGCCCAATCACAGCCCAGAAGCCCTATCTCTGAATGTTGCATTGGAGCCCCAGTTTTTAACACATGAGCCTTCTGGGGGTGGGGGTAGCCAAGCCACAGCATATCCCAAGGCTCTTTCCTTGCCTTGTTTCCCCTTGTGTGAGCATAGCATTAATCTTGTATTCATGCTTATTTTTTCATCCAAGTGTCCCCCTTACACATGATGCCAGGGTCCACACTGATGACATATCAAACACAGTTACCTCTGTAAAGACATTCTTTATAAATAATATTGTATTCTAAAGTACTGGAAGTTAGGACTAATATGTGGACTTGGAAAGACACAACCCCACCCATAAAACAAGGGGGTTCCCAAAAGCACAGTAAAAATACCAGCTCGGCAGGAAGTTCCTAGGAAGCAGGTTGAACCACCATCACGGAAGTTAAAAGTAAGACGTAGCCATGTTAATGCCATTCCGCTCTAGAACTGGTTTCTGTCCACACCACTCATTTCCCTACTCAACATCCATCCCCAGTGTCTTGCTTCTCTGTAACAACAGCCTTTCTCCTGAAGCAGGAGGCTAAACCTACCCCCCCATACCCACCCCGTACCATCAGGGTCAGTGTTCTCAATCTGGTGGCCTTTTGAATCGGGTCCCTCCTTCAGTCCTTTTGGTCCGCCATATCCCAGGATCTAAAAAAGACCAAAAGGGAAGAGGAGGACCCCACGATACACATCTGAGGTCCCCCAAAATCTATCTGTAACATTTTTCTCCCCCTTCATCTGGGTGATTGAGGGCAAGTGGGTAGCAACGTAGCTGCTAATATGATATTTTCAGAGTCTAGGAATGCTTAGTAACTGGAAGATAGCTCTACATAGGGCCGTGTACCCCATAGGTGGAGCCTGGATACCCAAGGCCCTGCGTGGCTGTCTGTTCGCCTGGCCTCACGCTTGTTTGCCTTCCTCTTGTAGAAAATCTCAGAGAAACGGGCTCAAAAAGCCATTTAATCTCTGGGATTAACAGAAATAATTGGCAAATGACCTCGCCACTCTCCCGAGAGCTATGCACAGTTTATTACCAACTATTGGTGTTTGTCCCAATGATTTTGAGGGTTAGGCTTTTGAGTCCAACAAGCACATCTTAGGGTTGTTCAGGCTCCTTCTTAGATTAATTTCAAAATTAAATCAGATAGAGCACGGGCCTTATTAAATTCCATTTTCTTGGGAGATAAAAACAAAATAAGATTCTTTTTTGCTCCATGATTACAAAAGGAAAAGGACCTAGAGATGTAGAAGTATCCTTTCCTGGGTTTGTATAAACTCACTCCTCCTCCAGGAAGACATGGGCTTCTCTTTCACAAGGTACTACCCAGGAGCAACAAAGTCCTTCTGCTTCTCTTGTCGTGTAGTAGGACCTGGACTATGAACTGTTAGTCAGTCTGTTTTCTGTGACTGTAACAAAATACCTGAGGCTGAACCACACATAAAGAAAATAGCTTAATTTAGCTCTAGTTTTGGAACTTACATACATCAGCATTTGGTAAGACTTTCAGAGTGGAGGGTGGAAGACCTATGAGAGGTTCACATAGTGAGACAGGACCCAGAGAGGGTGTTGTTGTTGTTGTTGTTGTTGTTGTTGTTGTTGTTGTTGTTTAAAATAAATCCACTCTTGCAGGAACTAATGGAGGTCACATAAAAATGTTTTAACCCTTTCCTATTTCAGTGACCTAATTATGTCCCCTAACCACAACTCCTTTGGGGGGTAGAACAACCCTTTCACAGAGGTCAAATATCAGTTATCCTGCATATCAAATACTTACACTATGATTCCTAACAGTATCAAACTTACACTGATGAAGTAGCAATGAAAATAATTTTATGTTTGGGGTCAAACCATCCCTAATATGCTGTCTGATAACAATAAGGCAGAGAACTCAGAATGAGTCTGCAGGAAGGCTGTGTTGTACAAAGATCAGAGGAGAATGCTGGAGGGTTTCTGCAGGTGAGGGCACCCACAGGGGCGAAGGGCTGGAGAGGTGCTGGGGAAACGTTTGATTCCAGATGATAGAAGCCCTTGAACTCCACAGTGGGGGCTTGGCATTGCCTTGGTAGCTGTGGAAAGCCAAGCTAAGCTTTCCACATGACCTGTATGAATTGTCCCAGCGACGCTGGTCCAGTTGTTGAGTCTGGGGTAGGGAAAGGTACTAAGAAATGGACTGGGGTTTGGGGGATGAGCCAAGACGAGTGAGCTGGTCTGGTTTCAGGTTGGGGGATAACCTCATTGCTTTTTCTAAGACAAGGCCATTGCATTCTCGGCGGTGGGAAGAGGGAGGCAATCCATGTGCTGAGACTGGACTGTCTCTGTCACAACTCAGCACGATGGCCCTCATGCTCAAATTTGGATCATTTAAGGGTGATGGCTGCATTGGCCTTCATGTTCTATTCTCTCTGGCATGACAGGTAGCTGTGTAAAATCCGGAGTGAGAGGAGGAGAGAGGTCTCAGTCTTTGCTTGTGTAGAATGGGATGCTGGAGATGAGGGGTTTTAGCAGCACCTGAGTGCCCTCTGAGCTCTCTGGTACAAAGTCAAGGAAGCCATGGGGGAAATTGGATCAATGCATGCTTGGCAGCCTCCCTACCAACCTCCCAAGTGGGCTCTGACAAGTCCTGGCTGACTATTAGTTTGGCTATCAAACAGTTCAAAATGACAGAAAGCAGTGTGGAAGGTTTCTCTCCTGGCTCTCACCCTGGGTGGTGTACTAACCTGATTTTGGAAACAATGCAGAATATCTAACATTTACTAGACTGGGGAGGCAGAGGGATGTCACAATATGTATTTGTTTTCTATTATGATCATAATAAACGTCAAGCTTTATGGCTTAAAATAAAACTGAACAATGAAACTTCCAGAAGATCAAACTTATTCTCTCATATTCCGAAAGATCAGACATCTGAGCTAGGTTCCCCCTGGCTAAAAGCAACAGGCTAGCAAGCATGTTCCTTCTTTGCCTGGGTTCTTAGACTCTGTGTCTTCCCAGAGGTCGCCTGCACTCCTTGGCTTCTGGCTCCTTCCTCCATATTTGCAAGTGGGAAATCTTGTGTCTTTGATCCTTTCCTACCCCTCTACCACTCTGTAGCCAACTATAATCAGGAAAGGCCTATGCTGTCAAGAACTGTAAACAAATGGGGCACATGTGAAAACTCCAGAACACTCTCCTATTTCAAGGCCCCTAACCTTATTACATGACCCTGGTACCACATAAGATAACATGGCCTCGGGCTCCAGGGATTGGGGCATGCTCATTTTTCTGTTTTTCAATACTGTATATTAAACTAGTAGGCATGGGATATGGACCTACCTTCTGTAGCCTTTCCCACTCAGTTAAATGCATAGGCAAATTCCCATTCTCCCTGACCACACCTTCACCCACCGCAATGGAGAGCCAGGCAGCCAGGTGTGGAGCAAGAACACCTGGATTTCTGCTGCTAATCTCACTGTTTGACAGTCCCTTGTGTCCTTGAGCAATTTACCTTCTTCCCCCATCACCACCAACACTGGCCTGTTGGTGAATAAAGAAAAAATGTCAAGAAGCAGAAGTCTGAGGGGATGGTGATGAAGCATCGTAGTTGTCAGAAGCGCTGGGATGTTTTTACTGGCCAGGGTCCTCTTCTCCATCCACTATGGCTAGCCTTCGCCAGGCAGACATTCCAGTCCCAAGGGATCAGCTCTCGTGTTTTGCAGAGCAACCTCAGATTATTAAGAAAAACAAAAAGCAAAAAAATCAGACAAAGCTGTGTCCAATCTCAAGGTGAAGGTGCTTTCCCTGAGGTGTCATGAAGCTGTTGAGTTAATGTCCCGGAATCCCATTCTTCCTGTGTTTCTCTTCAATGAAATGGGAGAGAAAGTTCCTGTGAAAGTAACTTAGGAAACCCTGCATGGGGTAATAGTAAAACCATAGCCCGAAGCAGCCGGTGGTTTTCATCCATCTGCCTGGCACAGCCCAGAGCATGCCAGGCCTGATCTGATCCTTGGAGAGCCATCTCCGGTCTCAGCTGGTGCTTGGATGCCTGTGGAGTTTTTCCTTACATCCTTACATGTAGTTATTAAAAGTCATGAAATCTTGAGATGCCTTTTTGTGGAGCGCAGTCGCAAAGCAAGATGCCCTTGGATGTAAACACCGAATTTACTTTGGACTGCAGTCGAGTTGTTTGCTAAGCACTTAATATTAATGACGACTCCGTGGCGAGCAAAACAGACTAATGGGAAACGCAAATACAAATTGACATGATCGCTGAAATGGAGCAAAGACAGAGGCCTTATAAGAGCTTATGACAAGGCACTCTAAGACACTGTAAACAGGCTGTAGGCAGTGTGGTTATTCCCCCTTGAAGAATATCTTGCAGGTTACGGTGTAGAAAGCCGGTCACAGGGGACCCAGGGCCTGCCTCCGCTCCTTCATACCTATTGGTTCTTTGGAGCAGATAATTCTAGTCAATAAACAACCCCCCCTCATTTCTATCCTCCTCCCATGTGGCACAGGGCCTGGACTAGCCAAGCACCCTTGTTCCATTTTTGTAGCTCAAAGAAGTTTGTGATGCTCTTCTGGCCTGAGATTTGAGCCGACATCTATTGGGGTCTTCTGGAAGGGAACAAATACGGACTCCCCCCATTTTGTCCTACCATTCAGAGAGATGTGAAGCTTCTCCATGAAATGAGGCACTGCAGCAATGTCAGCTACCACCACACACATTGTTCCTCAGGGAGAAAGCCTGCAGGGCGCTACCCTTGTCCTTACTGGCATGGTGATTCAAACGCCATTTTCCCTCAAAACTGTTAGCTAGCATTGTTACAACTAGAAGATGAAATCCCAAGATTCACTTCAGGCCTTGAACTGGGATGGCAAAAATGAGTGGTGAGTCCAAAATGTTGGCATCCATGCCAAGAGCTTCCTGAAGGAGGTCCCTTAGTGTTTCACTTCTTTGACCCAGCTGTGTCCAATACATCCTTAGCCACAGCCTGGATCCCCAAATCACTGACCATATTAGTTCATTATGAAAGATAATGAATTCTTCTGCCTGCTTTAGGTGTGCTGTGTATATAATGTGTGTGTGTGTGTGTATGTGTGTGTATGTGTGTGTATGTGTGTGTGTATGTGTGTGTGTGTATGTGTGAGTGTGTGTGTGTATGTGTGTGTGTGTGTGTGTGTGTGTGTGATGTGTGTGTGTGTGTGAGTGTGTGTGTGTATGTGTGTGTGTGTGTGTGTGTGTGTGTGTGTGTGTGTGTGTGTGTGTGTGTGTGTGTGTGTGTATGTGTGTGTGTGTGTGTGTGTGTATGTGTGAGAGTGTGTGTGTGTGAGTGTGTGTGTGCATGTGTGTGCATGTGTGTGTGTGTGTGTGTGTGTGTGTGTGTGTGTACAATACATGCAGACAGACATGCATAAGGATGAGGATTCATAGGTAAGGATGCGGGCGCACCTGTGTCATGGTGCACATGTGTCAGTGAAATAAAAACCTCAGGCATCATTTCTCACCTTCTACCTTGTTTGAGACAGGGTTTCCATAGTTGTTCACTGCTGTATATGGGAGAGGACCTGGCCCATTCTTCTACCTGGGCATTCTTCTCTGTCTGCCTCCCTCTCACTGAGGAGCACCAGAGTCACAGATACATGCTGTATGCCCAGCTTTATGTAACCTCTAGGGGTTCAAACTTGGGGCTCACTCAGACTTGGCTACCTCCCAAGCCCACCAACTGCCTTCTTAACTCTAGACTAACACAGAGCCTGGCATCAGAAGTGGTTAAGTGAAGCGGAATACATTTAGGAGCTGGACAGACCGCAGTTGTATTCTATGTTTTGAAGGGAAAAAAAGATATGATCTGATCTTCTGGGAGCCAGACGGGGGAGATGAGGCTCAGTGAAGCATACACACTTCACACTGTGAATTGTGACTGTCACCAGCCAGCTCGAGTTCCTGCCTCTAGGCTGGCACAAGGGTGTCCGCAGAATCAATTCCACTCATTCACAGATGCAAGGGAAGACCAGGTCTTTCATTAAATGCAAGGACCAGAGTAGAACTAGGCGGCTGGTTACAAAGTCAAGGTGAAACAAACACTTGGATGAGAAGATCTCCGTGCCAGAGGCCCAGGGCATCAGTTTGTTTATGTGGTCATAATTTTTATGAATGTGTAACTTCCTTCCTTGAACTTATAGGCATTTTTCTTTTCAATAATTGCACTATAACTTTCCCACGCTTGACATTTTTTAATCCTCTGCTGAGGAAACTAGGCATGAGATAAATAAATTAGTTCATTGGCTCATTAAATTGTATAAACGATACTAACATGGGCCCTTTGTCATTTTGGACAGGAATGTCATCCAGAAAGGCAAAGAGATGAGCGGGCCTGGGATGACCAAGAAGGACCAGTGCCAGTGGCTCTTGAGGCTATTACATCATTGTCTGGTTTCTGATGTCATCCACCTAGTGTAATCCATAAAAAATCAGGACTCCCCCATTCTACCCAACCCTACCTCCAACCTGTGAGGCTGTCACCCCTCAAACACAGTTTTGCAATGGGCAGGCCAAAGCAGCCTCTCTTATTTTCAAACTGGATTATCCGCTTAGTAAACACACATAAAACCATAGAGACAGGATAGTGATGTCCCTAGAGAAATGGAGCACTTTAAAGAGGCTGCAGGTCTCTCTAAACCCCAGTCCAGTCATGAGGTCTCAAGGTGACTTCTATTTCTAAAGAGATAATCACTCTTCCCCACTCCTGCTCAGCACTAATTCCATGAATTGTGTCTATTGGTTATGTAAAAGAAAGCCCAGTGGGTGGTGCATGGCTGCTATCCTTCTGTTATGTGGAGGAGCCCTCACCCTGTGTATCTGTGCTGGGTGCTGAGCTCCTTGTAGAAGAGCGCCCTTATTACCGAGGCTCACCCAGGCAGAACCAACCAAGCTGGCCAAATGATTTCTCTGCTTCACCTGGCTGTCAGATAGGGGCCACCTGCTCCTTGATTGGCACAGGGGCACGTAGGTCCAAACATGTTCCCTAAGACACGTGTCTTCATATCAAAGGATGCCAGGGAACTTACTGTGTTGTTCCCTGAGAACAAAAGGTGTCAAAGTGAGATGCAACTGAACGGTTGGGAAAATATAAGTCTGTTTCTGACTCCCCATCCCTGGAGAGAGGACGAAGGGTGGTAACTAAGGTTTTCTAATGATCTGAGAGGGCAGTAAAGTTATGATTTGATAGACCCTGATGACACACTGGATTCAGGAAGACTTGGGTAGGAACCACAGCTGTGTCACGCACCAGCTCTGAGGCCTTCTGGGCCTCCACGTTGATGTCTTTACTGCAGAACTTTTAAGATGGAGAAACAAATTAGACATCTGTTTAAGGTATTTGACAATACTTCTCAGTGTTTTTATAAGTGCCTTCTTGTAAATTCTTGGGATTCTCCAAAACCCATGACAAGGAGCTTCAGAGAGAAAGTGTGTGTGCTGGAGTGAGTCCAGCGTCAGGAAGAGTTTCCACACACTTGTCTGACACAATGGTCGAGTAAGCCACCTAAGCCAAGATGGTGTATGATCGTTTTAAAGTGGATGGTAAATACCATATATTGAATTTCTATATTCTCAAAGAGGTTGGTTCCAAAGGTGCCCTAAATCTAAGATACATCCATTCTGATGGCTGCCTGCCAAACATCTGTTATGGTTTTGGCAATTTAAAAAAAGTGCCTTTTGTCAGAGCCTTACTACATTTTGCTGGAAAGTAAACCATCCTAGGGTCAGTGGCATAGAAACATTGGCTTCTTACTTCCAAGTGGGCAAGGAAGCTGGGGTTGAGTCGCCTAAGGTAGGGGGTTATTCACTGAGGATGCCTCCCATCTTTCTTAGGACATCGTCTAAGGTCGAGAGGTAGCATGCACAGGTACCTGACGAGCACGTGCCGCACTGCATTCAGGAACAGCAGCCAGGCAAGTCATGTGACAAAAGGTCAATGGGTAGATTTTATGTCCACCATGAGGCCAGAGCAGGGACTACAGTGCATGAGTACTGCAGCAGAGTCGGCCATTAGGACCAGCAATTCCTTCTCCATACTTATGATGCTGTGAACAGCTCAGCATGGGAATCCCCTTTCCAGTCCAGTGAGGAACTGGCTGTCAGTCCTTTTGTTATTACCTTATTTTCTCCTGTCTTACTCTGTAGCCTGGCTGGCCTTGAACTCACGATTCTCTCCTCTCTACTTCTCTAGTGCTGGGATCACAGGCATGTGCAACCACACCCAGCAAGACTGGTCTTTTGGTCTGGTTATTACTGCTAATGAACATATACTTCTTGGTATGCCAACATAACGGGATTGGTATGTCTTTAGCAAACACATCCTTCTGAGATTCCGTCACATGGTGAAGCAACTGGGCGGAGGAGAGAGGAGCCATGGGGAACCCCTCTGTGCAGTCAGTTCTTCCCATTTGGCCCACAGTGGCAGAGACTGAATATTATTACTATCTGATGCCTACTCAGAAGTCTGGCTGAATTGAATTATTGGCTTCCCGCCAATCCTCAAAGGCATTTCTGATTTTCTCATAGCAACCATCAAAGTAACCGGTGCTTCTGGTTTCGAACAGCACACTAGATCAAACGCATAGATTACTTTTAAAGTGTGACCATTTTCCTAGCAATAACTCTCCATGGTCGTTGATACTCGGGGGTGGTTATTTGGTTGAGTTTAGCATCATAGAGTCGAGCGGTAGCTGAGGTGGATAACGGAAATAGGAATTAGATTCCTTCTTAGACTGTAATTAAATAGAACACAGAGTATCAGGTTGCAGAGAAAGACTCTCCTTTCTGCAAGATACTCACTGTCATCTGAAGGGCCAGTGCCTTAGGATTCTTTCTCATTCATTCATTCATTCGTTCATTCATTCATGTATTTATTTAGTGATGCTTTGAATGGGATGCATTCTAGACAAGTATTCTGCCTTAGAGCCACATCCTCAGCCTGACTTTCTCAGTACTTTTACAGGAAAAAAAAAAAAAAAAACAAGAAATCTTCAGGGAAGGGTGGCTTTCACACTTCACTGGTTTTCTGTGAATCCTGTTGTAAGGCAGAATAGCTCAGGGTTAAAAACCCAAGCCCTGGAGTCTACAACTAGATTTTAACTTGGCTGTGTCACTGGGAATCTGTAGGACCTGTTGATGGCTGTGATAGTTCTTAGCCCCTGCCATAGCCTTGGTATTGATTACAGATGTTCAGCTCTCCACTTCTGGCAACCAGAAGATATGGTGCCCTGGGCCCTGGCTTAGGGTCTAGTTCTAATCAAAGACTTGTGAGCAAGTGCATTCTATGTGTGTTGAAGATAATGCATTCTGGATACCTGGTAGGCATTTTTATCGTCTTAATGGTGGCAATATTATTATAGCATGTCCTAACTTTGTATCTAATAACACATTTGGTTGTTACCAAAGCAAGTACTAGTCCCATTGTGTCTTTGAGAAAATCAGTTACCCTTGAAATGCAGTCATAGCATGTGGAACTAGAGGAAAGTAAGTTATAGCTTAAGTTTCTGTCTTTAAAATTATGTGATCCCAATAGGGACTTACTCAGAGAATTCATCCCATGATATTTCTATTGGTTATGGAATCAAACTCTGTCAATCAGACATGCTAGCCTCAACTAGCTGTCCCACCTCCCCAAACAAAAAGATCCATATCCTTTTTACAAACATTCCTGTATCCTATTCTGGACAGTTCTGCCCAGGAAATTACTTTGACTTATGAATCCATGCCTACAGACATGTGATCTCCTTTGCCGCTCACTCTCCTGCTCTGTTTCCACCAATAGGACTGTTGCTGCCCACTGTGCTCTTTCTCCCAAAGGCATTCCTGCCTGAGCTTCCCAACGACTGGTTTATGTTAACATTTTAGGATGAACCTTAGGAAACTGACATTTCCTAGGAGTCAAATATGGTAGTGTTTTTTATGATATACATTTACTTTGAGAAAGAGGAAAAATCTCATCACACACATATTGATGTTCATGTTGGAGCCTATCAAGGACCCCAATCACTTCTCCATTCCTTTCTTGGTTCCCTAGGCGTTTGTTCCTACAGAACATGCTCTGACCTCCCCATACCCAGCAGACACTGACACTGTTTCCTGACTGACTCGGATCTTCCCTAATGCCTGTTATTATTACTTGCATTATACACACTGGGCCTATTTGATAAAGGCTTCCTTTATTAGAACTGTGAAAGAAAAAACTAACACCTCTTTTCTTCAACCTCTTTCAGATCGAGGACATCATTACGAAGATGCAAGATGACAAGACAGGGGGTGTGCCCATCAGAACAGTTAAGAGCTTTCTCTCCAAAATCCCCAGTGTCGTCACAGGTAACATATCCTTAGAAGGTGGCAGTGACAACCAGAGTGACTATTAAAGAGTTATGTGATTTGGATAGTGATGTGGGAATGTCTAGGGATCTGAAAAGTAGCATGAAATCCTCTATGAGGATCTTGACTCAAAGCCCCTCCTAGTCTGGGTTTTTAGTAAAAAGCCTACACTTTGCACATCATTAAGAACCACTTTAGTGTTATGAGCCTTTCAAGCTTGTGTAGCTAATGCCTCTGGGAGTAGATGAACTGACAGGTTAGTAGTGTGTCCTGGGGCTATAAACAAATGCAGACGTGCTCATAAACATTAAGCAGGCTTCATTTTGTTGGGACTTGTTTGTTCGCCACGTTGCATTTGGGACATGATTTTACTGTGTAACTCAGGCTGACCTTGAACTTGTGATCTTCCTGCCTCTGTCTCCCGGTGCTGGGATAACAGGTGTGTGCCACCATGCCTAGCTCCATTTAAGCACATTTAAAGGAAAGTTTTGTGTCTTAAGAAATGTTCAAAGTCTATAAAAAATGTTTTTACCAGGTTTTTAATCTACTTTGCACCAACTCCCTTCAAAAAGGAGTTTTAAAATATTGCTCTGTAGTCTGTTGCTTTTGTGTGTGTGTGTGGTTCAGCATAGTCAAGCTTATTTCTTTAAAAATTAAGATTCTTTTTTATCTGTGTGTGCAAAATGCATGCACACATAAGTAGGGGTGTCCCTAAAAGCCAGAAGAAGTCACAAAGTGTCCTGCGGCTGGGGTTACTGGTGGTTGGGAGCCTCCCAGGGTAGGTGTGGGAACTGAACTCAGGTCCTCAGCAAAAGCAGCATAGTACTCTCAACTGCTGAGCTGTCTTTCCAGTTCCCTTTTAAAGTCTTTGATTGTAAAATATATTAGACATGCCTATAGGTGCAAAAACAAAAACCATAGAGAAGTCACATAGCATTTTGCCTTATAAATGTGAGCATCTTAGAGTCCTCTTATTAAGTGCTACTAAATCAAATTCCCCTCCCTGTTTGCTCTCTATTTTGGTTGAATAAGTCATTGTTTTTTCTTCATAGCTTCCTCTTTTTTTCTTATAAAGGACAACATTTAATTGGGGCTGTCTTCATAGCTTTCTTATAGAGTGTGTATCCCTTGCTATAAAACAAATAAGTAAATGGATTTAGGCAAGCATTTTGGTGATTCTCTCATTTCAAAAATTTAGCTATTCGCTTTCCAAAATTCAGGATCCATCAGAACTTGGCATCTGTCATGTGCCATGATAGCTAAAATAATAACTTAAAATATTCTGGTGGTGCCGGCGTGACATGGGGGAGTTGGAACTTTTTTCTTATCGGTGGGAGCGTGAAATGTTGCAGCTACCCTGAAAGGAGTTTGGCAGTTTCTTAGAGATGTAGATATTGCCTATGCTTCCTGGATATTTACTCACAGGATATGAAAACATGTCTTGGTGAGAGGGCTTCCCCTTTTAGAGCAAGCTGATCTTGAACTTGCTGTGTACTCCAGCTTTGTCTTGAACTCTTGCCTCAACCTCCCAAGTACTAGATTTACAAATGTGTGCCATTATACCTGAAAATAGATGTGTCTAAAAAAAATAAAGATATCATGTATTGTTCTAAGTTACATTGGGTAAAGGAGATTCCTTGGCCCAATACATAGACTTGTGGAAGTTGTGAGTTTGAGAAAATAGATCCAAGAATAGTGTTCGCCAGGCTAGAGTTGAGGTTTGGAAGGGTGTCCGATGGTTTTGTCTAGGACACAGTTAGAAATAAGGGATTGAATATCTGGAGACATTTTATAGAAAAAGTATAAATGGAAGAGTCATGATGTCCATGGACTTGAAAGGATAATACAACTTCCATGTGTTTATCTAGAAGGCACTCCCTACCTAGTTAAGAGATGACCTGCTTGCCCACACCTTCTGTGATTTTGAGTTTGAAGTTTCCCCTATTAACATATATATCAAGGAAATTATTTTCACTCCTCCTATTAGGAACGCCTAAGTAAAATCCTAGATATTCCTTGGGTAAAGTTAACAAAGAAATGCTTGGTATTCCGTCTGTGTTGGGATTGGGAAGGCCCCAAAGGAAATGTACTGAAATAAGAGATGGGTATACTTAGATATATTAGATAAAAGGCAAACCATTCTAACACAATTGCATTCTTAAAAGGTGAGAAATGAGGAACTGCAAGGGTGAGACTTAGCAAATATATGTTCGTGTGGGGAAAGGGATAGAAATCTGGAAGAACAAAGTTGAGGACAAAGTAGAAGCCATTATCAGATCATCACCGAGGTTCACTGGCCTGGCAAACCTCATTTGCAAGAAGCACAGCACCGTGCCTTAGAGCTCCCCATCCAGAGGTGTAGATTCTAAGCAAACATGTCCACAGAAGGTCACTTCACTGTCATTTGAACACCCTCCTCTCTGGACAGCAGATGAACCTCCTCAGACCTCCTTTCCCAAATAGTAACTAGGTCACAAAGACGATAATTGAAGCAAGAAGCAAATTCCCCAAGTTCCCAGTTTCAGACCGTCTCTACTCCCCACCTGTCCAGCAGGAGACAGACAGATCCTGGGCATAAAGCCTGCCAACTCCATGAAAGCAGCCATTTCACACAGCCTTGCCCAGCTGTCACTGACAGCCATTCCAAGATAATTCCCCAACACCTGAATGTCCGAAAGAACTTTCCAGAAACTTCGGGGATTAATCTCCTCCAGTCTAACCTCAGAAACCCAACTCCTAGCATATAGGAGACCTAAGAGACATCTAATCTCACTTGGTTTTACAGGCAGAAAACCTGAGTCCCAGTGACATAATACAATGTGTTAAAAAAAATTCACAGAGACAGAACCCAATCTAGAATGTGGATTCCTTAGCCATTCCAACCTTTTGTGCACAAAATTGTAGTCTCTTGAGTTGCAACACTCCCTTAAATGCTTGATGCATTTCTCTGAACAAGAGAATCACTTGCGTGGCTTCTTCTTAAAGATACAGTCCCAGGGCACCCTCTTGGGCTTGGACCCAGAAATCTCTATTTTCAGCAGCTTCCCAGGTTGTGTCTACAGCCTGCTTGCATTTGGAAGCCAAATAAACCCTGCCAAGTTCTCCCAACTCCTGCTTTAATAACCTCCAATGACGAATGTTCTCATCTCTCATCCCATCCTTGGACAACGTTGACCTTTGAAACCTTCTTCCTTATAATGAATTGAAAGTTCCTTGCCTCCCCATTGCTTCAAGTCATTCATCTCCATTCTAACTCCCTCTCCCAGTAAAAGAAAAAGAAATGTGGATTTAATAAAAAATTATACTCAGCTTGCTCTTCTTTCGAATTTTTGACTGTACAAATAGTTTTCAGAAAATATTCTAGGTATGCACATACGTTTTTTAAAAACATCTCAGCCTGATTTTCCCATGTGCATTTCTATCTCTTTCTTAGCCCACAAGTTTACTTCTCCAAGCTTGATGACAGTGTGAATATTTTACAGCTATTCTCTTGCACTTATTAGCAAGTGGTTTGGGAGAGAGTGGCCAGGGCTACAAACTGCCTCCGTGAGACCTTGATCTGACCACCGGCCTCTTTGGGCCTCCGTTCCCTTATCTGAATTAAGTGTTGTCCAAGGTCCTTCTCACTCTTGCCGTCCATGACTCCATGGCCAGCCTAGACTGAAGAAAGGACGGGGCCCCTTCCTGCCAAGTCTAGGGACGATGGACCATGCATAAGCCAGTCTGAATTCCACTCTGACTGCCCCAACCAATGTGACTCGGCTATCGCGCCTTCTCTTTCACATTTGCACTTTTTTATTTTCTGCTTAAAGAGCTTCATTTTAGTAACAACATCCTGAAATATGTCAAGTTGTAATTGTGGAAGGGAAAAAAAAAAGCAGAACTCTGATGTTCTTGCCCTTCGTGTCATCAAAATCTTGCTCTAAATGTCACATTAATTCATCTCTCCACATTTTCTCTTGCTTGATTTTTTTCTCTCCTGTGAGAAGAAATGCTAAGTTGAATGAAGGGCAGCTCATTTATTAAAAGGGAAAACGTACCACCCATCCCGCTAATTGTGTTCTAAAGCTTGTTTTTATCCATCTCTACACACAAGGAAAGTTCTACAGTCAGATAAAATTTGAGATGAAATGAAATCCAGATATGTTGTCGTTGACTCTGAGATAATGAACCTATTAAAGAAAAGACCAAAATGCTAGCATGGTCACCGCACCGGGTCCCTGTGGTAGATGAAGGAGCAATGATGGCTGCCACCTTCCTTAAGCCTGCAACCTTCTCTCTAACTATAAAGAGTTGCACAGAGGAAGGTAACAAAATTATTTTATATAAAACTTAGGGTGCAATCTTTAACTACTCTCTTTGTTCCTAGACATCATTTTCTAGATGCAAGAACACCTTTCCCTCAATCTCTTCTACAGTATTCTGCCCTACATTTTCCTCGGATGTATGTCCTGGGAGAGCTGTTTTAACTGTGAATTAATAATAAAGAGAAACACACGTTGAGCTTAGGTAATGTCTGTCAACTATTAATACCGCATAGCACCTTCTTAGCTTGATACTAGCATGTGTAAAAGTACTACTGAGATAAACCCTGAGGCTGAGTGGGAATAAAGCACTCTTCAGAGTTCGTTTTCTGTTACTGAACTGGATAGCTGAGATTAGATGGGTTATAAAGGAAAAAATAAAAGGTTATCCTGGCTCACAGATGGAGGCTGGAGTCTAGGTGCACGGGGCCAGCTTCTGGTGAGGGCCTTCTCTTGCTTCAGGTCATGAGGGAAGATAGAGAAGTAAGTAGATATGTCAGAGAGAGAGAGAGAGAGAGAGAGAGAGAGAGAGAGAGAGAGAGAGAGAGAGAGAGTTAAAGGGAGCCAAAAGCACCCTCAAACAACTCATACCAGGGGAAAGTGTCAATCCTTCCCCCTTGTGACTGAAGCTCCACCCCACTCCTGCCGCTGTGGCTATGGAGCAAGTTTCCCCAGCAGGACTTTCAGTTGGAGCAAAAGAACCAAACAAACAAACAATATGCATTTAAACTGTGTCTGGTTTTCTAAACAATCCTTCCAGGATCCAAATATCCACTAAACAACGAGAGAACGGATCCCGTAGAAACACTGAGGATGATCATGGATACAGGAAGGGGATTTTGACCCCCTTTCCTGCCTGAATTTTTATTCAGCTGTTGAACCCATAGCCCTCCCTTCCCTCTGAATAATAATAATGATAATAATAATAACAATAACAACAACAATAATAGCCATCAGATATACTGGGAGTTTGTGGATTTGCTTCCTAAACCAGAGACCTACGGAGTCTATTTCCCAATGACTAAATATGGTCCACAGAGTGACACGATGTGCCAGGATCCCTGTGACCCTTGGGATCAGACAGAGTGGAGAGGTGAAGGGCTGAGTGGACCTGTTTCCCCAAGAAGTCCTTGAAATGGGGCTGGTAGGAGAGAGAATAGTTAAAGTATAAATAGAACTTGGATTTTAAACTGGACTAATTACAATTAGATAAAAGCTAACTATTTGGACCATGGTGTCATTCAACAGTAGAAACAAAGATTTGGCTTTTTATAAAAACAATTTTTTGAGGAAAATAATTAGGAAAAAGAAAAATCGCTTTGTGATAGGGTCTGAGTTTACACTGTTGAAACGAGATACACAGTCTCTAGTTACAACAGGAGGCTTGAATTTCTTCTATGTTTAGTAACAGGGCCATCTAGATGTCATAGCAACACTGCTTGGTGCAGCTCACTAAAGTGGTTACCATGTAGGGGACATCTCTAGAGGTCATGAACAGGGAAGCAAAAATCCAGTAGGTGAACTGGTACAAGGAATAGCTTTTCTCACAGACCATCTATCAACCTGGCAGGGGTCGACATTTTTAAAAAGTGTGTATGTCTCTGTGTGTATCTGTGTGTGTGTGTGTGTGTGTGTGTGTGTGTGTGTGTGTGTGTGTGTGTGTGTGTGTGTGTGTGTGAATGGTATGTATGTGTGGAGTTCAGAGGACAACCTTCAGGAGTTGATCCTCTCCATGTTGCTGACGCAGAGTTGTTTCCATTTTCTGCTGCTACCTATGTGGCACGCTCCAGGCTGACTGGCCTCATGTAACCTTCCAGGCAATTCTCCTGTCTGTGCCTCCAACCTTGTAGTAGGAGAGCAGAGACTGCAGATGTGTGCCACTGCAAGGGCTCAAAGGATTTAACCTGGGTTGTCAAAATGTCATGGCTAATACTTTACCCATCTCTTTGGCCCCTAGAAGAAAACATTTTAAGTAACGATTTCAAAGGTTTCCATAAGGATAAATAAGCTTGGAATCATAACAAAGCAATTATTACTGAAAGTCAAGAATTATGTTGGAATTTAAGATTGTATAATCAATTGGAATTATATTTAGATTATAAAAGAATGATTAGATCATGTCACAGGAAATCACTATCCTTGGGGATCAAAACTGATATCTATGACTTTATATATCTAATCTAAGTTTTAGAAAGATATAAGCTGTTTTAAGAAGTCTTTTGAATGATAGAAGATAACGTCGTCTCCCATCCAAGAACTAACCAGGCCTGACCTTGCTTAGCTTCCAAGATCAGACTAGAATCTAAGGCCCATTCAGGTTGGTATGACTATTGACAAAGAGAAACTATTCTCCAAATGGACTAGAAATTTTGATAAGAAGCCAAAGGAAATATCTAGAAATGAGAAGTATAGTAGTTGAAATTAGAAAATGAACAGAAACATTCAACCTACGTAGCTAAATGTTACATTTTGACATAGCTAAAAAGAGAATCGACAAACTGGAGGACAGCCCAGATGAAAATGCTCAGAATGTGACCTGCACAGACAGAAACAAGTAACACAAACAGGTGAAAATCTTTGAGGCAAAAAGTGATACATTGTATCCCAAAATCAATTTTTTAGATAGAAATGTTCGAGAATTTAGAAGGCCCATTCTTCTCAGACTGTCTTTTCTTTCTCATGTTAACTGACAAATCCAAAGAAGGTGAAATAGAGAGTAATTCATAAGTAGCTAGTGGCATCAACTTATAGCACATGGAATAACCACAAGAAGATCTCCAAAATGCCTAGAGAGGAAAGCAGATTGCCTAAATGTTTAAAAATTACACAGATGATTTCTGTGTAAACATTTAAGCTACACCACATTGCAGAGGAAGAAAATCTTCAAATTGCTTAATGAAAGCAAGACTAAGAATGCTATATGTAACAAAACTGTCTTTTAACAACAGCAGCCCCAATAACAAATTATTATACAAGAAGCAGAAGCAGCCTTTCTTTCTACAGGCTATATTTCAGAATTACTGGGAGGTAAAGGCATACAAATTGAGAGGAGTTGACAAGTTAGCACGTTCTAGGCTGGCACTATCCAGGATAATAGCCAAGGTCCATCTATACATGTCTTTTAAAATTAATCAAATCAAGTCAAATATTAAAATCCAAATTCTAATACTTTTCGAACATTGATAAAAATTAAGAACTTCTGTTGGGGCTTGTTCTGGTGCTACTATTTTGTATTCAAATGCTAAATACTGGCCCCTCAAGATCTGGTTGCCCCAGACAAGCAGATCCTCACATACACCAACTGTTTGATGCTATGTAAACGTTCCTCCCCAAAATAAAACTATTGGTTAAATAAAGGTAGCTACAGTCAATTACTAGGGAGAATAGAAATGGCAGTTACTGGACTTGGGGTTGCAGGTAGGGACCATGGGAAAAAAGAGAGTGAAGGAGAAAGAAGACAGAGAGAACAAGATGTCTCCATTAGAGTGATGGACTAGGACAAATGCCCGAGTAGAATGCACCCCAGGACAGACTGACGGAGCAGAAGTAACCAGGACAAGATTCAAACAGCAAATACTTGGGAAGCACAACTTGGAATGAACAATCTAGCAAACAGATATATAGATTAGGGATAGTCCCCCAGTATTTGTGCAAAAGCTGACAATCCATGGACTCTGACTCAATTATTGGGGGTTGTTTGCGTTATATTAATAGCTAATAGAGATTATTAAATGGTAAACTTATCATAAGATATCATTTTTAGAAAACCAAAAAGTGGTCCCAGACTTGGAAAAGACATTCATAACCTGATGTAAGAAAACATTAGGGTCAGGGATATATGAAAGACTCTTACAAATTGAGATATTAACAGCACCGTAGGAAAATGAACAAGATCACAGGCAAATATTTTATAGAAGAAGAAATGTAATTGGCCATTAACATGTCCCACTTGCCCAATGGCATCAATCGTCTCAGAAATGCGAAGTGAACCTATGGAAAGACACCATTGCAACTTGCCAAGTTGGAAAGCTCAAGGTCTTGGACTGTGCCAAGTACACATGATGTATGGGAGAAATGCTAATCTGGGGCTGAAAAGAGTGTGAATTGGCAACTCTCATTAGACACCGTGTGGTGACAGTGGCTGTTCATGTTGAACTCATAAATATTCATGAGTTCTTGTTTTCACTACTAGGGACATGTTATGGCCTAGGAAAGCCTTTGAGCAAGTGTTCAGAGACACTCAACACCACTCTTTGTGTCAGCAACATCTGGGGTAATCTGGGCTTAGCTGTTGGCTGTGGACAGGAAAGAGAAACACACAATCAAAGAGTAGGACTTGCACAGCCATGAAGGCCAATAGCTAGATTCCTTAACAGGACACAACTCAGAAACAATGTAGGAAGTGATAAGTAAGAAAGACGCATACCATGACCCCATGTGCATGACATTCAAGAGGAGACAACATTAAGCACTTAAGCACTCTCACTCATTTGGCTGAGAAGTAGAAATGAAAACTTGGATGGGTGGGCTGGCTCCCGTAGGGAAAGCAGAAAAATAAACAAAGGGGCAGATGCACCCAGATCTCAGAAGTATTCGGACTTTAGTTTTCTGGAAGATCCGAACATAGTGGTCGTTTTATTACAATTTTAAAATATACCTGTACTTATGCTTTTTGTATACATTGATGATTTAATTCACAATGAAATTGGCTTTCAGGATTCTATGGCTGAGAAACTACAGACTTGTCAAAGTTGTATGTACATGGCTACATGTACACAGGTATGGCCGCCATATATACACAGGTGTGGCAAACTAAACAGATGTGGTCAAATATATGCATGAATACATATATTCATTATATATTCATATGTATGGGGGATTTATTAGAATGGCTCATAGGCTGTGGTCCAGCTAGTCCAACAATGGCTGTCTAGCAATGGAAGGTTCTGAAATCTAGTGGTTGTTCAGTCCTTGAAGCTGGATATTTCTGCTGGCTTTCAGTATATCCCAAAATCCCAAAAAAGCAAGCTCTAATGCCAGTGAAGCAGTGGACTTGCCCATGAGAGTAAGGGCAAGCCAGGAGAGAGAGAGAGAGAGAGAGAGAGAGAGAGAGAGAGAGAGAGAGAGAAGCTTCCTTCTTCCATGTTCTTTATTTAGGCTGTCAGCAGAAGGTGTGACCCAGATTAAAGGTAGATCTTTTCATCTTAAAGATCCAAATTAGAAGTGTGTCTTCTCCACTTCAAATGATTTAATTAAGAAAAAGAAAGTCTCTTACTGGTGCACCCAGTCATTTGGGTTTCAGTTAATTCCAGATATAATCAAGTTGATAATCAAGAATAGCCATCACCCATTAGCATGCCTGGGTAGGCACTGTGTGTTTTAACCACATGCTACACTTTTGTAACATACATGTAACACGATCCATCTGACTGTTCCCTAGTCATTAACCTACTCCACTTACTAAGTCATAAACGGGCAATGTGGAGTACTAGTCAGTCCCAAGGAACACTGAAGAAAAAGACAGAGAACTCCATTGTCAGTGCCACAGTTCTCTCACCTAAAGCTCTGGCCTTACCCTTCTCAAGGGTGGATGGATCCCCTAAGGACAAACCAAGGCAGAGCTGTGGGGGCTACACCATATATGCAGGCATTAAAGGGAAAGGGAGGGGGAATCTTTAGAGAATTAAAAATGCTAATAACAGAACTTCACAAGAGTTTATCAGCATTACGTCTTTACCACATGGTTCTAAACAATTATGGTGTTTAAATATTCCTCCCTCCCAAGTTATTTTGGCCTAAGAGTTCTATTTAATAAGACTGTCTTCCACTTGAACACAAACTTAGATATCCCACAGCTCTGTGGGGTCTCCCAACATCTCAGTAAGGTGCACTCCTGCTGGTTTGGGATTGGACACAGCCCTGTCTCAAACCTTAGGACCAGCTTTAAGCAGTAAGTTAAAACCTGAGCACTGTGTTGTAAAGATGAAGAAACAGGAGAGGGGATGGAGTCAAGGTATCCATCCAACATGGCTGATTCTGAAGGCCTGTGGGAGAATCCTCCCCTCTCCCTGTTGTTTGTTTCAGGTTTGGCTTTGATGATCAACCCAATGTGGGCAAACAATTCTGGCGAGACAAGTGGGATGACAGTCCCTTAGATGAGCTGACCTTTGATTAGTAACACAGCCAGTACCTGTTCTCAATTGAGCTGTGAATGAACATGGCGGCATGACCTCAAGCAAGAAGAGTTAGTGGCTCTTCTGCACTTGAGCCAAGACATGGGATTATTCCCGTGCAGACAACCTTGTTCCTACCTGGTCATGTCACCCGAGTCACCACTGTGTTATCTTTATCTGAGTACTTACTGGCTGGCTGTTTTGGCCACTTCACATACCCTTGTCATGCCTTGGTTTCCTCATCTCTAAATTAAAGCTGTTAGTAACAACAGTATGCACTGATGTGGTTGTTGAGAAGACTAAACTGGTTCATGTGGTTAGGGTTGGTTGTCATTTAACAAGAGCAAGAACCCCCACAGACAAGGCTCTGGGCATGCATGTGAGGGGATTATAGATTAGGTGAATAGAGATTAGAAGACACACCTGACTGTGGGCAGCCCCTTCCATGGGCTTTGGTCTTCAGAATGTAAAGGAGAAAGCAAGTGGGGCTCCAGCCTCCACCCTTCCCTGATTCCTAGCTTTTGTATGCATGAGACCATAATAAGCCAAAATAAATCCTTCCCCTGCCTTTTGCTGTGATATTTAACCATGCACCAGGAAAACGGATGACTACATTCCCTGCGGTTTGTATGTTGTGTTGTGTGCTCACTATTTTTTAACATAGAGTGTTTAACTTACCCTTCTTTCCTGTGAGAAATTCTGCTGATTGTCTCTGGCCATCTGCTCAACTCATTAATTCTGTTCCTACAACATGCTGGGAATAAGACTGTGGGGCCGGAGAGCAGAGATGCGCGACTATCTGACTCCCTGTATTTCTTTTGAAGAAAGGCAATAATTGTCTGTTCTGGATGTCCAAGACTTTGTTGTATAGGTGGCATGGCAGGTCCCCTCAGGGGTGTCTTCTCCTTCAGCTTCCTTTCCTTCTTTCCTCTGTCACAGCTTTGCCAGGAGCCCTCAGAGATTAAAGTCCTTTTGAGACTCAAAGGTGAAGGCCTGAGTCTTAGTCTTTTGCTGTCACTGGTCACCCCTCCAAAGTGTAAATACAGGGCACTCCAGGGAGTGAGGGCTGGAGTCTCGCTGCACATAGGAGGCACAGGTGGGAGAATTCTTTAAATCAAAAGATAAAGTTATATCTCCCATGATCCATGAGCCAAATCCTAGGTCCCAGCACACAGTCCGGGAACATTTGGAAACTGGTTATTATGAATAGAACTATCCCGAGTGGTTTAATTGTTCACGTCTCAAGAGCCATATTAATTATGCTTGGCTATTTGTTTCTTCAATCATTCAGACACAAAATGTTTATCAAGACTTTGGGGAAACCACAATAAAACCATTCAGCTGGCTCATATTCAAGTTGAAATGCTTTTTTCTACATTAACGAAGGTAAAGGCTATCTCATGTGGGCAAAACTGTTAGAGCTGTGTTAATTAATGAGTCTGTTGAGTTAATTTTCATAAATTCTTTGAATTCCATTGCAAATCCCAAAATTAAAAATCAAAGCTAGAATTAAAATTAAATTAAAATGAAAAGTCAAGCTAGAACTTAAAGCCTGGGTCCAACACTTACTTGTGGAGTATAGGACTCGACATAGTGTGGGAAACTGTAAAGGTCTTTAAGAAACAAATCAGTCCTTAACATGAAGGGCTACCAAACGAAACAAAAGGGTAAAAAGAACTGTAGTTCGTAGGGGAGCAGCTTTTCACAGGAGCCACAGTGGTGTCTGCAGATGGCCTTGGTGACCAGTCTGTTGGGAAGCAGGAAGGATATCGTGTTATAAAGTTTCCATTGTAAATCTTAATTGTCTTGGGAAAAGACTATGACATAATGCTTCCACACACCTAAGCAATGGTCTCCTCATATCTAGAATGTTTGTGTAAAAAAATGTTCAGAGGGGAGAAAATCTGGGGAGGGCTGAAGAATGAGGGAAGCTAGAACGAGTACTAATTCCCTGAATTCAGCATCTGCACTGCCTTCCCAGGAGTCATTCTGCTTGTCTGACCTGGACAGCTCAACAGGGTTGCTGCAGGGATGGGGAAGCCTCCAAAACAGCAGAAGACTTGGGTTCAAGGTCCTTTGTGATCTCATCCAATGATTCATGTAACAGTAAGGAGTCTGGATTGCCACAAGTTGGCTGCATGGGCTTCCCAAGGTCTCAAAGTTTTCTCCAGGTGAGGCTGGAGCTCAAGTCAAGTGTTTCGGCTCTCACCCTGGGGCTAGGATACAGCAACCAGACCTTTTGCGATCACTGGTTGTTCCTTTCTGGGGCTATAGGCAAGCATCAATCATTGAGAGCCTTTCTCAAGCTTGCTTCTCCAGGATCATGTCCAGGGTTTAGGACGCTGGGCTCCTAAGCCAGAAGCAGTTGAGGCTGGCATTGAGACATACCTTAGCAAATGCAAACACGTGCATCAGTCAACCGAAATCAGCCCCAAACATTTGCTTATATAAGTTGCCCTTGGAAGGAAACTTCGCCATATCTCACACAAGTGTTAATTGCTTTTCTCTTCCACAGATTCTCACTAATTTATTCCGAAGACACTGCTACATTTCCAAATTTTACTTTTATTTTAAAGCGATTCAGACTTGGGGGAAAAGTTGAACGCTATTTTGTCGGATTGCTTCAGTCGTTGAGAATAACAGCTGTCATGTTTGAGAAGTCATTAGTAGTAATTGGCCACGGCGAAGGGGAGTTGGCCTTGCTCTCAGAGGGCATCCAATACACATGACTTAATAGTTTCCAGTATATTTGGATGAAAAAAGGCATTGAGCTAACTGGGTACAGCTTCATTCACAGTGACTGGTGAACCTGCCCCTCCAGGGGGCCAGATGATAATTCTCCAGCTCCTTCATCCTCCAGCCCTCTTTTAACCTCTGATCCTTCTCCACTACGTCCTCTGTCTAGTGTCTTTAATTATTCACTTATTGCGCTAATATTTCCTGTGCCAAGAAGAAATGTGCTACTGAAGGAAGTGCCAGGTATGGGGAGAACAAGTCAAGGGTATCGGGTCCCGTGGAAGGAAAATGTTAGGGATGAAATCACACACGTAGTGAATGCCTGGTGGTGTTCAAGGGCAAGGTATATAGTGATAGAGAGAAGACAGGGCTGACCAGTAAGCCAAGACAGGACACATGCGTTGGGGCTAGCCAGGAGAGATGGCTGAAAGCAGTCATCTAGGCCAAGGAAATATGCTACAGTTTGGGTCCCAAGTGTCTTCCACTGGGTCACGATTTGAGGACTTAGTCTTCAGCTGGTAGTATTGTCTTTGAAGGCTGTGGACCATTTAGGAGGCGTGGCCTGGCCAGTAGAATCCTGTCTCTGGTTCTGGTCTACATTCTCTGCTTCCTGGCCCATCCCATGTGAACGAGTCTTCCTGCCATGCTCCTGCCACTATGAACTTGACCATGCCTTCTCCACCATGATGGACCAAAATTCTCCTGAAGTGGAGCCAAAGGGAACTCTATCTTCCCATAAGTTGCTGGTGCGACGTATTTTTTGACACAGCATCGAGGAAAGCAGCTCGAGCGACTCAGACCGAGGTAGCATCGCGTGCAAAGTCCTCTTTGTGGGAAGGACTCTGGTGGAAGGAAGAGCAAAGCTGCGGCAGAGAGAAGGCCAAAGAGACTGGGAGGAGTGAAGCTGGAGCCTGGGAGACTTGGCTCTTGAAAGCAGTTGGGGGGAAACGTTGAGGGCGGCAAGTGAGGATGCCATGACCAGGTGGGAGTTTTTAAAGGCCATGATATCTGTTTAAGCAGAAAAGCAGATATAGCAGTGAAAACAGGAGGGGGAGAGAGGGGAAGAAAGGAAGAGGAAAGGAGGAGGGGAGGGAAGGGAAAGGGGACAATAAGAGAGGGAAGAGGAGAGGGGAGGGAGAGAGGCAGGGAGATGAGGGAGAAGGGGAGGGGAGGGTGACAGCAAGAGAGAAGAAGAGGGAGGGAGAGGCAGAAGAAGGAGTAGGGGAGGGGAGAGAGAGAGAATGAGAATATTCCTAAAATCCTATGAGGCCTGGTAGACTAGAGTGATGAGGAGAACATTCATGTTCTTCTGGATTCCAAAGTCTCTTGAGTCAATGAACTTCATCTCTAATTGCCTTTAACCTTAGTTATACTTCCTCCATTAAAACCGTAAATGACTTAGAGACTACTTTGTTCTCCGTTCTCTGAACTCTTGCCCAGAGCCTATAACATAAAACGAGTCACTGCCAATGGCCGTGCTATTCTTTTTCCCACCAGCACAGTAAAACAACCAGTTTTCCGGAGAGTCCTTTCTGGCTCCTTTTTACTCTCGTAGATTAAAGACCCCTTGGGTCCACTTTAGAGCATTTATTCTCACAACTATATTACACGACAGTCATTTGGCCTGAATAAGCACCTCCCTTACAGTGTGCCTCAGCTCGTGCAGCTGACACGAGGGGTGCTTGCCGCAGGGAGTGATCGAGCCTTGTGCAGGTCTTGCTGTCTGCACGAGGCTAATCAGATCATGCAGCATTGGAGCTTGAAGTCCAAGAGGCAGGTAGAAAGGGGGAGTGGACAGGAAGTAGAGAGAGCAAAGGCCTTGAGCTAGGGTACAGAATGGGTGCCAGGGACCCCTCTCAGTTACCAATGTCTCCCATCTGCTTAGCTGTCCTGCAGGGAACACTGGCTTCTATAACACACTGATAAGCACATACCTGGGAGGGGATCAGACCTGCTACATTGGGGACAGGGTGGTTGTGTAGTTGCAGTCCTAACTTCTGCCACCACCCGGTAAGTGAGCAGCAGATTAGAAAGCACGTGTGAGCACAAGCGTTCCCGTGTGAGCACAGCGTTCCTTCTAGCCTCTGGGTCTCAATCACTGATGCAGCCCACGGCCACCTACCTGGAGATACTCAGGAGAGGCGCCCTAGTGAAGCCGGTTTAGCTGGGTGCAGTGGGGAGAACAAGCACTCAAACCTTCCTCTCCGGCAGTCTCTGTATATTATGGGATAGATAAACCTTCTCCGCCCTCTCCCCAGTTGTCTCAAGGAAACATTTAGAATTTTCAGATGGGCTGCCAATAGGCAAAGGTTGAGCCTTGACAAGTTAGGAGTGCACTTGGTGGCAAGGCAGACCTTCACCACCACGAGAGGCCATTGATGTCAGAGCCTGGGCAAACCAAATAACGAGTGACGAGCCTCGAAGATCACCTGCCCACCTTACAAGGTGGAGAAACCCTACATCTGTCTCCTCTCCTCCTTCCCCTTCTACCTGAGAGCTCTGAGCCACCATCCCGCATGCAACAGACAATCCAGCACATTTTGTCCCCCATTTTCCTCAGGGTAGTAAGAAACCAAAATTGAGTCCATGGTGAAATATTCTGAGATATAAAATGGAATCTGGGAGTCAAGGCTGTGAGTGATCGAATGGCCCAGTGGCCTTTAGCTGTGGCTGCAGGTTGGAAGCACACTCAGAACTTCACAGCATTTGAGGTGTCCCAGCGCCCAAAGGCTTTGGGGTACAGCTCAGCATCGCTAAGTGCTAAAGCATTTCAGGGATTCTACTGTGGTTTCTGGGTCTAGATCATGGGTCTACTCTGATTCTCTTGCTTGCAGAGACGGTCTAAGTTGCAGAGAAATTGCGTGTGCTGGCCAGCGGTGCTTACTGGGAAGGAGCCTCCAAGTCTTCTCTCGGGTCACCATGCTCATGGTGACAGAAAGAAACGAGAAACACATGAAGTAGGAAATATACCATTGTAGAAGAGCCTTAGCAGTCAATAATTACACCTCCTTTAAAAAAAAAAAAGCCATCTTTGCGGCAACATGGTCACATGATCAGTCTAAAATAAACTGGAGCTGAGAGCTTCTGTGACAGCTCTCTAAGAGGAAAGATAAGGCCGGTGAGGTGGCTCAGAAGATAATGGTACCAACTACCAAACCCAGCAACCTGAGTTGGATCCCAGGGGCCACTAGAAAAGAACCAACTTCCACAAGCCGTCCTCTGACCTACACACACACACACACATATACACACACACACATACACACACACACACACATACACACACACACACGATCAAAATTTAATTAATTTTAAAAAATAGGAGTTATTACAAGAAAATAAACTTTGTAAATAATGAAAGCAGTGTTTAACCTAGAGTATGCTCCTATAACTATTATAAGTTATTTATTTAAAAAATTAGAATCAAATTATTGGATATTTTTGACTTGTGGCAATAAAATAATATGCCAGGATCAATTTTACTAGCTCTTTGTTTAAGTCTTCCATTAAAAATGTAGTCTTCAAGCCACTACCCAAAGACTATACATGGACTGACCCTGGACTCTGACCTTGTAGGTAGCAATGAATATCCTCGTAAGAGCACCAATGGAAGGGAAGCCCTGGGTCCTGCTGAACCCCAGTGAACTAGACTGTTGGGAGAGGGCAGCAATGGGGGAGGGTTGGGAGGAACACCCATAAGGAAGGGGGGGGGGGGATGTTTGCCCGGAAACCGGAAAGGGAATAACACTTTCCAAATGTATATAAGAAATACTCAAGTTAATAATAATAAAAAAATGTAGTCTTCGGGTTGGGGATTTAGCTCAGTGGTAGAGCGCTTGCCTAGCAAGCTCAAGGCCCTGGGTTCGGTCCTCAGCTCCGGAAAAAAAAAAATGTAGTCTTCTTATAAAGGTTCTCATTTTTTGTTTGTTTTTAAATGCTCATTTTAAAGATTTCACTAGGAGAGAAGGAAGAGGGAGGGAAAAGTGGAGGGGAGGAGGAGAAAAAAAAAAGAGAGATCACCCTGCCCCAATTCACCATTTATAAGTCAATATATACACACGTACACACACACACACACACACACACACACACACACACACACACACACACACACACTGTATGTGAAGGAAAAGGTGTATTTCCAGTATTTATAATATTACCATAATAGGGTAACACTACAATGCTTTTTAAGATTTATAAACACATGCTCAACTTCACTTTATTTCTATGCAGAAATAAAACTAACTGCAGGGACACTGGAGGAGGAGCCCTTAGCCTCACATAAATATTTCTCTACAATCCAGCATTTTCCTTCCGTAGAGGAGCCTTGACAGAGGTGGTTTCTACCTTCCCGGAGTAACAGTAGTTTAATTTTGCCAGTGTTTCTAGTTAATAGTGTATCAAGCGATGCCTTGTTGTGAAATTAAAAGACACTACCACTCCATCTCCCACCTCTCCTTTAATACATCCAAGCAACCATTTTTTTAGGATCCACTTTGTACAGGGTGCATTCATTGTACTGCTTGGCCTGTAGCCATAAGATGTAGGCAGACAAGATGAAGCTATCCGCCATGACGGTCTTTATAGGCTGGTAGAGTGCCGGAGAGGGGGTGGGTATGAGGCTGTTTGGGCATTTCTGCTCACTAGCCATGAGCCTCGTAATTGTTCGATATTATTCCTGTGTTTGAATTCTCTCCATGCATATATAAAAGGGGAAGTCTGGCAGACTAGAGATAACCAAGCTCACTCTTACGAAATGATTCGATGCTATAAATTCATTTCCTTCTTTGAAAATCAGCCCGACCTTCCCGTGCTCCTTACTTCATTTCTCCCTGGCATCCTTCTCTCTGGAGGAAGCAGAGCTCTCCTCTCTGTTTCCACAGGGAAGGCTCCTGTCACCTTGCCTCCTGGCTGCTTCCGAGGAACAGGCGGGAATGGAGAGGCAGCTCCAGTCTCAGCCTCTCCCTTCTGTGCAGAATTCCCAGGATGGCTGGCTCTGGAAGAGTATGACATTATGTTATGGTTCTTTCTTTTGTTGTTAATGATGAACGTTTTGGCTGGATTCCCTGTTTTGATGCCATCATTATCTTTTTAACTAAGTACCGTTAAGCTAGGAGGATGGAGGATATAAAGATTAGTCTATTTTATCGTTTCCCAACTCTAATTTTTCAAAACGTATTTATTGTTATTATTAGTGTATGTGTGAGAGTGCGTATGTGTGTGTATGTGCATGCATGCACATGTGTGTGCACATGCACGCACATTGTGTATGTGTGGGACTGCATGCCATGGTGTGCAAGGAGAGGTCAGAGGAGTTAAGCCTTTCGCCTTGTTACATGGGATCCAGGGACTGAACTCGACTCAACAGGCTTGCACAGCAATCACCTCTTCCCTCTGAGCCATCTTGCCACACCCCACCCCAAACTCTAATTCTTTACAATAATGTTATGAACACAAACCTCTGGTATAAAAGCAAACCATGATGCATTTCCTGGAGAGGTAAAAACATGTATGTCTTTGCATAACTAGGAATGTTAGTGCACACCTGGAATCCTAGAGAGACTGAAGCAGAAACATGTGGAATACGAGGACTTGAAAGACTAAAACAGAAAGGTTAAATTTGAGACCAGCCTGGGTTGTACAGTGAGACCATCTTAAAAACAATCGTTTGCTTTCTGTCATATCAGGTCTGTGGAGGGTTTGTTATTCCATCTCATCAGTATGCCCAGCTGTATCTTGTTCTACTGACAAGCTTCAGAGCAGACGGGAAAAATCTCTGTGGGTGGGAGAGGTCAGTGGGCCACGAACCTCATTGATGCCACAAAGCCTTTATCTGTGAGGATGCGCGGTACTTGTGAGAAATTGGCCAAGGAAGAGGGCATAGAATGGGAAGAGCTAGTCTAGGTGACTGTTCAGGTCTCATCACAACAAATGGAGGAAATAGTTTGGAATTTCTAAGAATGCTTAAAGGGGAAAAAGGGGGAGCATTGTCAAAATACACTAGAAAACTCTAGAGCTAGCTTTCTGCCAAGTTGGAGATTTAAAGGGCTGTGATCATAGAGAAAGGAAGACAGGGGAACAGAAACACCGCTATTCAAAGCTGACAGAGAGAATGTATGGAGTCGTGGCAAATAGCCGTGGTCAGTCACTGCCTCAACCAACGGTTTGATTTGGAGAGACAAGAAGGACGATGCACCCGTGAAGGTCTTGGAGGAAACAGATGGTTCCCTGAAGCTATTTGAGGATGTTTTAATTAAAAGACTATTTTAAAAGGTGTGGGTTGCAGGGAGAAGAACTAACCAGAGATGAGCAAGTTGGAGCCCATTAAGAATAATTTGGGGAGAGGGAACACATAACAAAACACAGTGAGAGATCCAGACCCACCGTGGTTTCACTTTCCCCTGCTCTGTCACCTCCTGGCTCTGCTTCTTAACTGAATCAGAACCAGAAGAGAAAGAATTCAGTAGTCGGTCCATCCAAAATGGCCTCCCAGGACTCAGAGCAGGGTGGAGGAAGCTGATATTTCTGTAGATAAACACAGAAGCTATCTCTCATAAATGGAACGAAGGGGGAGTTAGAGCTATGGTTGCAACAGTTGACATGAGGAAAGATGGATTTAGTAAAGATTTTGCATTTGTCTTTCCAGTCAAGATAATTACCTAAATGGAAAGAAAAGCATTAATAGTTAAGGGGTTAGGTTCAAGTGGCCAGAACAATTCACCAACCTTTAACTTTATACCAGCTTATATGTGAGCTATGATTTTATCTAAGGTATGGGAGGTGGATGTCCAGTTTCCAGGGGACTCTAAGCAGTGCATTATTGAACCCATGGTAAAGCTCCCGAGATTAAAAGGATGCTATGTATCTCAGTTGCATTGCATTCAGAAGGACGTTCAATGATTCCTCTCAAAGCCTGATGGGTAATGAAGCTGCTGACTGCACAGTAGGGTTGGGAGGGACTTGGCTGAACAGTTTTGTGAGTGCTCTCAGTGACCCATCGGTGCCATGAACTGAGAGGGCCACTTCTCTTTGACTCTTTGTGAATAGTTTGAATCGTTTCCCATTCTGCAGCCTGCTGCTTTGTCCAGATGATGGTGTCCTTTGCCATACAGAAGGTGTTCATTTCCACGAGGTCCCCATTTGTTAATTTGTTGTTCTTGGTGTCCATGCTAATGGTGTTCAGTTTGGAAAGTCTTTTTCTATGCCACTGAGCTCTCTACTTTCCCTTCTATTAGATTCCGTGTGTCTGGCCTTATGTTGAGGGCTTTGAGGCTTTAGAGTTGAGTTTTGTGAAGGTCATAAGTATGGAGCCATTTCCTTTCTTCTACATGCAGCCGTTCTGTTTGGCAAGTACCATTTGCTAAAGATGCTGTCCTTTTTTATTCCAGTGTTTCTAGCTTCTTTATCAAAAATCAAGTGTCTGTATATGTGTGGACTTACTCTTGGATCTTCTAGTCCATTGGTCAGCCTGTCTGGTTTGTGCCTATACCATGCTGTGTTTGTTACTATAGCTCTGTAGTGCAATTTGAGATTGGGGACGGTGGTGCCTCCAGCGAATTTCTTATTATTCAGGATTATTTTAGCTATTCTTTGTATTATTCCTATATGAAATAAACCTGAAAATTATCATTTCAATCTCTGGGAAGAATTGCCTTGGAATTTTGATGGAGATTGCATTAATTCTGTAGGCTGTTTTTGGCAGGATGGCCATTTTTACTACATTCATTCTACCAATCCAGAAGCATGGGAGATCTTTCCATCTTCTGATATTGTCTTCAATTTCTTTACAGTATCAGGAACACGAGGCCATAGGGATGAAGGCTCTATGTAGGCACCAGTTCAGTTCCTCTGTGTTCAATGAGTTCTGTAGATGTTGTCTTGAGCAATAAGACCTGACTATCAGTTTGTGGAGAGCAGCCAATACACTGACAATAGCCTGCCTGGGGTTTTCATGGGACCCATTCAGCCAGCAACCCAATTACATGTAACTAATTCCCAGTACTGAAAGGTTCATTTAGTAACAAGAGATATTTGGTTGGACCTCTGTCTCCCCTGTTATTTGGCAATTTCATTTAGATCAACTTCATGTACGTATCTATATTAGGAAGCTTCTACTGTATTAAGTTTCCAAATGAAGCCTCAAATGACTCTTAGTTCAAGCTGTCCCTCTCCATATTCTTTCCCTTGCATCCCTCATCCTTGCCTCCATTTCTGCAATGAAGAATTATTCAGCCATTTTAAAAAATGAAGTCCCCAGCTCCGAAAAAAAGAAAAGAAAGAAAAAATGAGTCATAAAGTGGATGGACCTAGAAAAAATCCTGAGTGACGTAACCCAGACCCAGAAAGGCAAATATACTATGCACCTGCTTAGATGTGGACATCAGCTGTTGAGTCATGGACAAGCTCAACATGGACTGCAGAGGTTAGGTCTAGAGTAAGGGACTAAGCAGAAGGGAGGGGCCGCCCTAGGAAGGGGAAATCAAATAGATAGTTATGGGTGGACAAGGAGTAGGGCTGAAACTCCATTCTACTTATTAAAATAAGTTCGATGGATTAGTGTAACAACAACTTCAGATAGCTCAGCCCTGCCACAGACTTTATTTCTCTCTCTCTCTCTCTCTCTCTCTCTCTCTCTCTCTCTCTCTCTCTCTCTCTCTCTCTCTGATGTAATCTTGTGTTTACTATTATCTTAGGAGGAACAGGATTTAACACATACACACACGCACATACACACACACACACTCTAGTCTATGTGTGTAAGCCACTTAGTTTCATGCATTTCGCGGTGTGCACAACAATATGAACACACAGTGGTGAAATGACAAGTGATCCATGACTGTGAGTGTGTTTAGAAGACATTAGGAACAGCCCTACCACAGACCATAGGGGAGCAAAACTGTAAACCAATACCAGCCAATATATAGTTCAGTGGCACAGGTCAGCTCTCTAAACACATGTGTAACAAAAGTAGAATTAGCTATGAGGCTCACACAAGGGATGGGAGTGCAGGAGGGAGCCTGAAGGAAAATGTTTGACAATGTTTCTTGCTATGCTCTGGAGGGACCCAGCCCCGGATGTTCCTTCCACCTTGGACTTCAGAGTGGAGCTTCAGTGAATTACCCTTCAGAGGCACCCTTATTGCCTGTCCCTCTGTGGTCAGCCATGATAGGTTAATTGCTGGGTGGACTGAAAAGACCATGCAGGCAGCTTTTACATTCTCAGGACTCTCTGTGCGGTCCCCATAGGACAGACATGACAAAGAGGTGGTGACAGAATTTAAAGTGATCTAGACTGTTGGGGCACATTAAAGGAAACATTATGTAGTAGGATGATTCCATGGAGCTAATTTGCCTCTTGTGTGTTAAAACATTAGCAAAGGAAAAGCCCAGAGAGTGGATTTAGAGAGTTGAGTCTGAAGGAAGCGACACTCCTGTGTTCTGACACTGCCGGGACACAAGACTGTGTCTGTCTACACACAGAGTCATCAATTGTAAAGGAACACTGACAATCTGTTTCTCCACAGTGAAGGGCCAGGACAGTTTATCAAGATGAGAAGTCGTGAAGAAACAAGGGCTCCAGAGAAAAGACACTGAAAAGGATTCCCAACAAGTTGGAGAGGACCGCTCTGAGCAAGACAGGGCTGCAGCGAAACTGATGTAGGGATTGGCTGTAGAAGAAACCCCGCACTGGCCAACAAGGCTTCTGGGAAGTGAATGCAGTGGGCTCTGAGACACTAGAGTAAGAACAGAAAAAGAGAGCCGGCTGACAGGGATACGATGTATCTCTCTGCTTAAGGACAGATAAAGAGAGGGAGCTGAGAGGGATACAATGTATCTTTTTGCAGAGCCTTTGCTGCCTTCCAAATCCAATTGTATTCCCAGAAGTGGTGTGGAGATGAGAGTAGCTTGGGAAGGGGGCTTCCCACCAGTATTCTCACTGTCTTCTTTTCCTTGAAAACCAAAGAGAGTCTACTTATAATAGGTAAACAAACTGTCCTCTTGTGATGGTTTGTATATGCTTGGTCCAAGGGAGTGGCACTATTAGGAGGTGTGACCTTATTGGAGTAGGTGTGTCACTGCGGGTGTTGGCTTTAAGACACTCATCCTAGCTGCCTGGAAGTCAGTCTTCTAGCAGCCTTCAGATGAAGATGTAGAACTCTCAGCTCCTCCTGCACCATGCCTATCTGGATGCTACCATGCTCCCGCCTTAATGATAATGGACTGAATCTCTGAACCTGTAAGCCAGCCCCAATAAATGTTGTCCTTATAAGAGTTGCCATGGTCATGGCGTCTCTTCACAGCAGTAAACCCTAACTAAGACACCACTAAATAAGAATAAGCATCCTTGCCTTTTACTAGCTACTTATACCCATGAAGGGATATTCCAAAGTAAAGAGTAATTAACTGGCATTCAGAACTGGGCTTACAAAGTGACTAAGACCACTAAAAAGGTGTCACCTTAGGCTGTCATACAAGGTTAACTTCCTCACTAATCTGTCCAGGTTGCTGTCAAGAGCTAAGATACAGTGGCAGATGTAGTCATTGGATATGTGCCTGCGCATAAGTGGGGACCATCTTTGACTCTTGCAGTCTGTGGCCTTAAGCCTAAATTCATTTAAACTCATCAAGTGACAGTCACATCCAACCTTTTGACATCGCAACAGAGTTGTGATCTATGTAGTTTGTGCAAAAAAAAAAAAAATTAAAAAGCCAAAATCTCATCATTGGTGCTGAGAAATACCTCCGCGGGTCACAGGGCTTGCTGTGAAAGCATGTGGGCCGCGTTCCAATCTCTAGCTCTCGTGTAAAAGCTGGGCCTGGTCTCATTTGCTTGTAACCCTAGCATAATGGGTTGAAGTCGGGTGGTTCTTAGGAGCTCCCTGCCTAGCCAGCATAGAGAAAACATGGAGTTTGATTCAGTGAGAGAGCCTGTGTGTCAACTTTTCCGATGACCCGTGCAGATCTTGTCTGCAGGACCTGAGATCTAAGAGCATGGGGCGGACTACATTCTGATGCTGTAGGCGGTCTTCCTTCCGTTTCAGTGCACTTTTATACGTGAATGTAATGAGGAAGACAATGATCCAAGGAAGGTTGTTTGAGTTTAGAAAAAAACGTGATCAAAGAAACATGACCAGAAACACGTAAACACCAGTAAGCACATACCAACTATTAACAGAGCAGTCCTTTCCCAGAACTTTCTAAGGACAGACCAGCTTAAACACAGTTGCCTGACACATATCACAGATTATCTCTGGGAAACCACGAAAGCAAGGCAGAAGGCCATATATGGATTCAGGGTACACAGACCAGATTGGGTTCTACAGTTCTGTTCTGACATCCAGCAAGAACAAATGTGTCTTATGAATTGAATGTAAATGTTACACTCAGCAGGCACTAAACCTCTTCCAAGAACAATCCAGAGAACAAAATACACCTGAGGTAAAAGGCCCTCCACTTTTTTTTCAGGAGCTTCTTTCATAGTACCCCAAGGCATTGTTCACTATGGGTCATTCTTTTGATTGTGTTTTAGTCTCATTTCTGTTGTTGTGATAAAATACCCAGACAAATGAAACTACTGGGAAAATGACTTATTCAGTTCCTAATTCCATGTCACAGTCATCTTTGCAGGGAAGTCACAGCAGCAGGGATGACAAGCAGCTAGTCACATTACATCCACAATCACTAGAGGAAAGAAAATGGATTCTTGTATGATTATGCTCAGTTCACTTTCTCCTTCTGTTATACAGTCCAAGATCCAAGCATAGGGAATGGAGTCACCCACAGTGGGCAGATCTTACCACACCTTAACATGGTCAAGATGGGGCTCCAGAGACAACTCGGTGGTTAAGAGCACTGCCTGCTCTTATAGAGGATTCAGATCTGATTCAAAAGGTCAACACTGTGGCTTACAATGGTACATCATTCCAGTTCCAAGAAATCCAGTGTCCTCTTATGGCATCTGTGGGCACTATAAATACACAGTATGCAGACATACGTGCCGTTAAAAAGCCGTATACGTAGTTTATTTAAAATTTAGAACAATCTCCCAAAGATATGTCTGTAGCTCCCCCAACCTAATCTAGACAACATCTCTTAAGGCTTTTTTCTCAAGGTGATTTTAGGTTGCATCAACTTGATAATTAAGGTAAAAGATCCCAGGAATTGAACTCAGATCGTCAGACTTGGCAGCAAATTTTCTTTTTCTGACTGAGCCACCCACCAGCCTCCAACCTCCCACCCCAACTCTAGAATCTCAATTAATGAAAGAAGTTGTAATCATGTTAGTATTATATATCACATGTAGACTATCAGAATAAATCCACACACTGTACCATTAAAAAAAAAAAAAAAGAGGTTATCTTGGTCGAGCTCAGAAAAACGTGGAACGGCAGACGGAACTTAAGCGCAAATTTGAGCAGATGAAGCAAGACAGGATCACCAGATATCAGGGTGTTAACCTTTATGTGAAAAATCTTGATGACGGTATTGATGATGAGCGTCTCCGGAAAGAGTTTTCTCCATTTGGTACAATCACTAGTGCAAAAGTAATGATGGAGGGTGGGCGCAGCAGAGGATTCGGTTCTGTATGTTTCTCCTCCCCTGAAGAAGCCACTAAAGCAGTTACGGAGATGAATGGTAGAATTGTGGCCACCAAGCCACTCTATGTAGCTTTAGCTCAGCGCAAAGAAGAGAGCCAGGCTCACCTCACTAACTGGTATATGCAGAGGATGGCAAGTGTACGAGCTGTGCCCAACCCTGTGATCAACCCCTACCAGCCAGCACCTCCTTCAGGTTACTTCAAGTTACTAGCCGAATTGCTCAACTAAGACCAAGTCCTCGCTGAACTACTCAGGATGCCAGACCTCAACCATTGCAGAATATGCCCGGTGCTATCCGCCCAGCTGCTCCTAGACCACCATTTAGTACAATGAGACCAGCTTCCTCACAGGTTCCCCGAGTCATGCCAACACACCGTGTTGCTAACACGTCAACACAGACAATAGGTCCACTCCTGCAGCTGCTGCTATTGCAGCCACTCCTGCTGTCCGCACTGTTCCCCAGTATAAATACGCCGCGGGAGTCTGCAATCCCCAGCAACATCTTAATGCACAGCCACAAGTTACCATGCAACAGCCTGCGGTTCATGTGCAAGGTCAAGAACCTTTAACTGCTTCCATGTTGGCATCTCCACCCCCGCAAGAGCAAGAGCAAATGTTGGGTGAACCGCTGTTTCCTCTTATTCAAGCCATGCAGCCTTCTCTTGCTGGCAAACTTACTGGCATGCTGTTGGAGATTGATAACCCAGAATTGCTTCACATGCTTGAGTCTCTCCGCTCAAAGGTCAATGAAGCTGTAGCTGTACTACAAGCCCGCCAAGCGAAAGAGGCTGCCCAGAAAGCAGTGAGCAGTGCCACTGGTGTCCCAACTGTCTAAAGTGATCAGGGACCACGAACAGAAACTCGTGCTTCACTGAAGAAAAATATCTTAAACATCGAAAAATTTAAATATTATGAAAAAAAATTGCAAAATGTAAAATAAATTAAAAAACGAAAGGAAACTTTGAACCTTATGTACCGAGCAAATGCCAGGTCTAGCAAACAGTGCTAGTCCTAGATTACTTGATTTAAAACAACAAAAAAATGCAAAAAAAATAGTAAAATATAAAAACAAATTAATGTTTTATAGACTCTGGGAAGAGAATTTTCAGCAAAGTACAAAAATTTAAAGCATTCCTTTCTTTAATTTTGTAATTCTTCACTGTGGAATAGCTTGGGACGTCAGTTCTGTTCTAAGGAGCGGCCGATGACTGAGCAAGGAAACGTAATTTGGATTATAAAGTTCTTGCTTTAATAAAAATTCCTTAAACAGTAAAAAGAAAAAAAAAAGTACCCATTCCAAGGACAGGAGAGAAGAATCAATGTTTAAGAGCACTTGCTGCTCTTCGAAAGCACCAACAGCTTCGAAAGCACACCATCTGTGGCTCCTACTCCAGGGGACCCAAGGCCTCTGGCACCCATGGGCGTCTCCATTCATGTGTGCACATCCACATGCAGACACACATACACCTATGCACAAGTAAAAATAACAAAGCAAATGTTTAAAAAATAGCTACCCTACCACACCTTATCTTCAAGGAAGAAGGCAGAAAGTGATGGAGAAAGACACTCAGTATCCTCCTCTAGCCTCTGCAGAGATGGACACAGACAGACAGACAGGCAGATGCGCACACACACATACACACACACACACACACACACACACACACACACACACACATACCTCATGTTTGTGATTTATGATGTACTGTATTCAGAGCTATCCTGGACTGCTGCTGGCAGTGGTTGGTGGCATGTGTCTGCTTGGGGAACCTAGGACTGAATATCTTCATTTGTGTTAGGTATCCTTGCCAGCCTGTTATATCCTTGCCGGCCTGTTATATCCTTGCTGGCCTGTTATAACCTTGCCGGCCTGTTATATCCTTGCCGGCCTGTTATATCCTTGCCAGCCTGTTATATCCTTGCCGGCCTGTTATATCCTTGCCGGCCTGTTATATCCTTGCGGCCTGTTATATCCTTGCTGGCCTGTTATATCCTTGCTGGTCTGTTATATCCTTGCTGGTCTGTTATATCCTTGCTGGCCTGTTATATCCTTGCTGACCTGTTAGCTGGAGTGGCCTCGGACAGGGACTTGCTTGGGTGATGGAATCCCGTTGTTTCCTGTAATTTAATGAACCTTCACTTCCAGCTGTAGCTACCCCCTTATACCTTCCCCCTTCCAGGCATGGCAAGGCCACACACTGGCTTCCAGGGGCTGTTACTCTTCAGAGAGATGACCTTCTTTTTTTGTCCCCAAGGTACCTTCCTCAAGGTGGCTGGGGATGCCCAGATTTGGATTTTCATGTTACTAGTAGAAACAGTAAATAAGAGGAGACCAAAAGCAGATATTACAGATTAACTAATTGTCAGCTCTTAGCTGCAAAAGAGAATGTAAGAGACTGGCACTTAGCCAAATGGCATCTGCACAGTGTGTCCTACGTGTCTAGATGTTCGTGGCTATGAAAACTGAGGTGGAGGAAGTTGTGTGGGGGTGTCAGTGACCGGGAACAGAATCTGGGCAGAGGGTGTGTGGCTCCTGGGTGGTATAGCTTGTCCACGGAATAGCAATGACACTTCATTCTGCTCCTGACTGTCTAAAACAACAAAACAACAACAACAATAACAACAGCAACACACACACACACACACACACACACACACACTCCATTTATCCTGGTAAGTTGCAATGTTATTTTTCCTTTGTTACCTCCTGTTTTTCACTTGCAAACAGTGTGCCGCAGTGTGCGTGTATTCCTCTTGACATTACGGCCAAGTCTTCTACACCAGCCACCCCATAGGGCCTCTGTTAGATGCAGGTGGCAGTCTCAGGAAAGTCAGCCCATTAAAGCTGTTGGGGAAGGAATACAGACGGTAGATGTACAGACCTGGCTGCAGCTTTGGTGTCAACCATAGGTGTGTATCCATCCTTGATCACAATGGCCAGGTGACTCCATATGGTCAGAGATCTGTAACATTAACTCAGGCTGTAGGGAAATTACTATATCTAGCAATAATAGCAATGATCAGGCCAGCATGACCACTCAGTAGCTTGCTGCACAAGCCTAGTGATCAAAGTATGATCCCTGGGACCCACATAAAGGTAAAAGGAGAGAATCAATGCCATGTAGTTTTCCAAATACACACACCTCGCCCCTGACCTCACAATACACCAAGAGTGCTATCACTGTTGCTCTTGACTGTGTCCAGTTGTGTCATGACACTAGGGACATCATGGACAGCCTATTGAATAGGAAGCAGAAAAGGAGCCCAGACACGGCCAACTCAAACCCTCAGGCTTACTTCACTTTCTGCTTCTAGTCGAGTGTGTGTGTGTGTGTTTGTGTGTGTCTGTCTGTCTGTCTGTGTCCATCTCTGCTTCTCAGGAGGGAGTCACTCCTCACCGTAGTCTAAAAGACACTGTGCTCAGATTGAGTTTAAACAAACTGACCCAAGCTATTGGTCTTCTCGAAGTGCCCACTCTCTGAAGGGAGTTTGAAGAGTCATTTGCTATTACTTCAGCAGACTTGGCCAAGCCCTGTGTCCTGAGGAGCCCTTCCAATGGACAGACATATTTTAGGACAACTTGGGTCTGCTTAGACAAAGATCTACAGAACCTAGTGCTTTACAGATCTCTTGGTAGTTTGCAAATTCTGCTAATTAAAAAATATGATTATGTTTATTTACTTACTCTGTGTGTGTGTGTGTGTGTGTGTGTGTGTGTGTGTGTGTATCTGTGCATCTTTATGTAGATTGGAATCTGTTTTCCTCAGCTGCTGGGCATCAAACTCAGACCATCTCACTTAGCAACAAATGCCTTAAACCACTGAGCCATCCCACTAGCCCTCTTTTTTTTTTCAATTTTGTGGTCTTAGTGCTACTGGTTTTTTTGTTTTTTTTGTTTTTTGTTTTTTTAAGAATTTGCTTTACTTTTATGTGTTTGGATGTTTTGAGGGTTTTGTCTGCGTGTTTGTGCACCGTGTGCATGCAGTACCATAAAGTGCCAGAAGGGGGTGTCAGAGCCATCTGCACTGGAGTTACAGGCAGTTGAGAGCCACCATGAGAACTCAGGGCATTGAATTTGTGTTGCTCTAGAGGAGTTCTTAAACCTGGAGCCACCTCTCTAGGCCCTTTAAAAAAATTTATAGAGATTGTTTTCAATATTTATAATTATGTACTAATATAACCAAAAGGACCATGTTATAGTGAGTACTGCTATGGGCTTCCAGTGTGCCCTCTCAGAGCTGAGGGTGACCTAGACACCATCGAAAGTGACAATATCTATCCAACAATGTTTGCAAGGCATAACTGTCTGTCTTGATTGACGGCATCCATCCTGCACTCATCTTGTGCTGTCACCACATGTAAGACAAAACTTCTCGTTTTCTGATGCTAGTTCGTGGTTGAATGATATTTCTGTAGACTGAGGGTTTAGTTTCTCTAAGTAGACATTGCATCAGGCCAGCATCAAGGAAAATGCAGCGTATCGGAATCATCCTGTGCGTTAAGTTTCACAGCGTAATGATAAAGGACAGAGAAGGTGCATTAGGTAATTGGCTCCTTGCTGCTGCTGATGTCATGGAGAGCTGAATAGACAGAAGTTTTATCGTAACTTGAAAGGATTAAAATGCCTAGAGAATCAGGTTGTCACAGGGCACCTGTCCTGCAGCATCCGGATCACACTCCCTGTGCCAGCAGGCATCTCTGGAGCGCTTGGTACAAACGAACTTGGAATAGTTCCACAGTGGAAAGAAGAGCATAAATTACACAGTGGCTCTCTGCTTTGCTGGCCGAAGTCTTAAAATCACACATGTTGAGGGTACATGTGAGTCTATTCTGTAAAACCAACGACATTCTTTAAAATGAATGGCACAGACGCCAGTGAGATGTCCTTCCAGTTCAGAGTCTAAAGACTCGGGTTAGCAAAATCTAACGGATAAATGAATCTTTTCCCCTGGTAAAAGAGAAATGGGTTTAACAAAGTTTATTTAAATGCCAACAGACTCACAAATGGGACAGCCGTCCAGATTAGAAGGGTTCAGAACACCACGGAAAGTCTGCAGTCAATCTAGTGCCACTCTGGTGTGGACCTTGCGAGTTCGGCCTGTGAGAGCTCAGTACCCTTGGTTCTCTGAACTGGAAGAACTTCCGAGTTCCCTCCTGTGTGGAAGGTTTGCTCCGAAGCTCACGGACTTTTGCGCTCACCATAGCAATGATTTACAGAGCATCTTAGGTGAATTAAGCCCTGAAGTTGGGAAGATGGGTGAAGCTATTCCTCTCGATTACCGCCACCACCACCCCCTGCTCTCCTCCACCCCATCCTCACCAGATCCAGCGGCATCGGAGACATCTACAGAACAGACATCACATGGTCGTTCATTTCTGCTGTTGAACTTCAAGCAGCCTCTTTGTCAGGAAACAGAACTGAGAAAGGAGAGAAGAAAACCAGAGCAAGGTCATGAAGAGAGGGCCTTTGTGGGGGTGAAGTCATGGTAACACTAGGGGCAGACGAGTCAACGTCACACGTCTGCCACTGACCCCACATGGAAAACACCTCCAAACGTTTTTATTCTGCGTTGCTTTCCGTACCTGATTTCATTCTTTTCCTCTCTCCTCGTGTCCTTGAATCTCGGCAGGCAAAGGGCAAATCTGCTGAGAAAGATGCCTGTCACGAGTGGTTGGGTGACTTGCGGCTGTCACACCATCCCGATAAGAAGGCAGGCTGGCGCCAACAAGGAGCAAGAGGACACTCCCATATCAAATCGTGCAATTTAGCAAATGGCCAGTGGCAGGCTGAAATGATAGCGAGTTAATCTGTTTCCCGTGCACTCACAGCCTCTGCCAAGTAATGGTTCTGTCTGAGGTCCTGGAGGCAGAGCCCACTCTGGGAGTGGCTAGCCCAGGGTCCTCTCCCAGCCTTCTGCAGCAGACACCAGCTGAGCTAGAGGCCTGAATGGGCTAAGATACCTGGCAAGAAGTCCCGCAAGACTTGTATTTTAATGAATAATTGGAAACTTTTAAACCAGCATTAAGTGAGAACATGTGGCATATCGCATGCTTTTCCAAGCTTAAATGCTGGCTCTCCCATCCCCAGCCACAGTGAAGCCATACAAAATGACTGGTGTCCTTATCTTCCTAGATATCGAAGCAAGGAGGAACAGAGAATTCAGAAACTTGCCGGGGCCTGAATATCTGGTAATGACCAAGTCAGGCTTTAAACTCAGGCTCTTTGGCTCCAGAGAAGGGAGACCAATAACTGTTGTGTAAGGCTGCCTATGCTGTGAGAGCCTGACTGCATGAGAATACCAGAGTCCAAATCCTGTTAGGTGAGCATCACTATTTCAGTTGAGAGCAGACGCTGCACAGGAAGCCCCATGTGTAAGTGCACATGCAGTCCTTAACTCAATCAGCCAGAGGCTGCTTCCTGCTGGGTGGTGGCCACGAGGCTGGAGCCAGATGCTCCGATGCAGATAAGTACCGTGGAGTATCGGGGGCGGGGACTCTGCACCTATGGATATCCAGGAAGACTGGTTCAAGGAGACTGCCCTGTGTTTCCTTTGCACTACTCACTTGCATAGCATTGGACCCTGGGCTCCCAGGATGCCCAAGGATGGCTTCCTTCTTATAGCCGGTTCTCTCTGTGCATTTACGCTTGTGTTCTTTGAGTTGGTAATAGCCCGAGCTTGACTCTGTCTGCCAGCAAGAATTAGCACCATTTCATAAGGAGAAAGGCTGAAGATTTGGGGATCCAGGTCTGCACAAACGCTAGAAAGCGTGGCCCTGCTCAGCAGTCTCCTTACATCATGAACTGCAGACAGTTCCACTTTAATCATTGTCACTCTGTCATGCTTCCAGAGCTTGGTGTGGTTCCTGCCTCCTCTCCCACTGTCACCTAACCCCTAAAACTTTTTTCCTGCCTGCTCACATTTCTTTCTTTGTAACTTTTGGACCTTCACATGGGCATGCCAATTTTACCCGTAGACCCAGAAGTTCCAGGAGCACTTGAAAACCCCTTGAAAAACCCTTGCAAGCGACTAACTATAACCATACTTCCCTTTTACCTTCATTTCCGGCTTCTGGAAAAGACTGTAACAGACATCAAACAGGCTTCAGATCTGTACCTTTCGAACCAAGAAGTTAAGCAGCCTTCAGAACGTCAATGATAATTAATTTAAGTGAAATACAAAATCAATACCACTACCCTAGATCCCAATCGGTTTAGAAAGCAGCTTACAAACCCAAGCGACTTTCAAAGCCAACAGTGCCCCTGTGTGGTAGTTCTGTGCATTGCATACCAAGAACAACTAAAAGTACAGAATGTGGGCAGAAGCAAAGACCTCAAACCTAAATCATTTCTGCATTAAGCCAATAGGCTGTTTCTGCCAAAAAGATGGATGAAGCAAGATTCTTTGTATTCTGAGACCTTTTTTTAAAATTGTGAAGAATCTTTTTTCCCGTGAAACCACTCCAGGCAATGTGGGGAGCTCAAGTAATTTCCAGGGCTGTCTAGAGTCCATGAGAAGGGAAGAGGTTGGAGAGAGGAAGGAGCTGCAGAACGGGGCGGACAGCACAGAAGTAAAGGGAAGAACACAGTGGTCTGGGTGGCCTGGTACAGACATGGGCTACTACATGCATAGTGTATGTATACATGTTCATGTGTGCACACATGTGCAGAGGCTATAGGTTAACACATGATGTTTTCCTTAACTGCCATCCACTTTATTTTGTGAAGCTGAGTCTTTCACTAAACCTAGAGCTCAAAGATACAGCTAAATTAACCTGCCTGTAAGCCCTAGGAATCTTCCTGTGTCCAGCTCCCCAACACTAGGATTGCAGGAGTGAACCATGCACCCATGTTTTATGTGGATGCTGGGAATTGAACTCGGGTCTTCATGCTTGTGCAGCAAGCATTTTACTGATCCCTCCCTCCAGCCCCAATACTTTGCTGGATATTTTTTAAACCAGGTAAAAGGCGACACTGAACAGTCTCGTATCAAAATACAGTAGTAAAGGAAAGACACCCAAGCGCAAAATCCACAAGGAGAAGATTCCTGCTTCCCACTACAAGGGGACTCACGACACTGGCTGGAGGTTGAGGCAGTCCCTCCTGACTTTCAGCTACATGGAGCTGCCTCTCCAGAGACCTCTACATCTGCCTGGCCTCTGGGCTTTAAGAGATTGACCGACACAAGATTTGAGACCTAAAGCTGTGTGACCCTTCTCAGAACCAGTAGATGTTAGAGTTTGGGCATAAAATGTCCCCCCACAGATTTAAACACTTGGTCCCCAGCTGCTGGGAGTTTTAGGAGGTTGTAGACCCTTCGGGGTCTAGGTCCAGCTAGGAGCAGAGGGTCACTGGGAGGTGGGTGAGCCTGGAGGGGATAGAGGGGAGAGATTGAAAGGGGGGATGGAGGGACAGAGGGAGGGAAGAATGAAAAGGAGGAAGAAGGAGTAGAAGAAGAAGAGGATGAGGAAGAAGAGGAGGAAGAAAAAGAGGAAGAGGAAGGGACTTCCTCAGAACCTCCAGAGAGGCAAGCTCTCCTCACATGAGATTTACAGCTGTGACATCCAGATCTGAGAGATAGATTTACATTGCTTTAACCCACAAAGAGAAAGCAAGAGTCCAAAGAACTGGTGGCAGTAGGGGGAGGTAGAGCCTGTCCAGTGGTTAAGTCTGGCTAGAGATAGTTTTGAACAGGCTTCTTGAAGCAGGCAGTCTCCCCTGTGGTTTGAATTGGTGAGTAATCCCAGCTGAGGAAGATTCCCTTTAGGGAGTGTGTGTCAGGAAGATCCATAAACAAGACTATGCAGTGGATACAATTTGTCCCATTTCTAAGACCTTCACTTTTCTACCCATCTCTCCCTTGTATAATACCCAGCCTCCCCTGAGAATGCTGGATGTCTGCCTTCTCCAAACCTTAACAGCCCACCTCAAATTCTAGAGACAGAAGGTTTAATTCATTCACTCAAAAATCATTCTTCACATATACATATACATACACACACATACACATACACACACACAGAGACACATACACATACACATACACACACATACACACACACACACACAGAGACACATACACACACACACACACACACACACACACACACACACACACATACACATACACACACACACACACACACACACACACACACACACACACACACACACACACACATACACATACACATACTCATAAGCCAGGGCCTCTGATTATGGAATCTGTTAATTGCTTGAAAGATGTGTCCAGATCCAGCCAATCACTTGGGGGAGCAGGGGAGACATATCTATTCACACCACCATGTACAGTAAGTGGTACAGTTGGGATTTAAATCAACTTGTAGGCCAAAGCCCTCGCTCCATCCACTTCCATTAGATAAACTCCCAACATCGCCAACACCCTCGACTTTGTGTCCTGAGTCATGTGTGATCTCCATTAAGCTCCTGAAAGTGCTTTTCCCATATTGAGGGGTCTGGGTTACTACAATGAGGACCCACCTGTGTGACCGATTGCATTTCAAAGGTGTCAGAAGAATGTCTCCAGGCCCACATGCCCTTATGGCTTGTGACTCCCCCACCCATTGAGTACAGCTGAAACAACATCACATGGGTGCTGTGGGTGAGCCACAAAAACCCCATGCCTCTGCCCTCCTCTCTTGCAATGTTTGGCCTCCATAGTCAATAGTCAGCCTCCATGCTATGAGGAAGTCCAAGGAGCCCAAGGGAGGACAGCAGGGAAAGGGACAGAAACCTCTGACAGCTCTTGCCTCATTACACCCCAGGCCTTTGATTAGTGCTGACTTGGCCGCTGGGAGTATCTGGGAACTAGATCTTCTTCCCTTACACGCTGAGGCGGAACAGCTGTCCCCTGTCCAGATTGCAGGTCCTGAGGCAGGTAATTGCTGACGTGAAGTAGGTTATCCCACTCATTTCCCTCCTGACACCAGATAAGGTGGCAAGAAGGGCGCCCTGCCTGCCATCTCCCTAGTTGTAATTCCTCCTCAGTCATGGCAGACTTCCACCAAAAAATACTCTTGACGTTGGTGGTACCATTGCCCACGAAGGGAACTGACTCAATTATATGCTAATTTCTGAGGCCCCTGTCCTTACCTCCCTGACTGCCAAATCCAAAATGTCTTCCTCTCTCTGTTAATTAAAATAACCAGAAATGTCACGAAGGGCAGCCGAGGTCAAGAAAGATGTTAATTGTTCTTCTGTCTCCAAATTAAGTGCTCAGGAGTAGGGGAAGGCAGAGAAAGATCGCTGGAAAAGTCAGCAAGGACAGTCTGTATGAGGAAAGGAGACGGGGACCCTTCTCTGCTTAGTGGAGAAATTTCCCACCGATGGAAGCAGTAATGTTCCAAATGTGTGCGTGAGAAGTTAGGAGGAGGTTGATAAAGGAGAAAAAGAACAGAAGAACGTGGAAATGAGACAGAAATACTGGGGCTCCAGGAAGCACTCGGATACAGATGTCAAGGATGAGGGGCGAGGCATTTCTCACGTACAGATTACAGGTAGCCTAACATGACCTTGGAGTTAGCTGGGGGAAAGAAGGGACAGATAGAGAGGGAGGACTGTGGGGAGTAGGCATAGGGAGGGGAGGGTTGAAGGGAAGACATAATAGGAAGATCTCTGAGAGCATCAGTCTTACTCAGGGAGTGATGTAACCTCATATTTGTTGGTTTCCAATCCCTCCCCTGAATATTGAATGCAGTAGGGATAAAGGCGGAGCCCTATGAACACCTTCAGCCCTCTCTAGATTGCTCTATTACTAAGTCTACAGACAGTGCAAAATTCCACTGGCCAATGACCAAGTGACTACTGTCGCCCCCTTGTGGTGGCTCCTAAAGCAGCTGGCTGCCTTTGGTTCCAGACAACTGGGAAGGTGGACCCTTGCTTCTCAGTTTACTTTCATATAAGCCCCAGGATGCTACAGCTTATCAAGGTCCTCCTTCCCGTGAGGGTGGAGGTGGGGCCAAGAAGTAGAAGGAGCCAGACCTAAATCTTCTCCCCGAGGAAGGAGAGGAGATAGGACCTGGCCACACATATCTCCGCTTTTGTTTTCTGCATAGACTGTTAACTGCTCCCGAACCAAGATCTCCAGCAAGCATGCCCTGAACCTCACATAGCAAAGTCACAGTTCCTCTGCTTACTTAGCCCTTCCCTCCCTGAGCCCAGCGGGTGTCTAGCACCTGCAGATGTGTTTTTCCCTCACCAGGGAGGGTACAGGCTTGTCACATAAAGCCTTAGTTTCTGATCTGCATCGTGTATTTGCTTTGCCTCTCGTGCTGATTCTTAAACCTGCTTCTTAAGAATGAGAACCACAGCTGTAATCCCCTACTGTACCTAGCGTCTGCGGTTGTCTATCTGCAAGGTCCTGAAAATAGCAGGTAGCCAAGGAACCATCCATTCTTTTGTTGTGCTCTCCTTCACTCAAGCCTCTCCTGGGCCTCCTCCTTCCCCCGTGGGTTTCCCTCTTCCACTTGGTTGGAAAGGGGAGGCTTGGGAGCACTGGGAACAGCCTGAATGGTGATGTGCAAGTGTTGCATCATACATGCAGTGCACACTTATTAAACACCAGTGCTATACATGGAAAGACTGGACACAGAGTCTAAGTGTTAGGATCTTTCTGGTAAAATAGAGGTGTGCTCCATGCAGCAGCCAAAACCTCCAGCCCCCAAAGCTCTCTGGAAAACTGGGAACAAACTCAGATCCCAAGGCTGTCCCTGCTAAGATAGTGAGTGGCCTTACCAAGCACCAGCAGTTTCTGTTCTTCATGGTCCAGGCCATTTGCTCTCTAGCATATGACAGAGGATGCAAAATGGAGTGTTCCCAGTGTCCATGGATGCTGTGCTTGTAAACTAATGTGCATCTCCAGCGCTTCCACTGGGGTTCTCACATCTCCACTTCTCAGGATGCTTGCCCGTGTCCCTTGTCCATCTATGACCCTCTACTCTGGTTTCCACCATTCTGTATCTTCCTCTGTCTCCAGCTTCACTACCTGCTCTTCTTGACCTCAAGTATCCTCGGACTTTGCCTTGACAACTGGGAAGATGTCCTCTTCCTTTGCATCCCTGCTACGCATCCTGCTTTCTAACGTAGCAGGATTTAACATTTCAGATGTGATAGTTACAAAAAAAATCGTGAAAGTTAGCATGACAGTTGTTCAGTGTTCGGGTGCCCTTACTGAGACGGCACACGGCTTGGAAGGGTTTTGTAGAATTGGATCTGCCGTTGGAAAAGTGATCACTTGGAGAAAGCCCTTGACTTCTTCATTGGAGACACTTCTGAAGCACTCCAAACGCAGGGCACCCCTTGAGAGGCCTGGCAACAGAAAGCCTCCCATATGTGGGGAAACTCCAGGAATCAGGGGGGCAGAAGTGCTGGATCAGGCTACACAGGGTTGCTGAGGACTTGCTATAAAGATGCATGAGAATCTTCAAGGCCTTACTCAGCCATGTACTCATTTGGAGCCACTGGAACTCATTTGGTTCAATAGATAAGCAAACTGGTATGTCTTTGAAATAGGGTACAGTTGTTGTCTGACTTGGGCCACTCTACAGAAGAGTGCCACACAGAGTGGGTTACTCAACTAACAAGCATCATTTCTCCTAACTCTAGGTAGCAAACTCCAAGATTAAAGTGCTGTGAACAGATCCGATATCTAATGAGAGCCCCTTTCTAGGCCTCGAGGTGGCCAACTGACTTCTCACTGTGTCCTCATAGGCTGAAGAGACCTCTCTGTTCTCCTCCAGGCCTCATAGAACACCAATCTCATCATGGTGCTTCTCCCTCCTGATCTCACCCAAACCAAATCACATTCCAAAAGCCTGTGTCCCGGGACCATCACACTGGGGGTCTAGGATTCACCAGATGAAGTGGCTTCCACACCAGCAGCCTATAATAGTGACTGTATTCTGTCTCCAGAAAGACTGCAGACTGGATACTGTAGGCGCACATTCAGTTCTCCTTGCTGTCACTGCTGGTTCAGGGCTCTGATCTAACCCTTCCCATATGCCGCACAAAAGGGGAGACAGCTTTGGGCTCCTATTTCTCCTCTACCACACACTGGCTCTTTGCATAGCATTCTACCGCTCTCCAGGATTCCTACACACGCGTCCAGGTTCCCAAGCAGGGAGATGTACTCAGGTTGATATCTGTCTCTACGTGGGTCCCTGGATTGACCACATTTTGCTCTTTTGTGTTGGTGATGGGCTAGGATATTGTCTAGGCTTCCTTCCTCTAAGATAAGAGTTCTTAACCTGTAGGCTATGACCACCTTGGCAAACTTCTATCTCCAAAAACATTTGCATTAAGATTCATAACAGTAGTAAAATTAGTCATGAAGTAGCAACAGGAATAATTGTATGGTTGGGGGTCACCACAACATGAGGAACTGTAAAGGGTCACAGCATTAGGAAGGTTGACAACCACTGTTCTCAGACTCTCTGGCTTGGGTCTTGGAATTTCCCGTTCTGATTTGGGAAAGAGAAAGCACAGGGGCCACTTTCTGTTTGTTTGCTCCATCTGGATCTGAATGTCTTGTGTCCATTATAAAGTTTTGACTGAGGAGTTTTGTTGGGAGCTAAGGCTACTCCCAGCAAAAGGTGCTGGAGGTACCAGATACTATCAGAGCCATCTCTGTGTGCATCTGGGGTGTAGCACATGACCCATGCTGTCTCATGAGATGTACCCATCTCCCACGCTGCCTGGGTAGTTTTTGCATGACCTGTCCCCAGGCACTGCCTGGGTTTAAACCAGACTCTGCTTCCCTCTCCTTGGCAGTTGGGGGAGCGGGCGGCCCTTCTTCTTAGTTGGGCAAGTATAGTCCAGAAAACAAAGAAAAGAGAGCTGAAAAGATCTTGAACGAGAAGGAAGGCAGGTCCAGTAGAATGTCTAGAATTCTTTTGTGGTCGCTTCCAGTCTTGTTTCTTTCCTCCATGGTACCCTCTGCTCATATCCAGGTCATCTCTGAACCATGCAAAATGACTCGCTCCAAGTATGGGCTCTGGCCCCAAAAAGGCCTGGGTGTCGATTCCAGTTTTGCCATTTACCTCAGACTATGGGACCTTAGGCGACTCACACAACCTCTCCCTCTCAGTTTCTTCATCCTCACAGACAGGAAGAATGACAATACTTGTTTCTCCGGGTGGCTACCCATGTGAGTTACTGCACACGGTCTTCGGAATGATGCCTGGCAAACACTAAGCTCTGCGGAAGTGTTTGCTGACACTGTGTCTCTGGATTGTGCAGCTCTGACGCTGCCCTCCCCTCATCCTGTAAGGCCACCCGTCCATACCTAGCTAATGCCAACTGGTTCTCTAGACTCCGCTCACGCAAGGCCTCCTGCATGTCTGACGCAGAGGCCAAGTCCATGGTCCCAGGGATCATCAAAAATGCACACACTACGGCCCTCGGTGCACTCAAGGATCATTGTTATTGCATGTCTAAGACACGTTGTGAACCTACTGAGTACTGCAAACATACATGTGTTATAGATCACAGAATGTTCTTGTGTTGAGTGAATGGATAAGACCCTGTTTCAATCCATTAAGGTCCCACACGTATCCAGTCACTCATTTACCCCTTCATTCACACACACACACACACAAAAAACCCTCTGTGTATATATGTGTCTGTGTGTCCATGTCCGTGTGTGTGTGTGTGTGTGTGTGTCTATGTGTCTGTGTCTGTGTGTCCGTGTCCGTGTGTGTGTGTGTGTGTGTGTCTATGTGTCTGTGTCTGTGTGTCCGTGTCCGTGTGTGTGTGTGTGTGTGTGTGTGTGTGTGTGTGTTTGTGCTCGCGAGCTTGTGTGTCTCTCAGGAGCTGTCCACTTTGGTTTTTGAGACAAGGTCCTTCATTAGAACCTGAGACTCAGTGAGTAGCATAAGCTGGGCCACCCAGAGACCCTTGGGATCACCTGTCTCTACCTCCCGAACTCCAGGATTATAAACATCTAGTGCCGTAATTGGGTTTTCCCTGAGTTCTGGGGACTGAACTCGGATTTTCATGCGTATATGGCAAGAACTTTGTGGACTGTGCTATATCCTCAGACCCTCATTTAAAAAATCATTAAAGATTTAAAACCTCTGTTGAGCATCAATGATGAGCCAAAAACGTGTTTTACTGACACCTGGGAAACCCCATCAGACCTGGGGTCCTACTGGGTCGAAGAGTTAAAGTAAATTCTGCACTCTCCTTTGAACTAGAGAAATTTTGGAAACCAAAACCCTGACCAATAGCCGAGAGTACCTTCATCTCAATCTCAGAGCCCTCCTTCAGGCTCTGAACATCACGGTGGGGCTGAGCCAACCCTACCAGCATCCGTAGCTGATTAGTGTGTTGGGGCTGAAATACACAAGACTGGAAGTATTCTGCCAAAGGAATTGTTGGAATCTTTCTAAATCCATTGTTGTCACAAAACTTTTGAAAGTTGTGTGTGTGCCAACTCCTTAGGTTGCCAGTCCTATTTTGAGAGTGAGTTCCTGTTTCCTGAATGTAGAGACTCTTCCGTTTGTGTAACAGCCCCACAAAATGGTCTGCTGTGACGTATCCCGGCAGCCATCTTTCCTCCCTTCTGAGTGCTAAGAAAGCCTTTTGTTTGACTGAATTCATTGTTGCCTCCATGAAAGGAGTTTCCCAGCTTCCCTCAAAGCTGTGTATGATCTATGTTCTGACCAGGATGTGTGTTAGTTTTCTCCTGTTCCTGATGTAATGATTTGTCACAAACTTCAAACAGCAGGAATTTATCGGATGTTTCCGGAGGGCAGAGTCTGGCTGCATCTCCAGGCCTGGTCTTCTGTCTGCAGGTTTTGTGACTCTACTGTCTACCTCCCTCCCCCTCTGTTAGAAGAACTGGACAGATACGGTTAAATTCAGTGATTTGTGTAATCACTCCCTCTTGAGGCCTTTAGTCATACCTGCAAATCCTTTTTGTTATATAAAGTAACACATCTGTGATTTCGTGGATCGGAGCATGGACAATTGGAGAGTCATTACTCTGTCTATCACAATTAGAAGTAGGCTCTAGGGCTTTCAGGAAATGAATTTAAAGGTGGTATCACCTGGGAAGGATATCCTTTACCCGTCTTCCTTTGCCTCTCTTTCTCTTGTCTTCTTCTCTTCTGTCCTTCCTGCCTTCCTTTCCTTCAGGAAGTGACCTTGAGGATGGTAATCAACCACTGTCGAGGTGGAGATCCTTAATGACCCATCCAGCCCCCTCCAGAACTTTGCTTACCAAGCATACATTAATCTTGTTTAACCCACTGCTATTTTGGCTGTCATTTTGTTTGTGTGGAACATTCGGATGGACCTAATCCCAACTACTCAAAATCATGTACAACTCTATTCTTAATAAACTACAAGTCTGAGGCTCTAGTCAGCTACTCTACGTAAAGGGCAGGCAAGTCATTGATATAGATGTGACAACTGCTACTAGAATGTTTAGAAACCTGACAGTGGGTTTGTCTTGCACTGATCAGCACCAACCTTCACCTAGACCCTCACAATTCATCTGGCTTCTACCACAGTTTCAGAGCTTGATCTGATCCCACATGGCACCCCAGAAGAATCAAGCCAGACAGAACGGACTCCTGATAAATCAACTTCTGGTCTCAATTAGTTCAAAATGGAACTGTATGTTGACTTCCATCCTCTACATACATTTACATACATGTAAATAATGATCCTTCGCAATGAGTGTGCTGGCCAAAGTCTCTGCATTCAGAAGTGGCCCTAAGAAATAACCAAATGCACTGTCCCTGGGGGAAACCAGCAGTTACCAGCAACACCAAAGTGTGGGATGTTAATTTGGACTAACGTTCCCTATCCAGTCATCACGAGTTATAGATGTGACGTAACGCAATATGGCCTTAGTAGAGGGGTGCCGTGCAGGGCTGCCTCTCCTTAAAGACACTCCCATTGCAGTCACAGAGAGGCAAGCGAGGAAGGGTAAACGGCAGACTTGGCCATGCTGTGTTGTCTTGTTGCAGCCAGTGGACGCTATAATCACAGCAGCCGTCCTCGCTAGGCCTCCTCTTCCTACCTCATCCCTACTCATTATTTGGATCCTAGGGTATTTCCTTTATTAGCTCTAGCAATTTCTTTAATTATTCACTGCACCAATCTAATCCGGCAACCAGCACCTGGGGCAGGAGTGGCGCTGAGGAAATGGGGCAGGAGGAATAGACTTGAGATGATCTTTAGATTGACTCCGTCCTTTGCCTAGTTCCAGGGCTGCCCCATCTGGGGTTTGATTATTCCTCATGTGTTCTCTGAACCAAAGACATCTTTCTGTCTCTTCATCTAGAGTTATCAGTGTGAACAGAGGATTGGTCGGAAAGACGCCTGACTCTGAGGATACTGTACTAAGCCTTAACAGTACAATGAAATCTAGAGCTCGTGCTCACTTCTCTGCCTAAATGAATATGTCTGCCAGGAAGCAGTGCCCACCATGCAGCGAGCCGCCACGGGCCGTCACCCCAGTTGCCAAGGTGCTTTAGGGAGCCTGCTGTGATTTAATTACAGAAATGCCAGAAAGCAAGGTTGAAGCTGTTTTAAGTCAGAAGAGAACACAGAAATCTTTGGCTGTCTGTTCAGCTTGGTCATAATGCTACACTGTAAGACTCTGCCAGTGCTGGGAAGCATGGATTGTTTTTTCCCCCTGAACCAAGACAGGAACCAGGAAAGGAGGGAGAAGATGGCAGGGGTGAGCTGAGAGGGCCTGGCAGATGCGTCTGTTGTTTTTCTCACTTCTGTTCCTCTCCATCACGGCACAGCTTAAGCCACAGAAGGTGGACTGATGGATGCTAGGGACCCTTTCAGGGGGTGGAAGGTTTCCAAACTGAGAATGGATGGTTTGGGCTCCCTTACCATCTGTGCTGCCTAAAAACCATGGGCTTCCCTCCAAGCCCCCTCCCCTCTTCTGAATTTTTCTCCTGACCCCTGAAGGTGACCTTACCCAGACTCCCTGCTTAGGAGTTTAAGGTCCATTCTAACACAGCAGCAACTCCTCTACAGTACCTGCAGCCTTCTCTCTCCCTGAAATCCAGAGTTGCATATCCAGTGCTCCCCTACCCCACCCCGAGACACCTCCATACAAAAGGCTACCTTAGATCTCAGGCTAACATACACATCCCTCAACCCAGGCTTCCTCCCCAGCCTACAGGCCACTCTCACTGAGCTCAGGCCCCCTGTACATCCTGTTAGTTAAGTTAGGAAGCTGGAATCACTGGAACTCCCTTCTAGCCACACAGAAACCCCACTTCAGTGAAAAGGACCAGAAGCTTGGCTTCCAGTGAGGCCACACCTCACTGGATGCAGCTCCATTCCCACTAGCTTCTCCACACTTCACTTCTACAGGATACCCCCATACTGCCCCCGCCCCACCCTGAGCATTTGACTTTTCTAACCCACTAGAAAACTCTCCTCACCCGTCTCTTGCCTCTCCTGGCTCAACAGTCTTCTCCACAGAGCAGCTGGGGAGTGATCTTTTGAAACTACGGACAAGCTCTCACTTGGAGCTCTCAGAGATACCTTTGGTTCTGAAAACCCAGCTGGACCTCAGCTGAAGCAGCCACGTCCTTGTGGTTCTTGGGTTAGTTCTGGGTCTCCCGGCTCCAGTTACCCAATGCCTCCCACCTGCTGGGTAGACCAAGCTTGCCGTTGCTCAAGAGCGTTATTCCTTCCTCTGTATAGTCACAGCTACACACTGCACAGCCTTCCCGCGCTCAGGCCTCTGTAAATGTCATCTCCCTCGCCATCCAATCTCAGGAGCCCACCAGTCTCTCTCTCCTCTACCACCCGATTTTAGCTTCCTTACTGTACTCTTGTGAGCTCTCACTCTCCTCACAGATACAATATCTCAGTCTGGTGGTCAGTGACCAGTACTGGAGAGCAACAGTCAGTTATGTGGAACCTCCACACTCCTCAGAAGACCACTTAACGGATCAGTCTAGTCTGTGTAGCAAATGCCTCCTCCCCTCTCTTCTGAGATGGACTGTCTCCATTGGTCTCTCCAAAATGAGGCCAGAAGATAGGGACACAAGAACTGGAATTCACATTGTTTCTTCCCTGGGTGGTCCCAGTCTAATGATAATCCTTCAGCTCCTATCTGGTCACCTTCCCCCACAGAGATCACACTCTCTGGGTTCCACTCTGCCCCCTCTTGCCACCATATTTCCCGTGCTGTCACTGTGCCACAGGCTGCTCCTCCAGCCACAGCTCAGCCAGACTGTCTCATGTACAGGCTCAGTTATGAGGTTCAGAGGTCCTGGCCAGCATTGTCTGATGATGCTTTCTACAAAGCATGCCTGTTCGTGAGAGCTTCTCTCTTTTCCTCTCTCGCCCACCTTCCTGCCTCATCTCTAAGACCACTTCTTAACTACAGAGACCTCGAACTGCCCAGCAGCTGGAAAGAAAACCATGCTGGGAATTTGGGGAAATGACTGTAACTTGCTCGGACTGGCTTCCTCACTCTCTCAGTGCTCAGACCCCCTCTCTCCTCTCTCTTCTTACAAACAAGGAGACCAGATAGCTTCTAAGCAGTGAACTGGCAACAGTTAATCCCAGAGTGACAGATCTGATCTGAACATCTAGCTAGCAGACCAAAACACTTTATCCTCAGTCTGAGGTGACGTTTGCTGTTACTCAGGGTTCGAGTCATGGGGACCTGTGGTAGAGGCACTGAGTTATGTGTACACTGAGTACTATATTAGTGGGTGGGTGTGCCCAAGTGTATGTGAATTTGTGTGTGAAGCATGTGTTAACAAGAGAGGCGTGATTGCTAGATGATGCGTGGGAGTTTCAGGTGTAGCTAAGGAGGGAGCCTGAATTCTCAGGGTGATGAGGGAGGGTGAGAGTGAGAGACCAGAAAGGTGAGGAGACCTTGCCTCTCTCCTCCCTGGTATCCCACGTTAGGAGACTGAAACGCTGCCCTGGAAAGGACTGTGGCACTGAGAAGGCTCGAATTGTGGATTCTACGAGCTCCCTTGGCTTCAAGTGACTTGCTTGACTTTTCTCCCAAGTTCTCTAAAACTGGCCTTCATTCTGGACCAAAACGTCCAAAGAAGAAGCAGCATTTGGGAGTCTGGGGAAGCAGGAGTTGGGCAGGAATATAGGCAACATGGCTGAACTACAGTTACGCTGTGTTGGAGAGAAATTTTGGGAATTCTGTCTGATCCCAAGCCAAATTCATTTCATAATTTTTTAAAACTTGAGTCAGCAACTGAAATGACAGCTTTTAGAGTCAAACATTCTATCACAATACAACCCAAAGACAATAATTTGGCACTCCATCCTGACGGACAGCAATAGAAGATATTACAAGACTTTGTTTCTATCTCTATCATTACCTCATTATGTTTCCGTAAGAGCAGAAAACACTGTATGTACAGTAAAAGTCTTGGGTCTGATCTGAGGTTTTCTCAGACCTTTGCTGGTTTTGTGTGGCACAAAGGTATGTGCAGGGCAAAACATGTGTGTTATGTGTTCAGAGCAAAGGCTGCAGTTACGTTGTGCAGAGCAGCATGGGTAAGCCCTGACTGAAACACCCAAGAGTCACGGCGTGTTGCTCTTTAAAGTCATGTTTGGCCATTGCACGTCCAGAAAACTTTTACTGTTCTCAATTTCTCATGACTGCCCACCCTGCCTCCTGGGTCATGACCTCCAATTTAAGAGGCGGCACCAGCGACTGACCCACAGGGAATCAGCTTCTAGACATTGATAGGGGCTATACAGGAAGGTTCATGGCCACATACTGGAGAGGCCAAGAGGCCAGCTAGAGGAACGGAATGGGGAGGACGGCCACATCTCACTGCCGGGGAGGCATAAGAGTGTCTTGAAGATAACCAAGACAATTCTCCCCTTGCTTGTTGGCTTACTGTTGTTATGTGCTTGTGTTTGAGGTGGGGTCTCATTCTGTTGCCCAGGCTACAGCTCCTGGGCCCAGGTATCCTATTGCTTCTTCCCCATCTCCCTAACTCATAGCTCTCTTTTCTTTCTGCTCCCAGTGGATCTCTACCCTGGGGTAGCACACAGCACTTCACATACTGAGGATGCCAGAGCATGCTGGGGCAGAGCTGCTCTAGGATGCATTCCCAGTCATAGGACTGACTTTCAACACACCTCAACCTGAGTATAAATGTGGAGTGCCATCCCCTTCAGGCTTCCAGCTACCCTGTTGGGAGTCCTAGGCTCTACATCCAACTTACTTTCTCATTATTTCCTGTTGATCCTAACAGTCATTTATGATCGGGTCAACTGAAACTAGGAATTGTCACATCTGTGACCTCATGGCACCCCAGAAGCACTCCCATGATAACCCTTGCAGTGTCCCAATGCACTCATGCCTTTAGGATAGAGCCCTGGAATGTTCTTCATTGCCAGTGTGGTAGGGGACGGGCGTAGCCTGGTGATAGAGAGCCTCTAGCATCCTTACAGCTAGATGAATGCAAACATTCTAACGGGAACTAGTATCCTGACAGCAACATTGAAATCACTGTGTCTGTGTCTGGCAGGAGAAACAAGGTCCAGCCTCTTCTGGGCTCTACCCGGATTCTCATATCTACCTCTCAGACAGAAGTTGAAACTTGGAACCAACAGGTAGATCTCCGAGGGTCACAGAGCTGGTGGGAATAGCAACCCAGATCCTCATTCACTGACCCCTTGGTGACTACAGGGAGAGGACTAAGGGTTTGGCTACAGTAGGGTTGGAGGGAAGAGCTCAAGGTCCTGCCCACAGTTCATCTCAATAACCAGAAGTGGATCTGGGAGTGGATCCTATGCTGGAAGAGAGCATGCTGGGCTGACTGATAAACACATCTGTGTGAATGAGACAGAACCCGATGGCCACACCTACAGAATGGCCTGGAGCCTTAGGACTTGTTGGGGAAGTCTACTAGCTCTGTTGCTCTTACGGTGAGGCTATAGCTAATCAGAATGGCGTTGAGTAACTGCTGCTTAGAGACTGACCCTCTCCCAGATCGCCTCAGGAAAACCTTAGCCCCCTAGAGCAATTTAGATGCAAAATGTGCATGAATAACTTTTCAGATTCAAATTTGCACAAGTGAGGTGACCAGTAGGGCACCGGAAGGCAATGGTCCCAAACCTATCATCACTGGATCCCTTCCTAGCACCAGGTACCCCTCCCAGCCTTCCCAGCAAAGCTCCCTGTCAGAGAACATCAATGAAGCTTTCTGATGAGGGCGCTGGACACCAGGCATTAGATGAGTTCTTTCTCAGAGCACTGACCCTGATTATTTATTTTTTCCTTCCTGCCTTTTAATGGAAGACACTCTGCAGCAGCAGTCACCCTAGGGAACAATGGCTCCTCCCACCCCAGCCTCCATTTCCCTATGCTGAGGCCTAATCAACGTAGCCATATCCAGCCTCGCCTTTAATAAGCTGACTGTGGAGCTAAATCCCACACGCTCTCAGCCTCACCCTGGATGCGTTTGATTGACAAAACTAATCTCTCCTCCCGCCCCCACGTCTGCCGCTGCCCGCATCCTCTTGCAAATCATGCACTCAGCTGCTGACAATTAGATATAAGACTGGGGATTCGGGCGCAGGAGGGTTATGAGGTTATGAATCAATTGTGGGGGCTCTGGTGAGCTAACCAAGTGGGGGAGCCTGTCTCAAGCACCTCACCACAGCCCTCAGCGCCTCCTGGCTGATTTATGAGTTGGTAATAACCTCACCTGCTCTCCTGCCCCTGTTATTTTTCATAATACACAGGGAAGCTTTAAATTTCAGAGTCCAAGCTGGCTGGGTGGGGCTGTGGGCAAAAGTGCTTGCCCAGGGCTTCCCCACTGTCCATTGTCTTGGATGTTATGTAGTCACTGGGTCCTTGAGAATTATGGTTGTCACAGACTCCTAGAGGCCAGAAAGCAGTTTACCAGACCCCAGAGAAATGGTCCCAACAGACCCTGCATATAGTAGAAGGTTTGCAGACCAAGGGTCTAAAATCCAGATTCCTGTGTCTGAGTTCAGTTCCTCTAACAGGATCCAAACTAAGTCCGAGGAATGGAGGATTTCCTGTAAGGAACATGACAAGGTAACACCACTGCAACCTGGAAGTAATCAGTGCAGACAGGAAGTGGGTGGAGAAGAGGAAACATGTGGGAGGCACACAGTACCTGGAGGCAGAAGGGTGAGGCCTGTCGCCCCCTCTTGACCTTCATTCTCCTCTCATTCCTCTGACAGCCAGCACATGCTGATGGAAAGATGGCCTGACCCTTTGTAGAATGATTAATTTCTCGAGGTTTCTTCTTATAAGAGAAGATGTGGTATTTTTAGAGGAACCCATGACAATAGATGAGAGAGCCCTAAGGATTTCATCAAAAGCAGCATCCCAAGGGTGCCTGTCTGAGACCTGGTGTTGGCTGGTGCTTGTGTTTCTCTTTCCTTCCTCCTCTTTTCCTTCCTTCTTTCCTCTCTCCCTTCCCGCCTCTATCCACCTCTTCCTTTACTTCCATCCTCCTTCCCCTTTCTTCCCTTCTTTCATTCCGTTTCTTTCTCCAGCCCTTGGGCTGAAGTTTAAATAACCCACCAAAGACAAAATGTTTAATTGAACTTGTAATGAATGCGTGCGTATGGGCGACTCTGTGCTATACCGTGCATATTTGGCTGCAACTATAAGTGAATACGTGCTTATTAAATCCCACCTCTATGCCAGGCCTTCACCACGTGCCAGCATAATTGAGTCCCTGTCCATAGGTGCTGATGCTAATCAAATGCTAAAAGCTACACCGAATCTTCCCCCAGAAGCTCAGAATGTGATCTTATTAGGAAACACAGCCACTACGGGTATAACTAGTTAAATCTGGAAATTAAGGTGAACCTTGAGGCATCATGATTTCTCTTATAGAAACAGAGCCTCAGAACAAGCGTGAACCAGAGGAATAGCATGTGGATACAGATGCAGAAATCAGGGTGTTGCCTCTACAGGACATAGTATCACATTCTGCCAGCAGACCAGAGGAGCGGCAGAAGGCAGCCCTTCCTCACTGCCCTCATGAGAATCAACACTTACGTGACCTTGAACTTGAGAATCCCGCCTCCAGAACAATGAGAAAGTGAGCTGTTGCAGTGCGGGCCACCCAGTCCATGGTACTGTACTAAGGCAGCTTTAGGATGCTAGTCTAGAAGAGGAAGCAGATGCTGACCAAGCAATCCCACAAGGGCTGTCTATTCTTGGCCAAGAGAAGTGCTGCAAAAGGGAGAGTCTCTTTGTCTCCCAGCAGATGCCAAGGGACCTTGCCAAGCCTTGAAAGTAATGAAGGCTTTTTCTGAGGTAGTGAATGGTGTGCAAGAATCAGGTACAGTAGAAACTGGGGGTGGGAGGGTGGATCCTTACTATCCTTGGGGAACTGCATATGCAGAGGTTCTGAGCTGCGATGACAGCATGGTGTGTTCTGAGAAGGGAGAGGAGGATGTAGGAACAATCAGTCGCTAGAGCACCCAAACCAGAGCCATGCTGAAATCCATCACATTCAGAGGCTTATTCTAGGTCAGGGCAACTCTCTTGCTTTCTGAGCTTCGCTTTCTACAAAATATTTATCCAGGAGCTGGGGAGATGCTCTAGTGGTTAAGAGCACTGGCTGCTCTTTGAAAGGACCTGGGTTCAATTCCCGGCACCCAGATGGTGGATCACAATTACCTGTAACACCAGTTCAGGGGATCCAGCACCCTCTTCTGGCCTCTGCATGCACTAGGCATGCATGCAGGCAAAACACCTGTACATATAAAGTAAGAAAATGAAAATTATTGGGAAAAAAAGGCTGGGCAGTGCATGCCTTTAATCCCAGCATTCAATAGGCAGAGGCAGGCAGCTCTCTGTGAGTTCAAAGTTGTGAGCCTGGTCTACAGAGTGAGCTCCAGGACAGCCAGAGATGTTACACAGAGAAATCCTGTCTTGAAACACACACACACACACACACACACACACACACACACACACACACACACACGCACATATATATACATATCACACACACATATATATATACACACATAAACACACATACCCACACTCATATATACATAATACATACATACACACACATATGCACATATATATACATATCATACACACACATATATACATACACATAAACACATATACCTACACTCATATATACATATATATATATATAAACACACATACACACACACACACAAACACAAACACACACATACATATCAAGAGTAAGCCTTACCTGGCCACCTTCCTGTTGCTTGTCGGCTGTCACACGCCCTTTCTTTCCCCTTTGTCTGCAAGCAGACTCCTTCCCAGAGGCATCAAGACACTGATGTTCCCTAAGACCTCAAATGAGAGAGCAAGTAGCACAAAAGCTCAAATTAGTATGGATTCCCTCAGCCTGGCAGATAACGTCAGTGAGATGCCTGGACTTAATGTGGTCCCTTGAACACAGATTGTCTGAGGGGCCACCATGCATCCAACTGATTTGTACATATTCTGTGCAGTGGCCAAGCTGTTTCTACAAAACCCAGCAGTCCGTGTGCTCTCGCAGCAGCTGTGGCTGTCCTGTCATTATTGTCCCCTTTCCCTGTGATGAAGGCATGGAGCAGTTCATGGTCTGTGAAGACCCAGGTCATCACAGGAAAGCCAAGAGGCAAGCTTTGTGAAGAGGGCTTCTTCCTGTAGGTTCATCAGTGACATCTAAAGAAACAGAGTGAGGTGGAAGGTTCCAGAATTTATAGGTGACATAATATGGGCCGGAGACAAGTCTGCCCATTATCATGGCTGTGCCTTTTTGCTTCATGTGCTTGCTAAGTGACTATTAAGACTTTCCTCGGTGCGCTGGTGACCAAGTGAATGACATCAAGCTTTTCCTCGCACTGTTTTTCCTGCCTGGTCTCCTTCCCGCTGCCATTTAACCACAAAACCCAGCTTAACATTTCTTCTACATTTAATCTTCCTCTTCTAATGTGACATTTTTGTTTTGTAAAATGAAGACAGGAAATGAAGGCCTACCACTGTAGAGATGCCCTTCTTAGCCTATCCATCTGATCAATGGAGATAAAAAAAAATCACACCATGAAATTATTATAGCAGTTTTGTATTATTCTAAAACCCGGACTATAGGATGGATCCAAGAAGTATTTAGTAAGATTTAAATGAGTGGGTTTTTAAAAGTGGAGTGGGAAGGTGAACTGACTAAAAACAAAAGAGTTTAGCTTAATGGTTGGAAATCGCAACCAACACTGAACTGATTCCTCTGCTTCAGGAAAAAAGTTCAGTACCAGAATATCAGTTCTTACACACCACTGGAGATGTTCATTAACTCTAAGACAGTTGGAATGGAAAGTTGGGAAGAAATTTGGCATGAGAATGCCTTGGGACTCTAGTTCCAAGTCTAACAAATACTAATGTGCCTTGAGCTTCTCTGTGCCTAATCTTTTAAATGGGTATTATAATGACAATATTTGCATAATCATTATCAATATCATGTATGATAATAGGAATATAGTTGTTATTATTATAATAGGAGGGCTCTGTAAAGTGGGCACTTGGGAAATGTCACTGCCCCTTCACAAGTGTTGGCACTCCCCTGGGAAGTGTCATAATCATCCCTGTTGCAGGTGCACAGAGACCCCAAGCAGGTGCATGCAAACATCAGCGGATGAAACCCAGGCTTGATGGACGTGTAGGGTGAACTCGCTCCTGGCACAGTTATTTCCATTGGGATCCTGAAATTATTTCCTCAAAAGAAATGGTGACGATGGAAATAATTTTACCAGTTGCTTCAGTTGTCAGTGCCACGGTATACAGTCTACCAAGTTTCCAGAAGCTCGACATCTGAAGATGGTTGCCGTTCATGTGATTAGTCTTTATCAACTTTGCGTGGATTGCAACTGATCAAACACTTGGGGGAACAGGGGAAAGTGACTCATGCTAAGATCTCCTCGGGTTATCATGTCTGAGTGGAAGTGTCCTAATCAAATTCCCTAAAACATGTGAAGACACAAGCCAGGATTTTATATGATTTTATGCAATTATCCTTTAAACCAGAAACACCAGAACCTCACTCAAATCTAGTTGGTGTTTACGTAGAGTTCACACATCATGGGAACTAAGCAGGAGAGGTCACTGAGTCTTATTCCACCAAGTACATAAACACAAATAAGGAATTCCGGTTGCCTCCCCTGATGTAGGACTTTAATGAACATCCCTGTGGTGGCTATTGGTGTCCACTTGTAGTTCCAGAGACAACAGATGGCCAGAGTGTAGCAAGTTCAAAGGCAGTGATCCAGCATCATGACTGAGACACCCTCTACTGCTCATCTAGGCAAGACTGAGTCTGGAGATACAGTCCAGTTGTTAAGAGGCTCACCTAGCATCCTTGAAGCCCTGAGTTTGACCCCCAGCACTGCATAAACAGGATGTGACAGCAGCAGTAAGCCCAGCCCCTGTGTAGTCATCCTGGCTACATAGTCAGTCATAGACCACCCTGGTCTACAGGAGACCACCGTCTCAAAACAAACATCAACAAGAAAGTTCTAGCCCAGAGACTCCTATCTTTGTTCACTGATGTCTTCTTTTCCAAAACAGCAGAAGCTACTCAGAGTTCCTCTCACTTCCCCCCTGCTTTGGCCTGAGAGCCAATTTGTTTGTTTTTGAGACAGAGTTTCTCTGTGTAGCCCTGGCTGTTTTAGAACCCACTCTGTAGACCAGGCTGGCCGTGAACTCAGGGATTTACCTGCCTCTGCCCCTGCTGGGATTAAAGGTGTGCACCACCACACTTGGCCAGAAGTCAATTCTTGCCTCTCCATTATTGAAAATAAAAAATATTTCTTTGTAAAGCATAGAATGTTCTGTGAGCATAAAATAGTTCAGAAATGAAGTAATAGTTTGATACCTTCCCTTTGCCCAAGATAACCTAAATTAACAACTTAATTATTTCCAGAACTTCTTTTTCATACCTTATGCACTTATATGTATGTGTAATTAATAAAATAGGAATTTTCTGCTGTAAAGAATAGCATTTCACCATATCTATTCTTGTTGATGTGTTTTTTCCACTCAGAATAATAGTTGTCCAGTGAGTATTTATTTCATAAATGAGCCATGGTTTATTGACTTTCTTGTTAGAGGAATTTTATACTGATCTTACATGCCCATTCAATAAATATGTCTATATCTAAAAGATACAGTAGGAAGGTATACTACAGCTGGTAATGAACATATACTTACATACAGGGATACAGCACACATGTAGTGGAAGGTTCTTGAGTACTCTCTGGTGTAATTCATGGATATTCTAGTATTGTGAGTTGATAAATTACTTTTAGTTGGGCTGGAGTGCTTGTCACACAAGCATGAGGACATGAGCTCGGATCTCTAAGACCCATTTAAAGTTGACTATGATCATGACCCTATAATTCCTGTACTGGGAAAGCAGACACAGGTAGATTCCTGTAGCTCCCTAGCCAGCCAGCCAGCCAGTCAACATAGCTGAATAGATGAGCCCTGGTTCAATAGGAAACCTTATGTCTTGCAGGCAGTGGTGACACACTCCTTTAATTCCAGTCCTAGGGAGACAGAAGCAGACAGATCTCCAAGTTTGAGGACAGCCTGCTGTGCAGAGTGAGTTCCAGGACAGCCAGGGTGACACAGAGAAATCCTGTCTCAGACAGGTGGGGGGAACAGAGAGACAGACAGACAGAAAGAGACAGAGAGAGAAGCAGAGAGAGATGGGATGGGAGTAGCTGAAGGAAGTGTGGGCAGTCATCTCTGACATAAATACATGTGTAAATACTTGTGCATGCACCCACACAACATGTACATAACATGTACAGGAGAGAGAGAGAGAGAGAGAGAGAGAGAGAGAGAGAGAGAGAGAGAGAGAGAGAGAATTGGCCTCAGAAAGTCAGCTTCCAGGTCAGCATCTAAGGTAAGGTCTTAAATTCAACAATGGAAACAAGCGACTGCAGTTGGTTTCCAATGGAACAAAATGAATCTTCCTCGAATTCTTTTGGAAGGAGGAAGGAGGGGATGGTCACTGGGATTGGTAGAGAGAGAGGGAAGATTGGAAAAAAAGCGAGAAAGCAAATGCTTGCTCCCGTTGCTGTGTGGACTGTTCCCATCTGGCTATAGCATGCCTAGTTGGATCACTTATATAATATTATGACATATCTCCTTCCTTGCTTGTTGTGGGGCTGAACCACAGTAGTTCACTTCCAGCCCCAAAGCTGGGGTAGGCCACTTGTAGATCAGTCCTCAAAAGCAGAATATAGCACTCCCACCAGGGGGAGGGAGGGAGAGAGGGGGGGGGGAGAGAGATACACACGGAGACAGAGACAGAAACAGAGACAGAGACACAGAGAGACACACATACAGAGAGAGAGAACCCATCCGTAAGCATCCTCCAACATGCTTGCTTGATGCCACAGAATGGTGCCCACAGCGTGTGAGAGACACAGTGCTGTGCTGGCACAGCAGACAAAGCCTCCTTACTCAGGATAGCCAGGAGTAGCAGCTTAGCAGTCCCCACATGGCAACCGCCAATGTCACAGTACCATGACACAAAACCCAGCTCTGTGGTCCCCAAAGTGTTAGTGGGAGAAGAAAAGTGCTTAACTGTGGTCCTTTAGCTCAGTGAGGGTGACTGGGGCATGGTAGAGCCGGAGAAAAAAATTACACCAGAAACTGAGAGTGCCAAAGGGGGCAGGACTGCAGACAATGGTGCTGGGGGCTGGGGGCGGCAGTGGGTAGGATAGCAAGGAAGGAGTTTCAATGTGAATGAATACTAATTAGTGACATGGATATTAATGATGACAGTAATTAACAGGGGAAAGGAAGGGCTGTCATTGTCCCAGGGTGAGCAATCAATCTTGGCAGGTGATAGATAATGGCTGAGCAAGCTCAGCGGAAAGATAATCCGCAGGCCCCGGGGAGAGTCGGAGTGATACTGGAAGCCTGGCGGTTTCCAGGCAACCCACAGAAAAGAACTATTTTTCTTTGAGAAAAAAAAAAGGAACAGGTTAGTGTCTCCCCACCACCCCCAACTTGGGATTACAGTTCTCAGTTGATGTCTGTTTTGCTGTTCTGCATTCCTAGAACAAATAACGGAACTTCAGTAATTTGGGGGAAATGAGCGTGCGTGCACACCCTTACACATGGCTGTACCAGTGAACTCCCTCAAAGGATGTGAACGGGCTGGAGGGTTTTTACATCCGATGTCAGCTCATAGAAGTGGTCCGGAAGCACGGTGGCAAGCTTCCGAGTCTTGCTTTCGAGGCTGTTGTGTGAGAAAATGGAATTGTCAAGTGGGGGCTGACCCTGGGCAAAGCCCAGGAGGACGAGGGTAGGGCCCTGGCAGCCCCGAGGCACTGTTATAGAGCCACACAGAGACCAGACAGACATCAAAGGTCCAGGCTGTCCAGCCATCAGGGATCTCACTTCTAGTCAATGGTCAAATGTCTGAAAATTTGATTTCCAGGAAAAGGATGTGTCAGTAAATTCCTCTGTTGGATCTTAGTCACCTGGCTGGGAAGCTAGCCAGGAAGCGATTAGCCTGCTAATCTACCCTCCTCTGCCCCCCCTTCCCTGACACACACACGTACACACACATACATACATACACACACACACAGATAAACACACACATACACACAGACACACTCACACACACACAACATACACAGACACACACACAGATACACACACGGATACACACACACATACAGATACACACACATATGCATACGCACACACAGACACACATACACACACACAGACACGCGCACACACACACACAGATAGACACACACATACACACAGACACACTCACACACCCACACGCACACAACATACACACACAGACACACAGACTCACACAGATACACACACACACAAACACACACACAGATACACACACACACACGCCCGCACGCGCGCGCGCGCGCGCGCGCACACACACACACACACACACACACACACACACACACACCAAGGCTTCAAACCTTTCAGCCTATTTCCATCAAACATTTCACATGATGAAGCCATGTTTAGAGGACTGCACCAGGGTAAAATGAAATCTTTGGGTGACCTGGTGGGTTGAGCAGATATTTTGAATCTTGCAGATAATTGGGCCCCTGCACTTCTTTATGTACCTCGAGGCCTGGGTCCTACTCTAGAGGCAAACGAATGAAGTGAGGACTGACACAGAGACATAAGTGCCCAAAAGCTGGGTCAGGTGGGGTGTGTGTTCTCTAATGGAGCTGCACTGAAGACCCTGGTGCCCAGATCCTCTCTCTGCCTAGGGATCTGTGATAGCCAGTCCTGGTAAGAGATCTCTGTAAGGGAACGTCTCCATCTATAAACACCTAGGAAAGGAAGATGCAGCGTGCTTTTGTGCACACTGATCAACTGTTTGAACCTGGACTCCCCCCTGCCCACAAAGAAAGCTTTGCTGTGCTTCTGAGCCTCATCAGAGGAAGACTTTGCCAGCTCCACAGGGTTGAGCTACTGAGGACTTTGACACATCTGTGCCCATGTCAACAATACACACTCGCTCAGGGTTTCCTCGGCTTCCTACACACTCCTGTGTGAGCTCAGCTGCTCTTGGGTCATGGGTTCTAGGTCCATCTTTTTAAAGGAAGACAGTCAAAGGGAGTTTGTTCAGAGACTGTGGCCCATGATGAGGAACCCCAGGCCAAGCCATGGAATGAATCCAGGTCTGTCACACTGGGAATGGTGACACTGACGATGTATCCAAGGACTGATCAAAATCTGACGGGATGGTCTCAGAGCAATGAGGTCTGGGTTCAGGTTCACTGTTCTGTCATCAGAAGACAAAGCCAACAGGAAGAATTTCTGTTCGCGTGTGACTTATCTTAAAACATGGCTGGCGGGGAGTTCATGAGTTCCTAAGAAGTGGATTATTTCAAACACAGGCAATGCCTCTCATGGGGGGCGGGGGGCAAAGAGTCCTCTATTTTCATGGTGAGATCCATGGCCCCGTCCATATTGTGTGCCTGTTTTACTCAGTTTCCCAAATGACTAAGGGAAGGGTCTGGAGGTGCGGACCACCCACCCAGGAGTTTTCATAGGTCAGATCAGGAATCGGGATAGGTCATTCTACACACATATAGTTAGTACAGTTCAGTCCACAGCCTACTTCGGAGGATAGGGGTTGGATGTGTAAGGTAACTGAGGCACGGTGGAAAAAGGAGAAGCTATAAGTGAAGACCCAGAAGTGTTTTCTACAAACCCAGAGGCATGTTGATTCAGAACGGACTCACACCCGAAAACAGTGGTTTTTTTTTTCAAGAACCTTGAGGTCTCCCGAGCTGGCTAGCCCTTGCCAGTAAGGGTATGATGATGAGGAAGAAATGTTCTGGGAGAAGTGTGCTAAGGTTTCGCCAGCCTGTCTTGGGGAAGCCATTGAAATCTATGTCCTCAATAAGTTTCTGACAGATGCTCCCTAGAAATGCAGAGATAACTGAGACCTCAGAAGTGAATTGGGAATTTTTGTTTTGGTTCAGTTGGTTGGTTTCAGGGGTAGGTTTTTCCTTTTCTTTCTTTTTTCTTTATGTTTTTCTTTCTTTATTGTAAAAAGATTGACATTTAGGCTGGGAGTGCCACTCAGTGGGTACTCTGCTTGCCTAGAATGCATGAAGCCCTGTGTTTGAGCCCCAGTACTGTAGAAACTAGGCATGGTGGTGCAGGGCTGGAATCCCAGCATCCTCATCTACATAGAAGATTCAAGGCAGCCTGGGATGCACCAAAGCCTTCTCCACTAAAGAAGAGAAGAGAGGATAAGAGTTATTGAATCATAAATGTGGAAATGTCCCAGTGGATGGGGAAGGAGGGTTACCATGGGGAAATGTCAGTATTGTCCAGCTCTTGGGCTATGTGCTGCTGGGCTTAGGAGGCTGGTGAAGAAGTTACTTCTGCTTCCAATAAGATCTTCAACTGAGACTGCTTTGTCATTGCAGGTACTGACATTGTGCAGTGGCTTATGAAGAACCTTTCCATTGAAGACCCAGGTACTTGACCCTTGACCTTGCCTTTACCTCCCCTGGTGTTGGTATAGACACCATGGCCAACTTCTCCAGCCTCCCCCCACCCTTGTACAGTCTTGAAAAGAAGGCTTATCACTGCGGAGTCCAGGATGTGGGACCGTTGTGTTTGCAGATAGAAATCATTTATTTTCTCCACTGAATGTCTATCATCACGTGAAAATCGCCCTTTGAGGAAATGAGCCACTATTTAGAATGCCAAAGAGCTCGACACAATAGCATGTGAAATGAGATGAATTCTCGTTAGCCGTAGCAATTAAAGATAAGTTGTAGCCCTGTCACCGAACATCCTTCTAGAAGCAGCTCTTAAAATTAGATTGCCTGATCCACAATTAAGATGTTTAATTATTTGCTAAAACTCCGTCTGTTTTCCGCTCCTTGCAAGAAGTGAGGAAGTGATTTTTTTTTTCCGACTCTAATTGTGCATTTCAACTAGGCAAAGCTTACCAGAAAAATGGCCAAACCCTGACCAATGAGACGGTTTTCACAGCTGCCCTTCCATCAGGAAATATTCAGGAAAATTAGAAAATGAGGGAGATGCTCCAGAAAGAAAGAAAGAAAGAAAGAAAGAAACAAACAAACAAACAAATTTCTAGGGAACTAAAGTTGCTTTTCAACAGAATTCAGGGAGTTTATTGTTTGTTTTCTGCATTCAGCACACACTCACTCGTCTGGCTTCACCAGTGTTAGTAACACTGAATGATCACACTTACGGTTATCTACTCTGGGGTTCCCATTAGTGCCAAGTGAATCCAGGGCCTGTTCTTACCGGGTGAGCATTCTACCACTGAGCTATACACATCCAGTCCTCTGCTCTGATGTTCTTAATAGTCATCCTTCGGGAACAAAGATACCACAAGTTAAGTCAACCCCAACCTCCATGCTTTCTGAGAATTCACATTGTGTGCTCGCAGCAGATGTTGGGTCTATGATTCTGACTCTCTGTCGAAATCGATATGCCAACCCAGGCTTGCATTTTAACCTGACATTGTTAATCTACAGTTAAGCAGACAACAACGCAGTTTCAAGTAATTCAATTAAATGAAGTCGATGGAAACAAGCAAGTGATTGTGGAAGTGACCCTGGCCCTTCTCAGGTCCTAGATCAGTGGCCACTCTGGCAACTAACAAAAATTCCTAATTTGATTGAAGTTTTTAGCTCACAAGAAAAAGAAGCCTAGGCACCGTGCATTCTAGAGGTGAGACCCCTTGGTGTCGCCTTCCCTTGGTATTTCTGTCAGACAGTCTGGGCTTCTGATTGCCCACCTGTGCAACCAGCCTCGATAGGCATCTAGCCATGTGGTGACATTCATCTGAAGTCCTTACTTCTTTTTATTGTCACGCTAACCTAAGGCCATCTCTATGGTAGAATTTGCCCTTCTTAAGTAACTATTGCATTCATTAGTATCATTGTTACTAATATTCTGAGAACTCTACCCCAGCTAGTTTAAGTGAGACTCCTGTGGTCCTGGCATGAGCAACTGCTGAGGGGGGTCCAGACTGATGAAGGGACACATGATAAAGGTCTGCTCCTCTCTGTCGATTTTGGGAGAACATCAAGATGTTGGGACAGGTCTGACAGTTGGCCAGGAAGGAGAAGCTGAAACAATTAGCCAGGTGATAATAGAAGACAAAGCCACAAAGCACAGCTTTGGAAGCTGGCACGTTCAATGCTGGCCTTGCTGTCTCTTCTCCTTTCCCATCTGTCAAAGCCAAAGCATCTCTAAGAGTTTGAGATCCAGAATTAGTGGCACAACATTACCTGTTTTCCAATGATCTTCCATCCTGCATGGGGAAGGGCAAATGATGGAGCTTTCCCTCTTATCATACCTGGCATTCTTGCCTTTGTGTTAGGGCTTTGGTGGTTGGTCATCTGGTTGGTTGGTTTGTTGGTTGGTTGGTTGGTTGGTTGGTTGGTTGGTTAGCTGGTTGGTTGATTGGTTGGTTAGTTGGTTGGTTAGTTGGTTGGTTAGCTGGTTGGCTGGTTGGTTGGTTGGTTGGTTAGTTGGTTGGTTGGTTGGTTGGTTGATTAGCTGGTTGGTTGATTGGTTGGTTAGTTGGTTAGTTGGTTGTTTAATTGGTTATTTGGTTAGTCGGTTAGTTGGTGGGTTAGTTTTACTATGTAGCCCAAGGTGGCTTTGACCTCTCTATTGACCTGCCTCAGCCCTGTGGGTGCTGCAATTGCAGACCTGTGTCATCCCACCTTACTCATGGTTCTTGAAACATACACATGGACTTCCCGGTATCCAGAGCTTCATCCTTGAAGTCTACTAATGTTGGGTTGAAAATATTTGTTACAAAAATATATACTCAACAAATAGAGATATTTTGTTATTCTCTAAGCATATAACTGTGGTTTCCATGGCATTTCGACAGTGTTTAGACTGTTTTAGGGATCAAGAGTAACCTAGAAGTGACCTCAAACTTACAGAAGAGTATGAGAACTTGCAGAATATTCAAACATGATGCCATTTGATATCAAGCCTTGAGCATTCAAATACTTTGACCTCCCTGGGAGCCCTGAAACAAATTCTATATACATAGAGATAGCAATATAGAATTCTAAATGCAAACTTGTCATCAGGAAGCAGGTAAAATAAAACATCATTTATTCTGAGTCCACCCCTGATGGGTGCTACTTTCAAGGGGACTTGGTGATTCTTAGAAAGCAAAGCACTTGGATTGTAGTTGAGGTTGATGGGTACAGACAATACAAATGACTTAAAAATGCATACCTCATAAAACTGGTTACTGTTGGAGACCTTCAGAGCACATCTAATTCCATGCCCACAACTTAGCTTCTAACCAAAAAAAAAAAAAAGTTTGGGGAGTCTTCGGTGTAGTGGGAGCATTAGGTCCCACCCTTCTCCTCCTATATGGGCTCCTTTCAACATAAATTAAAATCTTAACTACCAATGGACATATGTTTATGGCTGGGGCTGAGATAAGAAGGTTGATTTAGGCAGAAGCATTCAGTTTTCTACCATTTTTGTCACCTGGGACCCAGCCCAGCCCACTGTCCTTCCTCTGATTTCCTGGGAAAGTGAGGTCTTGCCCTGGTCCATCAGAGGAGAGGCACTGTCCTCGCCGAGGGAACTGTCACATCACAAGGACCTGGACTGACTGCACCCCAGGGGCCACGGATGTTAAAACGGGAGATCTCTGACTGACTCTCATCCCTGGGCCAGCCACTCCTAAGCACTTGTGTGAGCTGCCTCACTTCTTTAGGTCAATAACGTGATGTGAGAGCTGAGTGTTTTGGAGGGTTGCAGGGAATGAGTGGTTAGACATTGTCAGATTCTCAGAGGAGGCCAGACACACAGTGGCCTTTCTCAATTGTCGGCATCCTCCCATGCCCACCATCAGCAGGGGAAGTTATCATCAGCTTCACCCTCTACACCATAATGCTGCGACCGTTAACACAGTTCTTCATGTTGTGGTGACACCCCGACCATAAAATTACTTTTGTTCCTACTTCGTAACTATAATTTTGCTACAGTTATGAGTAGTAATGTAAATATCTGTTTTTTCCCAGACTGTGTTAGGTGACCCTGTGAAAGGGTCATTTGACTCCCCCAAATGGGTCATGAACCACAGCTTGAGAACCACTGCTCTAGAGGGATAGATGACACATGACTGCTGGTCACCTTTGCTAAACCAGTGCATGTTTCACCGAATGACCTGCTACCTCATCTTTTCTCTCCTTGCAGTTGAAGCAATACACCTGGGAAGCCTTATCGCCGCCCAGGGCTACATCTTCCCAATCTCAGACCACGTCCTCACCATGAAGGACGATGGCACCTTTTACCGTTTCCAGGTAGGCTTGCCAGAAGGGCCCTTCTGACTATCATCATGTGTCTTCAGATTAGAACACTACAGTAACTAGGCATATTTAAGAGAGTGTATGTCCCCGTTTAGCACTGGGAAATCCAAGAGATACATTGATTTAGCCACTGGTTGAGCCACTTAAAGAGCAGTTTTAAAGCCCTCACTGATAGTGTTTGGAGACACTGTCAAGTCCCTTCGGGATGTGATCATAGAATCTCTTACATATCTTATAAATACCAGAAATTCATTTTTCACAGCTCTGGAGGATGGGAAGTTCAAGTTCAAGGTGTCAGCATGGTCAGTGTCTGGTGGGGGAGTACTCTGTAATTCATAGATAGCACTTACCAGCTGGTGAAAGGAATGAAGGATCCCTCTCAAACCTTGTTAAAAATAAGGACACTGATTTTACTTAGAAGGCCTCTCTCTCCATGACCCCTTCACCTTCCAAAGTCCCCATCTCTCTCATCTTAAAAGGGTGGAGATGTTTATATTTTATTTTATACATACATATTTTGCCTGAGTGTATGTATAAACTGTGTGCATGCCTAGGGCCCACAGAAGACAGAAGAGGGCTTCAGATGACCTATAACTAGAGTTACAGATGGCTGTGAGGCACCGTGTGGGTGCTGGGAATTGAATCCTGGTCCTTTGCAAGAATAGCAAGTGTTCTTAACCCCTGAGCCGTCTCTCCAATCCTAAGATCATGTCTTCCAAACATCTCCAGGAGGACTAGGGTTTGGATGACAGATATGATCCCTTATTTCTTCTGGAAGAAAAGTGAAGTGGACACCACCCATCTTACAAAGGAGAGGTGGAGGGACTCAGAGAATAAACTCGGCTTTGGGTGACCTGGGGAGCTGAGCCCAGGCAAGCCTGAAAATGCAGTCCTTGACTTGTGTCACCGGAAGTGAGTTCTTGTGTGCTGTGTGATCAGCCTCATGCACTGCTGTCTCTTTTCCCACACTCTGCCTCAGAGGGAGTAGGGACAGAGAGTCAGGGGCTATGTCAAGATCTAGGCCAAAGGCTTTGGGAAACAGTCCTCCAGAGGTGTGAAAGAAGAAATGGCAGGATATGGAGTGTCTGCCCATGGCTTAAATTTCTTGGTTTTACAACTCCATGCCCCTGGTTCTAATACCATGCATTCTTTTTCAGGCTCCTTACTTCTGGCCTTCAAACTGCTGGGAACCTGAAAACACAGACTATGGTGAGAACAGATCATGGGACCCAAACTTCCTGTTACCCCTAGAAGTTTCCAAGACAAATGCTTGGTACCTGGTCACCATGGTGGTGAGGCAAAGGGGTCTCAACTCCACTAAGTACTTACTGACACATATACCAAATTCCCTGTGTCACATAGTGAATGAAAGCACAGCACACTAAGAGGCATAGGAGACAGGGCAAAGGGGAAAGGTTTTATCACCAGTGCTTGTGCAGTGGAGCTAGGGGAGACAGGACCCCACGGGAATGCTATATGAAAGGTGTGTGAGGAGAGGGGATTGTTTGTTCTAGGAGCACAGCTCCAGGAAGGGTTACCTCAAGAAGCTGCTTTTCCCTGGCCTTTCTCTGTTCTCACATATTTATAAAAGCTTACTGTAACTCATTGGTGATTTTGATAGTTGAAAGTTAAGGGAGGGGGACAGACAAACAGACAGACAGACAGGAGGGAGGGAAAGAAAGAGAAAGAGCAAAGAGAGCAGAGAGAGCAGAGAGAACAGACCACAGAAATAGTTGTAGAGAGAATATCTTGTGTGTTTTATGAATGCATCACCTTTCAATTAAAAAGCCTATGGCCTATGGCTTAGGCTAGGTGTGGGACATTCAGGAGGAGAAAGAATTCTGGGAGAGAAAAACTGAGAAGGTCACCAAAAAGAGGTGATGAGACAGACACACAGTACCTGTGCATAATAGGTAACCAGCCACATGGCAGAATATAGGTTAAAATAATTGGGTTATTTTAGTTATGATCTAGTCAGAATAGAGCCTAGCTATATGGCCAAGGTATTTGTAAATATATTTTGAGTCTGAGTCTTATTTCTGGGAGCGTAGGGCTGGGAAGAAGAACCGGGTTTAACGACAACAAATAGTGAAGTTGAAAGTTACCTTTATCCAGGCAGAGCTCAGTTAGATCTGTGTCACACTCTCAGTGGAGACTATTTACTGTCCCCATGGTCAGTTCTCTGAAGAGATTATATTGTCCCCAACTCGAGACCCAGAAAGCCCCTACCCTCACAGGATCACATCTGTCTGAATTCCCAGTTTATCGTGAGACCCAGGAGAGCAGGAGCTGGTCTGCCGTGGGAATTGGTCTTATACCCAGCGTGGTTTCTGGGGTATAGGACGCACATGGTGATCAATAATATTTACTTTGGGTTTGTTACTACTTAAGATCTTCTTGCTTGTTTGGTTTGGTTTGAAGTGGGTTCCCTTACAGCACTAGGATAGAGCCCACAGCTTCACGTGTGCTCAGCCACACTTCAGTCTGGCTCTGGTTGCTTTTAACAAGTTGCCACACAACACGTAAAGCTATTTATTTTCCTCTATGAGTACTTACCTGCTTGTCTGTGTATGTGTACCACATGTGTGCAGTACACATGGAGGCCAGAAGAGAGCATCAGATCCCCTGAAGCCAGAGGTACAGGCTGTTATGAGCCGCTGGATGTGGGTGCTGGGAACCCATTTGCAGTTCTCAGGAAGAACAAAAAGTACTCTGACCTGCTGAGCCACCTCTCCAGCTCATGGTTCTGGTTCTTCACTGAAGGTGACCAACAGATAACCCAGGAAAGTGTTTGAACTGACCTGAGTGAGTCCTGCCCATTCCCTTTCCTGCTCCCAGGCATGACCTGCCTGGAGACCCCAGCATCAGTACCTGCCCACTTTGTTTGGCATCCTTACAGCCACTGGTGCAGTCTAGTCTGTGGCTCTCCTGACGACCATGGCACTCAGTGACCCAAAGAGCTTCTTCTCTGAAGCTTTGCAGAGTGACAGGACAGCAGCTATATCATAGGGACTGGCTGGCTGGTCGGGGAACCTTGTCTGGGAGACCTGTAGGTTAAGCTGCCATTCTGAAGCACGGGTGTGTGAGATGTAGACAGGCGCTGAAACAGTCTGGAGATGTAGATCGAATGAGGCATTGCTTAATGAGGTGATAAGTCAGGAGTGTGTGTGTGTGTGTGTGTGTGTGTGTGTGTGTGTGTGTGTGTGTGTGTGTGTGTGTGTGAACGACAGGGTGACACCTGCTGCCCATTGGTCCTGGGACACCACTGTGGCCCTCCCAAAGGGCTGCCCCCTATACAGTAGTTGGTCAGGTCCAAGAAGGCTTCTGGCCCAGAATAGAGCCATGTTTGGGCCATAAAAACAAGAGCTTCAAGGCTGCTCAGGGTGGCCCATCTCTCCATTACTATAACTACGTAATAATGACTAACTACAGCTTGCTTCACCCAGCATGAGCCCCTCAAGCAGGGGTCAGAAGGTAGAGTCAAAGCAAACGTCTAGATCAAAACAAGAGTAAAGTATAATCAACTCTCTTACCTACTGAGTACAGAAGGACAGATTGGTTTTTTTTCTCCCTTTCAGAATTTTCTCTACAGATCTCTATTTCAGAACATTAGTGGGCATCGTCAACAGAGGTGGAAAAAATGTTATTTCAGGATCCCCTCAACATAATATTATTTTGCATTCCTGTGCCTTGGTCTATTGCAAAGTCTCAAGGGGGAAAATCAGAGTACAGGGTTTAAAAGGAGCCTTGAGATAGTTTAGTCAGAAAATCAGCTCTCCAGGAGAGAATCGGGCAAAGAGAACCCCACCCCCGCCACAGAATCAACTTCTCCCACTCCTGTGTGATCTCTGTGCCTTAGAACCTCATATTAAAGCTACAACACCCTCATTGCCCAGTACCTCAGTACCTCGTTCTGCTTTGTTGGGACTGAGTGAAACAGGTAACATTTGTTACAGCACAGAGTAAGGCATCAATACCATCCTGGGGAGATGTTGTTCCTGTCATGGTGGAGGCTGATAGTGGTATTGCTACAGTGATATCAAATTCTTACCACTTGATGGCCCTCTCCCCGGAAGGAGGTAAGACTGAAACTAAGAATTCAGGGGAAGAGTGAATTAGATTGATCAAGGACTGGAAACTTTTCCTCATTCAACAAACATTAGCTAATAATACGCTGTGCATTAGCATCTGTGTCCCAGACCTGACCACAGCACAGTCTTGTGGCCCAGTAAGTGGCTTGACGGGACGAGGAAGGTGACGAAGATGAAGGAGAAGTTGGAATGGCTAGGGAGGGACATGGTGTTTGTTTCTGTTTTCACTGCAGTGGCAAAATGCCTAGCCAGAGGGACTTAAGCATTTGTTTGGCTTTCCTGGTAGAAGGGTGTGGCTGCAGCAGGGTGAGGCACTGGTCACATTGTATCTGCAGTCAGGAAGCAGAAGCAGAGACAGCTGAATGCAGGTGTTTAGTTCCCTGTCTTCTTTGATTTAGAACAGGATCACAGTTCAAGTGACGGATCTGTGTGTAGAATAGGTCTCCCTTACCCAGAAACGCCCTCACAGATAACCTCAAAAGTTCATCTCCTAGGTGACTCTAAATCCTGTCAAGTTGACAATCACAATGTCAGTCCCTGGCAAGTTATGTAATGAAAGTCCTAGTCGTTAAATAAATAAGCCCTTTAGAATTCCTCTTTGGTATGTTTAGCAATGACTTGCATGAATAATCTGCAAAATAGGGATCCTAACCAAACTTACCGGGTAGACTTATCGTCAAGACTCTGTGGAGTCCACGTTTGAAAGGTCCCTGAGGCAGAGCCAGGCATTTGATAAGCTCAGCATAAGCAGGTGCTGTTGTCATGGTGACTCAGCGTGAACGGGTCAGGTTTTATGTACTGAAATGGATCAGTTCCAGACATCTTTTTTTTTTCTTTTTTTTAAGTTTGTTACACTTAGTCCATGTGAAAATTACACAAGGACGATTTGCAGGAGTCGGTTCTCTCCTTTCTTTCACCACATGGATTCCAGGGACTGGACTCAAGTTGTGGGTCTTGACAACAGGCCCTTCACCCAACTGAGTCACCTCACTGACCCCGGTTCCTTCTGTCTTAGTAGTCTGTGGATCTGTTTCCTATTTGGTATGTTGAGACACAAGGCGTTCTTGTTAGGGTGACACAGTAGAACAACCACGTCCAAGTGAAGCCAGGATGAGGTTTGGAGGGAGAGATAACTGTTTTTACTGAAAACATCGCACAGGACAAGCCAACATGTGGTTTCACATTCCCTAGAGGTCCTCTGCAGGACCGGCTATCACCACTAGAGGTCACTGGAGCCAGAGCTCTAGAGAAGGTTACCCAACAGAACAGACTTCTAGAGGGCCAGGAGCACAGCTCCTGCTCCCTGTAACAGGTTCCCAGTCTGGCATCAGCGACAGGGAAGCAGGCTGGAAGTCCAAGACTGTGGGCTCATGGCCAGCAGCTGCAGCTGGAGTTTTGTATTCCGTGCTCAGTACCCCAGAATCTGTCTGGCCATGCTGACCCGGATTGGAAATGTCTTGTTTTGATCCTATCTTCACAAAACTCTTAGTCAAAATCAGTGTTGGCCCCTCCCTGTTCTATTTATTTTGTAGGGGGTGAGAGTTGTGTATGCTCGTGGGCATGGGCGCAGAGGGGACAGTTGTATGCATGTGGAAGACAGAGGAAAACATCAGGTGACCCATCCTATCACTCTCTACCGAATTCTTTGATCCAGGGCTTCTTGCTAAACCTGGAGCAAGACTCATGAGCAGTGAGATCAGTAAGGTTCGCTGGAGTTATGGGAATAATCAGCCATGCTCGTCCACATATATTCATTTATAACTCTTCACATGGATTCTGGGGGTTCAAACTGAGGTCCTCAGGCTCGGTCACCGAGCCTCCTTACCCACTGAGGCACGCCCTCCCTGTGTCTCTGAGTTTCACGTTTGCTAATGCTTTGTCAAGTTGCTGCCACTCCCATAGGCTCGCCAGGGATGGAGATGAGGCAGGTGGTAGGACGCCAAGCTTCCTGCGTGGTTGGCCCAATCCCATGGATTGTCTGGGATCCGAGAAGCTGATCGGGATGTTCTGTGCTCACTGGATGGTTCTTTACCTGGCGCAATGCAGAGTTCTGGTGGCTCAGTTCACTGCAGGAGCTAGGGAAGTGAAACTCAGGAGACATTGTAGGCTCGTACTTTCAGCCCTCTAGACCCAGCTCTGGGGGCTGAGACCCCTTTTGGAGTCAAACGACCTCTTCACAGGGGTTCCGCTGAGACCACCAGAAAACACAGACGTTTACATTACAGCTCACAAATGACAGTTCACAAAATTACAGTTAGGATGTAGTAATAAAAATATTTTCTGGTTGGGGGTCACCACCATGTGAGGAACCGTATTAAAAGGTCACAGCATTAGGAAGGTTGAGAACCTCCGCTCTAGATGAGCATAGGTTATACAAAGCCTGTGGCCACCTATGATGTAAGATCAAGGGCTGTAGATCCCGTCGACTTGGTTTTCTTTCTTAAACAAAACCATCCAGTTGGGATACTATTAAACTACGTTAAGAATTTTTGAAGCCACACGAATATCGGCCTCTCCTACATTTTTATTGCTTTTTTTTTTCCAGATGCCTCATCTATAACAAATTCACCAGCAATTACCTCAGTCAACACTCTCGATTCGTTAGTTCGTTCCAAGCCATTTAGTAAAGTCTTCAGAGACACAGCCACTCTTGCTTTTAACAGTAGTTTCATTGATGCACATAGTCCTCAACGTATGGTAAGGTTATAGCTTGATATTCCCACCATAACCTGAAAATATCCCCAGTCAAAAGACACACCCAGCTGCCAGACGCACTCACTCGGCCGCTGTTAATTCTTTCCCTCTGTGAGCTTCTGAGCACTGCGGCTTGCTGCCACTGCCCCCTCCCAAAAGAGTGACACATTTCACATCTCTAGCCTAGGAAGGAACAAAATTTGCAATCTGTAACTGTGGTTTCTGGCAGATCAGGTCAGCTTTCCCATGGACTTAAATAGAGAAACCGTTAAGTCGAAACGAAGGTCTGGGGTGTGCGTGTGTCTGTTTGTCTGTGTCTGTGTGTGTGTCTGTGTGTGTATGAGTGTGTTGGTGTTGATGAGCAGATTTGGAAACAACCACAGCTTGCCCTGCTCAACACAGTTTGTAGAATACATAACTGTGGGCACACGGGGAAGAAGATTACCAGCCACAGGGTTCCCAACAGCTTAAGTTGCCAAGAAAAAAAAAAAGCTGGTTGTTTCAACCAACAAGGCAAGGCATTTCGTAGGGAGCATAAGAAAGGTGTCAGGCCATTGGGCAGGCCCAGGCTATCTGTGGTCTGTCCTTATGATCACTCACAACAGTCATCCCCTGCTTTCCTTGGGTCCTCTCCTTGGCACTAGAAACAGAGGACAACCTTGAAGAAGCAGAGACAGAGAGGAAACAGTGAAGGTCGTGTTTGAGAAAGACCGTTCTGGTAAGGTGGGGCCAAGAACCCTGCCTTAGCCTGGATGGATGGGCCTAAGTGGTCTTTTTCTTCTCCTCTTTCCCTGGCAGAAGATGCTTGAGGACCAGGGGCAGGGCTGCCGCTGAGTATGACAGCCTGCATCCCTCATAGCCTTCAGCCTAGAGCAGAGGACACGCCCATTAACAGGAGGGCAGTGAGACTGGGAGTGTCCTTGAGGGTCTAGGGTTGCTCTCTGGAACAGTGCTGGCTTTTCAGGGATCTGTGGGACTGTGCTAGGAAGATGTTATAGTGGAAGATGTTGCTGTGAAAGTCTGAGGGCTCCAGCTCAAGCCCCTTCCCACATGAAAAGCACGCACTTGTAAACCAGTGCTGGGGAGGCAGAGACATTAGCAACCATGCTGGTGGTGGTGCTCACCAGAAGCTCCAGGTCCCATTGAGAGGCCATGTTTCAAAACACAAGATGAATAGCATCTGAGGCAAGACACTAAATGTTGAGCCCTGGCCTCGACGTGTGAAGCTAAGAATGGTGGCTCTGTAAAGCTTTCAGGAAAAAGGAGAGAAGGTTGACCAGACAAGGTAGGGCTAGAAAGGGCCATGTTTGCAACCCTAAAGACAGGCTGCAGTGCAGGCCACGGCCATGTTTGTGAAAGGTTACTCTAGGCGGAGGGTGTTCGGTGCATCGTGAATGGAAGAAGAGGTGATGCCAGAGGTAATGACATCCACCTTGAAAAGCTGTTCCTCTCAGACAGCTGGGCATTCGCATGGTCTAAGTGGGCACCTTAGTTAGGGTCACTATCGCTGGGATAAAACATGCCCAAAAGCAACCTGGGGAGGAGAGGCTTATACTTCCATATCACTACTCATCGTTAAAGGTCAGAAGAGAACTCAAGCTGGGCAAGAATCTGGAGGCAGAAGCTGATGCAGAGGCCACAGGGAGTGCTGCGTACTGACTTGCTCCCCATGCCTTGTTCAGTCTGTTTTCTTATAGCACCCAGGACCACCAGCCCAGGGGTGGCCCCACCCACAACGGGCTGGGCCCTTCCCATGAATTGCTAATTAAGAAAATGCTCCCACGGGCTTGCCTACAGCCTGACCTTATGGAGTCATTTTCTTAACTGAGGCTCCTTCCTTTAGTCTGTGTCAAGTTGACCTAAAACTAGCCGGCCCAGTGGGCGACTGGCCGGGCAGGCACATGCTGGCTTCGTTCCACTGCACTGCTGGGTTGACATGGCTACTGTTTCTCTTGTCCTCAGCCATCTACCTCTGTAAGAGGACGATGCAGAACAAGGCAAGGCTGGAATTGGCCGACTACGAAGCAGTGAGTACGGGGGCTCCCAGGCCTGGTGGGAGGGGCGGCATCCCTGCGGGTTCCGTAGAAGCCTGCGGGTTTTTCCTTTTCTCCCCTCGGAGTTCCCTTCCAGACAGTTGGAAGGATGTCTCTTCTTTGTCACCAGCTTCTCTCACACGACGGTCAAATCGCATCTTTATAGAAATAACTCTCAAACTTCAACAGCTAAAAATAAACAGCCCAAGTGGGTCCTGGTGGCACACGCCTGGAGTCCCAGCACTTAGGAGACTAGGAGTCGGGAGTATTGTGAGTTTGAGGCCAAGCAGGGCTGTGCCAGCCTGGGCTATGCTAGCCTGGGCTGTGCCAGACTGGGCTATGTAGTGAGACCCTGTACATATGTACATCAAGACAGACAGACAGACAACTCAATATAAAAATCACACAGGACTTGTGCAGATACTTCACCAAAGAGGACAAAAGATGACAAACACACGGAAAGATGCTCAACACACCAGAAGCAGACTGACCGCTTCTCGGCCTTTCGGCTAAGATCAAGTGGAGAAGCAGGTTGAATCCGGTATGAGGTGCCATGTTCTAGAATGGCTAAAATGAAAGACGTAAACGACACCGAGTGACAGTGAGCATGTGGCACACATCGTTTTGTGCTGCTGGGAGGGTGGAAAATGGTACGTTTTGGCAGTTTCTTATGAAACTGAATATATAGCTATCACACATAATCAAGTAGAGAAGTCAGAACCCATTTCTAACATATAAAACGCTGTGTTCCTGCCCACATTAGCTCTGTATGTGGGACCCCAAGGCTGAAAGCACCTCAAACTCATCTTAACAGACACATGACTAAACTATGTACATACAGTGGAATAATAGTTTGCAGTAAGAGGAGCTGGTTCCTGTTAGACACACCCACTTGGTGGGTATTGAATGCAACGTGCTTAGCGGCAGAATCCAGTCTTACACATCCATCCCGTTGTTCAACACTCTTGGAAGACAGCACATATATCATGGGGGAACCAGAGCGACGGCTGTGGTTATAGATGGGTTGAGGTATGGGCACAAAGACATATCCCGGGGGACAGGGCAGGTGATAGAACGATCCTGGATCCTGACTCTGCTGTACAAATAGATACATGCACTGGGAATTCACATTTTTTTTCCTGGAAGGTAAATTGTCAGATTTTATGTACAGTAAGTTTAAGATCAAAATTTTAAATTTCACCTTTATATCTCTCTCTTGAGCTTGGTAGTAGAGACAGAATCCAAGAACGAAATTCAATCCAGGAAATAAGTTAAGGCACCTGTCACAAGGGAGATCTCCTTTCTCTGTCCATTTACCTTCATCTATCTTTGTCCATAAGATGCTTCCTTGCAAGATTAGACATCCCACTTCCCAAGGTCTAGGTCCACTTGGCAGAGTTCGGAAATGACAAAACTGAGACCACAAAGACTCATAGGTCATTGTAAATATAGTAAATATATGCTTAATTTCTGGCTGCAGAATCTTTCTGCCATACCATGTATCACGGGCATCACAGAGAACCAGAGAAATCGGTCATGTGTTCATGTACCCTCCTTTCTGCCTCTCATGATGCACTATGTGTGGTACAGGTGTTGCAGAACTGAACCGATCAAAAGGTAACAGTTAGGGGACGGGGAGCTCTGTTGAGGGTAGTGGAGAATTCCTCCTTGATGCTCAAGAATCAACAGATTCTTCAGAGCCACTTTCCCAAAGCCCCTCTCTGCCTCAGTGTTCCAAAAGAAACACAGCAAAGCTCCTCTCCATCCACCAGGCCTTGCCTCCTCTGAGTCCCAGTGCCCAAATCTAGCAAGACACCTAGACCATGGCTCCCCAGTGGAGAGCAGGGCTTGGGATTGCCATGCTGCCTTCTTTAAGCCTGTTGGTATTACAGGCTTGTTTTGAGGGGGAAGAGTAGAGAAGGACAATGGGAGACTATCTAGGATTTCAAGATCTGGCTATGGCTTGCACATTACATCACATGTGACGTGGTCATGTGGTTGTCTCCAAACCTGGAACAGTGTGTCTGTGGCTCTCAACATCCTGGGAACTGGGCCCTAACTGTGTGTGTCCTAATGTCCCAGTGGTCACATCAGCCCTCTTTACAAAACCAGCTGTTTTACTCGCTACATACACAAGGCAAACAGCTTTGTTAAGACCATGTGACTTCCTTAGGATACGTCATCAAAGTTTCCAAAGCTTCTGTTGCTCTCACCCAGCTTTCTGTGCCTTAGAAAATATATTACAACTTCTGAGGTGTTTTATTAGGTTCTCTGTCCTCTTGCCCCACAGTGGTCTGTTCTGATAATGGCCAAGTATACAGCATAAGGAATTTTTTCCAGGATGAAATTCTGCATAAAAATGCATAGATACTAGAAATGCATTTTGTTCTCAAAGCATACAAATTTTATTAAAATGTTCTGATTACATATACTCTTTGTAGGAAACAAAAATTCAAGTAGCAAACATTTTTTTAAAGGAAAGAAAGTGACCTATGATTCTCCCACTAAGTTTTTCTCTATATACATTTTTCTATATATTCCCTCTCTCAATTTATCTACATATATTATAATATTATATATATATATATATACACACACACATATGTATGTCTAGTCACAGACCATAGCATCTAGGCAATCACTTTATATTGTTAATAGACCAGATTGCCATTTTAATAGCTGCTGATTATTCTACAGCACAGCAGTCACAGTCCACCATCATCTTCCTAAGTGACTGACATTTAAATATCACCAAACGCACTTCCTACAAACAGCACAGGCATCAAAGGGATAGTTCTTTTAAAAGCAGTTGCACCCCAAGCCTTAGTAATAGGTGAGAATTTGTGTGCTCCTTAAATGAAGCTCCTTTTATATTAATAATCTACTAATGAGGGTAATCAATTAGTGTTGGCATGAGCTCTACGGAAATACATACCATAATACAGGCCCCAGTCTTCCATCAATCAGAATTAGGGGGATCATTAGAGAACCTGTCAAATGCCTGCTTTTCCTCTCCTAAGGCTCCAGTAGGAAAGTGTGCAGGCTGAGAGGAAAAACCTCGTCCCTTTCCCTTTAAAAATGATCCTGGATGAAGGAGCTTTCTTCCTTCCTTTCTTCCTTCTTTCCCTCCCTCCCTCCTCCTCTCCTTCCCTCCCTCCCTCTCTCCCTTTCTGTCTGTCTGTCTTTCTTTCTTTCTTTCTTTCCTTTTTCATTTCTGTTTTTATTCCTTTCATGAACATCACAAACTGCCACTCTCTTTGGTCCACTTCTAAATTCTGATCTTAAAAAGTACCCATGCAAAGCGTTCTGGGTTCCCCTGTCCTGCAGCCTGCCAGCTCCCCAGTGGAAGAACTATCCTGAAGCCTCCCATCCTGACTTTGCTGTAGGACAACCATGACACTCTTGTCCCAACCGCCACCAGGCAAAATTCCCAGTAGACTTTATACCAAGTACTTGTATTCTCGAAACAATTCCCGAGAAGAGATTAATCTGATGAACCAGAGATTTCAGGCTCAATACACTTATAAATGAACATTAAGAGTTAAACAATTCATCAGAGCCTGGAGCAAAATCAAACTGGGTTCATGTCCAGTAGCTTCAGTATGGGACCTTGTTGTTTTGAAGAGAGTAAACAAAAAAGATGGCTGCCCTGTAATAAGCATAAGCGTCAATATATTAGCTTATGATGATTAATACCGTCTTATTGATTTTTATTTCTCACCAGGAAAACTTAGCGAGACTCCAGAGGGCCTTTGCAAGGAAGTGGGAATTCATCTTTATGCAAGCAGAAGCGCAAGTCAAGTAGGTGAACTCTGCAGAGGCTTCTGGGAGAGAAAACTCTCTAGGATCTGGAGATGCTTTGTGTGGTGGCCAAAGTGAGGTTTTGAGCCAAATTAATCTCTCCCGTTCCCTGAGAGAGACTAAACAAGAAGGAAGATCGCGATGAACGTGTTTCATATCTGAAACCAAGCTCTCACTAGGGCAGTTTTACCAGACAAGGACAATGCTTCCAATTGCGGAGCTAAAAGCTGTACCAAGAGATTTCTGTAAGATTTCCACAATAAGAGACTGGAAAACGCCAGGCCAGGTTCACTGGAGTTCTTGGTTTCATAGGTTAACATGTTGAAACTTAGTGACTTTTCTCAACACAGCGACAGAAGCAACTTATAGGGAGAAAGGTTCATTTGGGTGCATGGTTTGGGGACGTTTTGATCCATCGTGGTGGAGGGTGTGGCAGAGTTCATGGTGGTAGAAGTGTGTGGCAGCTGTGGCTACTTGCAACATGGTGTATCAGGAAGCCGAGATTGCTAGACCAGAATTGGGCCTGGGCCATCCCTCCAAGAGCTTGCTCCCAATGACCCTCTACCATTACCCAGACCCCAGCTCTTAAGGACTTCATATTCTCCCCCAAACAACTCCAATAGCCGGGACCAGGTGCTCAAACTCAGAACAACAGGCAGGATAGCCCTCGCCATCTTCCATATAGAAGCAAATCTTAAAACTGATGGAAAAATAATGAATAAAATTTAGGCTTCTGGGTTCACTTGCTGAAGCCATGTTGTGAGGCAAGAGGACCTCCGTCTTTCCTGGGCAGAGGTGGGTGTCTACAGGACCCCTCTGCCAGGAAAGAGCTGACTCCTATAAGCTTACCTTACAGATAGCTGAGAACAGATATTCTGAGCTCAGGCTAACTCAGAAGGGTCAGTGTGAGCTTTCTTACATCCTCCCTTCCAATCTTCCACAAAGGATACAAGAGGGAAGGAGCAAAGAGAGGACAGGTTTTCTCCCTACCTTAACTCATGGAAGTAGAATGGAGATTCCCTCTTCCGCAAGGAAACATGAGTCATGAGTCATGAGGAATGAATATTCCCCCAGCTCATGAACAGGGTTGTCACCCAAGTCCATGGAGTTCTAGGACATGGAATTGCTATGACCAAGGTCTCCCTTTTTCTCACAGTGATGATATCTGCTTAGCCAACCATGCCAATAGTCAAAGGAAGATACAGGAGGAGTGAGGAGGAGACTGAGCTGGGAGATGCAGGATCTTTTCTCTGAGAATCCCTTGTAGGTGAACAAGCCACAGGCAGCTTCAGAGACGAACTTTCATGCTTTGTGGGTGGCCCCACTCAATGCTAGGAGTCAAGTTCAGGAGTTGTGTGAGTGAGGACAGATCACCAGTGGCCACCATTGGAAATGGACTGAAGTCGCCTGGCCAAGCAGTCTGTGTGCCTTCATCGCTGTCTAACCCTCCCTCAGTTATCTCTGCCTTTCCCCTACCCATGATGCCAGCCACCTGTTGGTTCTTTGTCCCCAACTCAGAGTTCCCAGATGTCCCCAAGGCAAGACAGAGACCAGGTTCTAGGTGCTGAGTAACTGGGTAAAACCGCCTGGGAAGTAAAAGTTGTGAGTTGGGGAGAGCTGGCAGGAGGAGGCTCCAGTTTGGGTGGACTGAGGTAGATTCTGGGTCTGCATGGTCAAAGTCCCTGAGAAGCAAAGAGAAGCATGGGTTAGCTCTTCCAGAATCAACTAGCACCACGTTATAAAGGAGGTGGAAACTGTCACTTCCTACAGATATGGTTTTTCTCCATTAACTTTTCTGATTAACTCCATGATTGCATAATAATTGTGGGCCATTTAAGTACACAGCAATTACCACAAAAAAAAAAATCACAGGGTGATTATGGGTTTATTTCAGTCCAGTAAACTAAAGGGCTCCCAAGAGAGCTGAGAACCACAAGTCACACGACAATTAATCTGAGTTGCATTTTACTCAGATGATGTGGAGTGGTACATGCTTGGAGGGCGGGAGCGGGTGGGGGGGACTCTTGATCCGAACATACAGAATCTGTCTTCGTCATCCATAATTTCCCTTCTGCAGTTTTTGCTTTCTCCAACTGAGGCCAGTGACATTTGTCTTTAGGGTCTTGTCCCAGGCTAGGGCCACTACACTGTCTTTAGAGATCCAGATGTTTTAAGTGATATTTAAAACGTTTTACAGATGTTTTGACTGCTATTTGAGCTTCCATGTTTGGGAAGGAGAATTGGCAACCAGGTGGCTGTACCTGTCTTACCGAGTCACACATGCAGGGACAGACTGGTAGAGAATTCAGAGATTAGTAACCTAGATCTTAATACCTCGCATGGGCAACTCTGCTCATTCTTCCTGTCTGTGGATCATGGTCGGTGCTCACGCGTGCTAATCTGTAATCCAGACGATAACAAGCTCTTTCGGAGTGTGGAGTTTCTGAGGGGCCATGCAGGTCGCAACAGTCTTAGGGGTATCTTGGCTCCTAGGAGCAGGAATGCTGAGAGGGCAGAAGAGAAAACAGCACAAACAACCTTCCTCTCTTTACTCTTTCAGGATTGACCGGAAGAAAGATAAGACGGAAAGGAAAATCTTGGATAGCCAAGAACGGGCCTTCTGGGATGTCCACAGGCCAGTGGTGAGGAAGTTCTGCTTGGTCCCTGAGTCAGACCCGCCTACCTTATTCTTTTCTTTTACCCGAGAAAACCACGGTCTCTGGTGACCAGGTGACTCTTCCTTAGGAGAGTTGCTAAGTTTTGCGAGATTGGTCTTTCCATCTGTTTGTATTCTCTCCGTAGATCTCCTGGGGGTAATGTGCTCTGGTGAAAATGTAGGACCAGGAATGGGGAACAATGGGGGTGGCAAGAGCTGAGCGTTGAATTCTCCAAAATCTCCAATCCTTCAAATTAGCAATGTCCATTTCTGCCATCATTAAGAATCTTAAGACGTTCTTTCCATTTCCTGTTAAGTCCTACAGTAGTCATGGTCTATAACGTCTTTGCAAACTCTGAATTAGTGAAGATCAAGGCATTGCTTCTGCATGAGTTAACTCCCTTCCAGAAGCTGCCTACATTGCCTACATATTTTGGTCAATATATAGCTTTGTCTCGTGTGTGTGTGTGTGTGTGTGTGTGTGTGTGTGTGTGTGTGTGTGTTCCTGTGTGAAGACACCACTGCTCATATTATAATGTTGACTCACTGTGGTGAGCCCACCGCTGACAGAACTCAGTTCAGGCAAGGTCACAGCCATTCTGTTTTCTCCTGTGGCACAGCAGAGCCCCCCCTGGACCCCTAGAACACTATATAATTCTTTGACACCCTGCCTGAAGGCTACTGAATACGGACAAGTCATCAAGAGGAACACAGAAACGTAGAAAGCCTGGAACCAGATAAGCCCTGTAGAGGCTGCTGTCCAGCGTGGACTGGGAAGGCAGAGCCTTACCCTGTTCAGCCTCATCTGGGCCTGGTTATGTGGGGTGACTCAAAATGATTGTTCTTCTGCCCGTGTCTGCAGATGGTCATTATGCTCTGAGAACGTTGATTTGCATGTTACAAAGAAAATTTCACAAGTAGATGAATTCACAAGTCAGAAGACAATGGAGCTTGACTGTGTCTCTGATTTCACATTATTAAAACAAAATCTCGATTGCCCTCAGGAAATGGAATTGAAAATGAACAAACTACTGTAACCTTCCTAAATGGCAACAGGGACACAAAGCCCCTCCCTGTCCACACAGGGGTTTTTTTTTTTTCAGGTGGTTAGAGATGAGACATGGCAAAGGCTATGCCCAAAGCCCTGTGGTCACTTGAAATATAGACTTGATGCCAGGGAGGCTTATTAGAGCCCCAACAAGGTGTCCTGACTATAAGGTTGCAGCGAGAACTCCATAAAGAGCATTACAGCAAGGAGACAAGATGAAGGTTATCTGCAAAGGGAAGCATTAGGTCCGACAGCACTACGTGGATTCAATTCGAAGCATAATTGTCACTCAGTAATTTATACTATTTCCTTTTTCTTCTCAGCCAGGCTGTGTGAACACAACGGAAATGGATATCAGAAAATGTCGGCGTTTGAAGAATCCACAAAAGGTTAAAAAGGTTCGCTAGTTGAATTGAATTACAACTTCCTGGTGGGGAATAGCCCTCTGTTTCTGGTGGGTGTTCACAGTGATCTTTTTTTTTTTTTCTGCTTATAATTCTGCCACACTATGTCTTTTAAAATAATTTTTATTCACAAATTCTAGAAATAACTCGTTGGGTGGCTGGTATGTTCTAGGCACTGTGCAAACTGCTGAGGGTCACTTACAGGTTTGGGGGAATCCCATATTTTTGAAGGGAATGAAACCAAACCACGGGCATGGGGCCACTGTGCTGTATTAGGAAAAATGGGAAAGTTCAGAGCCCCTGGAGGTATAGCCGAGATAGAGTGGGGTATCCCAGGGGCTTTATGTAGGCAGGATCCTCTGAGATAAAGAGTAAATAGAAGGCACCTCTGGGGATGTTGCAGTGAAGAAAAGAAACCATTGGGGAAAAATACAGGAGAGCTTGCAGGTACAAAGAGCCCAGTACTTAGAAGCAAGTGGGACTGTTTAAATAGAGCAGAATTGCCAAGATCCATATCACCATCTCGCCCTACTTTCAGTGACCCCAGGATCCCAGTGTTGTATTTCACTGGACTTAAATGGGCAGTGGCCACAGCATCACCATGGATACCATACTCAGACTACCTCCATCCATCAGTTCACCCTCCCCACAGACCAGGCCACCGAAGAATGTGGCTGTGCTCTGGACCACTAATTCCAGGAGGTTAGCGGCACATTCTCAAATGTTGCCCACTCACGTGATGACCGAGTATGAATTCAGAGCACTTCCGGTCAGGGGTGTTTTGGTGATTGGAATGCTTGCAGATGCCTCTCAAGCTATGTTAGGGGAAGGGCCCAAGTCTGAGTACAAAACTCACTCATTATATAGCCACCTTATGTGTAGTCCAAAGGTAATGTTATGTATTATTTTCAGTGGTCTGTGCTTTAATCAGAGCCTATTCTATGAAATGAAGTATGGAGTTTTCCTCTTGTGGGATTTGGGATTTGGGAAAATTTCAGATATTTAGACTGAATGGTGTGCATGTGGGGTGTGTGTGTGTGTGTGTGTGTGTGTGTGTGTGTGTGTGTGTGTGTGTGTGTGTTGTGTGTGGTGCATGTGTGTGTGTGTGTCACAGAAAGATAGACAGATGGACAAAGAGAGAGACAGGGACAGGGAGAGACAGAGACTGAAACCCCAGGTATGCACTTCTTGAGGTTACTTATGTTATTTGATCACCGAATAAATGGCAATACTGTATTTCAAACCTAATCTTGGCTGGACTTATTAAGTCTTCAATGGCCCTAATTCTAAGATCCCAGAGTTTTATGCAGCTACGTGCATGTCATCGGAGCCTTTATAATTGTGTGGATTTCAGATACGCACGACATGTCCTTCAGGGCCGTGTCTTTCCCTCTTCATAATATCACACACTACTTGAAAAGCAGCCATGGCTGTAGACTTGTGTGGAAACAGAGGCCAGAAAACTACTTAATTTTAAAGGAGCATGAGCCTGCCATCTCGACCCTGTACCAGAGTAGCATATCATCCGCTGGCCAGCGGGAGACCCATAGGAAACTTTTGAACCCACCTTTCAGCTGTTATTCTTAAGCTCCGTGTTGACTCCAAATCACCTGGGGTTTAAAGTAGACCCCTAGACCCACCAATGAGAATTCGGTTTCAGTCAGCCTGGGGCAGGACTCAGCAATGCACCTCTTGACCAAAGACCCCCAACTGATTCTTCGAAGTTAGCTGGCCTCTGGATCGTATTTAGAGAAGCAGTGCTACACATGGAAACCATTTTAGCTTGAGGAAATGAAGCATTTCCTCGCTGTTGTAACCCAAAGAGGATGTGGTCCCTCAAGAAGTCTACCATGGGAGAAATCCATACAGAGTCAAGTCATTTGGCTGGGTGCCATAGAGGTAGCGAAGAGAATGCGATGAAGGGCCGGTTCCTGAGGCACCCACCACACTGAGGGTACGCGATTCATATTTTTGCTTCGTCTTCTAGTCAGTGTATGGTGTGACAGACGAGTCCCAGTCACAGAGTCCGGTGCACATACCAAGCCAGCCAATCAGGAAAACTACAAAAGATGACATCCGAAAACAGGTAGGTGCATAAGTACAGTACTCGCAGCGTGATCCACGGACGGCAGAGTCCAGCCACTGGGTGACTTCTACCTGTGTGTGTCATGTGTGACACTTTTAAAAACGTGTGAGAAACTTTCCACCCTGGATGTCCAGCAGTTACTGAAAGGGGTGTGACTGAGGTATCCCAGTGGTGAGCTGGCGTTTGAGGTCACAGTTCCCCACTGCATGCTGTGAGAGCTGGGGGAGAAGTGGTAAACTTCCCATCCTGGAGGGGTTAACGTTAGAATGCACTCCCAGAATGCACCAGTCCAGGACTGTTAGCATTCTGTCTGAGCTCCACTACCTCTATATTGCTAAGACTCAAAGGGAGGACATTAGAATAAAGAGAGCCCCATCCCAAAGTCATCGCGGTGTCATTTTCTGCTCATAACTTGCCAGGTTAACAGAGAGTGGCTAAGGATGTCACTCCTTTCTGAAGTCTACTCTTTACTATGCCTTGCTGGCTTCTGATGTGCTGGGCAAAGGAGTAACTTTAGATGCCTCTTTTTCTGACAAGCATATGGCTAGGTGGGAAGAAAGAAACAGACAGAGGCAAAATAGCTACTGGTTGATTCTAGTTAAACATGACCCATACATGGGTGTGATATATACATGGAGACGAGGCAGAGGAATCATTACTGGGGTTTAGTCCAAAATATATTCTTGTAGTATACATATTGTCTATCTATTCTGTTGCCTAGGTTTTGGACTATGTTTTATCTTTTGAATGAATAATTTTGGGGGAAAGTAAAAATTAAATGATATTACGAACAGGTGAAATGGAGATGCTAAACTGTTTTAGAATCCGAAGTATGGCAGGGTTTCCTGAAAGGGCAAACTGGTTTCCGGAGATTCAGCTACAAGGTAAGAGTGTTGTCTATGGAGCTGTTTAGACCTTGGTGTGATTGCAGGATTTGGGGGCACGGGATGAAAGCGAATCAAGCTCTACTCTGGCCTCAGCACCCATGTTCTCTCTTCCCCACCAGATAACGTTTTTGAACGCACAGATTGACAGACATTGTTTGAAAATGTCCAAAGTGGCTGAAAGGTAGGCTGCCCCCCCTCCCAATATTATTACCATGTGCATATTTTATAAAGGAGAAATGTTACAGGGGACTAGTTAGCAAGTGTGTTCAGCTTCAGGAGGCAGCCCGTACTCACTCCTTCAATCTGATGTGTATAATCCCCAGGCCCTGTATGAGTGTAGCTAACAAGGCCTGCCCCCCTCCCCACCCAAGCAAAACACACTCTCTTCCGTAAGCTTCCGCCATAGGACCTTGTTGATCTGGGAAGAACACCTCTGGCAAGCTCCATCATTCACCTTTGCCCTCTGTCCTTTGGTTGAATCAAATGGAATCACTCCCTTTTCAGCTATAAAAACGCCCAGATCCACTTTACGGGGGGAATGAAATTGTGCGTGCCCTTTGAGGCTGGCCACATAAACAGGAGGGGACTAGATCCTTGAGAGGTGTCCCTCCTCCACATACCAACAACCGCTGAACTGCATCGCATCAGCCATAAAGCAAACATCTGGCTTTCCCAGCAGCCCCTGGGCTATATTCTGCACTGGTAGCTGGTTCCACTCTGTCACCTTGTGGGAGACTCAATTTTATCAACTAAATGATCTGTTGTTTTTTTTTAACGTTTAAGTAAAGAGACCACCTGGGGATTCTGTATGAAATAAATCTAATCAGGCAGCCAGAACTTAATACTTATTCATCCATATGCCGTAGTGTCCAATTTCTGAAGGAATCCAGGGCGTGATTCAGGCTATTCACTGCCTATGAGGGAAAACAAGTCCTTTAGGTTTAGAGCACACAGGGTACTGGGACCTGCCCACAAGGCTTTCTCTGCAGATCCCTGGGGTAAGCCACATCTTCTCTCTGGACAAATGGGAACTTAGAAAACTCCAACCCCAGGTCCAAAGCCTAGATTTGTGCTCTGCTGATTATGCTCAGGACACTAAGGACGCTCGTAGCTTGTGGCATTTTTTATGTCTATTGTATGTATGTCCTGCATGTATATCTATGCACACTCCCTCTTGTATATTTGTTACTGTTCTGGTACTGGGACTTGAACCTCACAAACCGCAGGCATGTGATGTACTACTACTAAGCTGTGTTCCCAAGACCTCAGTTTCCCTTCTATTTTGAGAAGGGAATTTCACTAAGTTGCCTGGGATGTCTTTGAACTCCCTCTGTAATTCAAGCAAGCCTTGAACTTGGAATCCTCCTGGCTCAGCTTCCTGAGGAACTGGAATTACCTCTAGGTCCAGTCATAAAGACTTAATTCTTTTAGTCATGAATATATATGTGGAAATATACACGGAGTGCAGCTGCCTACAGGAGCTAGAAGACAACATTGGACGCCCTGGGGCTGGAATTTCAGGTGGTTGTTAACTGCCCAGTGTGGGTACGAGAAGCCTAGCTGGGGTCCACTACCAAAAGCAGTATGTGTTCTTCACAGCTGAGGCATCTCTCTCTCCCCGTTTGTACTTTTAATGATAAACGTAGCTACTGACACTCTGGGCCAGCCGAAGGCTTGTTGCATTTCTAAGGTCCTATCCTATGCATAAGAATGCTATACAGCACTCCTAACCTCTATCCACTAGAGGACAGTAGTGTCATCTCACCATTATGACAGCCAGCAATGTCTCAGAGCATTACCAACCTGCAAAGGGACAGCAGCAAAATTGCCCCCATTGTGAACTGTGGTGTTCCCGCATTCTATAATGCAAATGCCTCTCACAGTGCCAATGGCTGAAGCTCCCATCACAGGGATAGAAATTATTTTAAAGCCCTGGGTATTGCCAGCTGCAGGCTACACAGACTGCTTCTCATCCTCACTGTCAAAATGTGGGTGGGACTCCTAGGCAGCACACCAGGCTCTGAGAGTATCTTTTCATTCCAAACTGAGGACACCTTTGCCTCCCACCCCAAAGAGTGGCCAAGAGCAAAGCTGCTGAGGTTGTCTCAGTTTCCCTGTGCCACGGCTGTGAGAACACCAAACCTCTGTTTGTGAGGCAAGGCACAGAAACGGCTGACCTGGCATGTGCAGTCTCTGCATGGTCATATCTGGCTTGGAAAGGCTCACAGGAGAGAGTATACACAGAGCGTCTTTTACCAGGTCCACATGTCCAGGGTCAATGTTCTGAGGCCAGGATGGAGGACTAAGCAATGGGGATTCCCAAACCCCAAACCCCAGTCCTGGGCATGGACTCCGTGATTCCTGGGGAGACTCAAGCAAGCTGTACTTTTGAGTTTCAAGTGGACTAATCTGGTATCCAGTACTCTGGTAATGCTGTTTCAGCTACACAGGCCTGAGAACTCACTTCAGAGAGGCTCTGAGTTTCAGCTTTGTCTTATCTTTGTGGGTAACTAGAGAAGCCTAAACCAGTCATTGTGAGATAGCAGTCAGAATGTGGTAGGTGATACGTCCCAGGAGGGTCTGAAGCAAAAGCAGGGAGTCTGGCAGGGCCCATTGTTTGTTTGTTTACGGGCTGTCTGGGAGGAGCCCCAGCTGGTACATCTAATTACACTGGAGAGGTGCTCACACAGGGGGTTATTCCAACCACAAGTCCCCAGCCAGAGACTTCCAGGAGTCCAACCCCAGCAGAGGCTGGATTTTATTCCCGACAGCAATAACTGACAACTCTTCAATTCGATGTGGGGGTTTTCATTAGAGCCACAAGCAAACTCCCAGAGAGCAGGGGGCCAGAACAGCCGGGTGTTTGCTGGAGATAAAACGGCCCAGGCCTTAGCCTGTCAGATGCTATGCTCTGCCAGGAGGGGCCAGGGAGGTGGCACTGGCAGCTGGCCAGAGGCGAAAGCTGAGCTCTCCTGGGTGAGCCACACAGTCCCATGCCTGGGATCTGGTTTCCCTGGGCCTGCTCCAGGTGATAAGTGTTAATTAGAATTGTGTGCCCCTGAGGAAAGGTCCCTGCCTTTTTTTCCCCCCACTTAGTTGCCTAAGAACCCAAGAGGTGAGAAGCTGTTGCCAGTGATACCGGTGGCCAATTCTGAAAAAAGCAAGAATTGGGCAGGGTTAAAACTGGCAGCGGGTGTGTCTAGAGACCTGCTAGGAAGGTTTGAATCCTGCCTCTGCCATTTCCCATGTTCTCAATGAAACAAGTTGCTCCGTCTCTCTTTCTCTGCTTTTCTTCTTTAAAAGAGGATGTGGTATTTCGGGTGAGCCCACAGGGTTAATGAGTGAGCACATGCTTGAGGCTTGGCTCCAGTCCTTGGCACTCGGGGCCCTTCATAGCAAGCAGGAAGGACGAGTAATTTTCCAAAGTGGTGATTAACAGTCCTTCTGACAGGAGCAAAATTCAGGTGTATGAGATGGAAGGAACTGAGTGCGCGGTGCTCCAAGGAGGAGGGAGACTGACCTTGAAGATGGCAGTTTTGTGTTAATGCAAGTCTTCCCAGCCAGCCTCTCTCCCTCCTCTCTCTGACTCCTATTCCGACAGCCCTGCAGACTGCCCAAGGCCAGCACCGAAGCCCTTAGCCTGTGCAGTTCCCCCTTTTCTAACTTCTACACGCACTGGCCTCTCATCTTCCTGGAGGGAGGTATCCTGTGTGGAGGCTCTTTAGATCTCCTCAGTTCATTACGGTTTCAAATATTCTGTGCGCTGTCCCTAACATTTGAAATACCCCTGACACATCGGCATCTGTGTGCTTCCTAGGCTGCTTCTTGCACTGCCTAAATGTGGAACCCCATTCTTGACTGCGAAATAAGGATCACTGTAGTATACAAATTAACTTTCCAGATAAATAACACTCACTACTTTGCCTTTCTGTCTTAACTATTTTAAGTGAAAATCTTCCTTAAGTGTGGCTCGCAAAGTTGCCTTCCTGAAGAAAGAACACTGCCTTCCAGTTCATTTTCCTGGATAACTTGAGCCAGTGTTCTTACAGTTTGCTTCTAAACTCCTTTAAATTAAGTTCCTGATCGTAGGAAACAGCACACACAGCTTCCGACACAAAATGGCCGTAGAGCGCTGTGTTCTCTGAGTCTCTGGTGCAAATTTTTACATGCTGGTTCTCTTTCTTCTTTTCTTCTCTTTTCTTTGTTTGTTTCTTTGTTTTGGTTTTGGTATTTCTTTGGTTGTTTGTTTGTTTGTTTGTTTGTTTGTTTCGAGACAGGGTTTCTCTGTGTAAACCCGGCTATCCCAGAACTCACTCTCTAGTGCAGGCCTCCAACTCAGATCCACCAGCCTCCTCCTCCCAGGTGCTGGGATCAAGTGCGTGCACCACAGATAATACCCTCTGTAAACATGCAGCATTTCTTCCCAAGCTGTGACAGACAAGGTTTATCAATCAGCTGTGACTTACAAAGAACTTCCATATTCAGAGGTTTAACACGACGATAGCTTCCTTTCCCTGCCCACAGCAGATCCATTCTCCGCCCAGGGATGGCCAAAGACTACCAAATTCACTATTTTCTCTTATGTCTACAAACCCAGGCATTAATATTGATTAATAATGACATTATTAATTAATAATAATGAATAATAGAATAGGAGGATCATAGCCGTGTATAACAGCAGTGTGAATGTAACCTCTTTTGGAACTCTCGAGTGCTCATGTAAAGGAACAGGTAAAGAACTGCTTTACTGATTTTCTTGGGTACCTGTGGATCACCTGCAGTGCCACTCAGTGCAACTTGAGGCACCATCAGTAAAACAAGGGTTAGCTGAACACCAGCACCACAGTTCCACAACAGTGAGTCCAATAGCACACGTGGGAATTAAGTGACTAGCAGGGAGGTAGTATATACAACATGGAAACGCTGGGCAAAACTCATGTCTTGGGCAGAGATTTTAATCACACTGTTCAGGCCAGCATATGAATTATTCGTTTCTGGGATTTTCCACTTAGTATTTCCAGGCTGTGGCTTATCATGGGTAATTGGAGTGTCTGGAACAACACTATGTAGAAGAGTGTTTGCTCTTTCTCAGGTGTCTATTGGCCAACTGGCTGCATGGGCTAAGCTGCACGTTGTAGACTAGGTAGGAAGCTCTGCTGATCCTGGCTGTCTGTCTTGTGCATGTGGCTTCCGATCATGCAGGACGGCCTCGACAAGGACAGTTGCACTCTTTTACATGAGCTCTCATCCTCAGGCAGGCAAGTTTGATATCACTCACACAGAAACGAGAGTATAAGAACAAAGTGGACCCAGGCAAAGCCCATGTCACAGGCCCCGATTAGATTAAAAGGCTGGGGTCTTACAGCCTGTTTTTAAAATCAGCCCATCATAGCAGACAGTGAAATCACAAGAGCCCGAATCCCAAAGCAGTGGTTCTCAACCTGTGGGTCATGACCCCTGTGGGGGTCACGTATCAGATATCCTGTATATCAGATATTCACTTTATGGTTCATAACAGTAACAAACTTACAGCTAGGAAGTATCAATGAAATAATTGTTGGGGGTCACCACCCCATGAGGAACTGTATTAAAGACTGGCAGCATTAGGAGATTAAGAACCACTGTCCTAAAGGCAGTGTAAAAGCTCTTTCCCACGAGCCATGGTTTTCTTAATGACAACAAACTTCAGGCATGGAGTGTGTTTCACCGAGAGACCCTGAAGAGACCTTTGTGTTAGTCATCTGCCTGCAACTGTGACCAAATACCAAAAAAGAATCAAATTAGAGGGAGGAGATTATATTTGAGCTCATAGCTCAGAAGTTTCAACCCATGCTCATTCGACTCCATCATTTTGGTCCTGTGGCAAGGTAGATTGCCAAGCAGGAAGGGCATAGTGGAACAGAGCTGGTAGCTGTGAATGGGAGGGAAGAGACGGGAGGAGAGGAGAGGAGAGGTTAGGTCCTAATTCTTCAAGGGCACGATCCCAGAGACCTTCATTCTTCTACTAGGGTCTACCTCTCAAAGGTCCTACTGCCCCATACAGGATGCTGACCACACCTTTCATACATAGCTTTGGAGGACATTTAAGAACCAAACCATAACAAAGTCATCTATCTGGTGACTTCTCCAGATAGATGAAGTTGCCAAAGAAATGAGGTCTTCCTCCTCTTCCAAAGAGTCCCAGACTCGTCTATTTTAATCCACCCGCCCAAGCCTCCCATCGCTAGCAGCAGCTTTATACGACTTTATACAGAACGCTATACATCTCAACTTCCAATTGCCTGGCATCTCTGACCTCCTCCCACCACACCCGGAGACGTCTTCCCAAGCTTAGCAATGCTGTGAGATACCACAGTCCCCGAGGTTCCGCCTCAGGTCCCAGCACAGCACCTGCACACAGAAAGATCAAGTTGTCTCATTTTCACGCCTGCCGCTGTACTTGCCTACCCTTACTCCATTACTGGGAGTCCTTAGTGTGTCACAGCTGACTGCTGGATTGATTTTTTTTTTAAACATCATCTTGCTTGCCCATCTCTGAGATTGCTGCTGCTCCCTAAAATTGGATGCTGGTTCCTCCTCTGCCTTCTGACCCTCGGTGATCATGAAATGTAATTAATGAAATGCGATAAGACAGCAAGGAACCGGATACCCCAAGGCTCTATTAAAAATCTGCTAGGGTAATAGAAGTCTGTGAACTTAATGTCTGGTGATAAATTCAGGGGAGGGAGTGGAGGCCAATACGACTCCGCTTTAGTGTGCTTTGGGAAACCGTGGGGTCCTTTCACCTCCCAGCCCATTTTAATCAGTAGGAAAGGAATGGCATAGAAGTCACCATGTAGCCAAGGCCATCCATCCTATCCAGACCAAAAGCTGGACTCTGTAACCCGTAGAACAAAAGGAGTCAGGCGAAGCTGCCAGAAACACAGTCTCCCTTCAGAGGGGTTAAATTCACCTTCGCTGTGCCCAGGTTTTCCTCCTGAGTACAGCGTCTTTGGGTAACCTGCAGTAAGGGCATTCTCTTACCCCCACCCACCCACCTTCCCCCACCTCCTTCCTCTCAACCTGTACAGGGGCTCTGCATCCTGTCTCCTCCCCCTTCAGGTCCTTCCTGACCCACTTGCCTTCCAAGCACCACTGTTTAGAAACTGCACACACACCCCAAAAAGGAGCAAGCACGACCCCTTCACACTCCCTGGCACTTTTGGGTTTCCTGTTCTCTCAGATGCTCTAACTTTATGAATGCCTTACCACATTTTAGAGTATCCCTGAAGTGGGGACAAAAGACACCTGGACACAGCATTTCAGATTCCACTCCTGGCTTTCTCTGCTGTAATCCTGATCACAGCTGCTGGCCATACCCGCAGTACCTTTTTCTGTAGCAATTACAAATGTCTGTGCCTTTTCAACATCTCTGCCAAAATCACATGCGCTGGGCTAGGGACTAGGCTAGAGATTCCCTCCTATGTATTGCTTCACTGTGGTAGACAGCACATGTTCTTTCTCTGGCCTATATACTACAGTTTTCTATGTCATACCCCATAACTCAGGAGGAAATCATGAGTCTTTCTGTTAAGGAAGAGAGAATGGAATCTAAAACTTGCCCCCAAGCTTTTACAAGCCGGTAGACTAGGCATTTTCTGAAGTCCCTTTCATTACGTCCTTCTTCTCCAAATATATCAAGGTGACCCTAATTACAACCTCAATCAATAGCTTCTTCATCCTCTTGAAAGGTGAGTGTAATTAGAACCTGACTTTGCAGGGATAGCCATGATGAAGATCAGTTGGTAGAATGCTTGCCTGGCATAGATGAAGCTCTGGGTTCAATCCCCTGCATCTCATAGACCAGGTTACATTCCTGTAACCATGGCACCCAGGAGATAAAGGCAGGAAGCCCAGAGGTTCATGGTCATCCTCAGCAACAGAGCAAGTTCAAGACCAGCCTGTGATTCATGGGGCGCTGTCTTGACAAACAAAAAAAGGCAAGAAGATGTCTTTGCTGCCAGCTCTGTGCTGGTTCATCCTGTGGTGATGCAGTGGGGCCTGATGACTTCAGCAGGTGATGGATACCGCACTGAAGGACACACTAGCTATAGAGGGTCCGCCCTGGAAGCACCTGTTCAGGAAGATGAGGCAGATACACAGGCAAAACAGCCAGCTCCGTGTCTCCAGTTGAAAACCTCTAGCAATCGCAGGCAGCATCTCTGCCCAAGTTCAGTAGGCTAACCTCCTCTAATGATGTGAGAGTTTGCCATTTGGAAATAAGAAGACAAGTCACTCATTAGGAGTCATGGGTAAGGGGCCAAGAGTGTCTAAAGCGCTAAATAACAGGCGTTGTTCCTAACAGACTTCTTCCGGACTTCTTATATTTACTTTCTCTTTCCTAATTCCTCTGATTCTGCTTTTGTGCCTGTCACATCCATGCACCTATGAACCAGCACTGCTTCCGTGAAACTGCACTGGGCAGCTTATATAGCCCTTTATATTCCTCTGGTTGTATTTCTCTTTGCTTTTGATGCCAGTCCCCAAGTCTTTCTGTGGTCGTTAGTATTGACTTTAAACACAAATATCAGCCTTGGCTGCCTCCTTCATTGCCTGCCTGGCATTTTCTTTGTCTTGGACCTCTTAGGCAGAGTCCATTCATTTTGTAATTTGTACACCACCAGGAAGCACATGTTCTGGGATGGCGAAAGCCTACCCAGTCAATGCTGAAAATGGCTGCTTTATTGAACTTGGTCTTCATATGCCCATCACCTTCATCCCCATCCCAAGGATATTTGTTTGGTTTCAAAGCAAAGCAACCCCAGTGTATACTCAGGCTCAGCCAAAATGAGACTATATTGCCTCCCAGAATGCAAAGAGACGTTTCAGAGTTGGGCGTGGGACTGGCAGCCATGCTCAGGAAGGACCAGGCCCTTTAGCACCTCAGAGTTCCCAGGCACTACTGGCTCTGTCTCCTTTCTGTGAAGCCTCAGGGTCTCTTATTAGAGACATGTGTTAGAAGATGTGACAAGCTCCATTCTCTGCACTTTCAGAGAGAGAGCACACTGGTCCCACCCAGGGTAGGTAGGTGGCCCTGGATAAATCAACAGTGGCCAGGAGCAAGGCTTGCAAGCAGAACCATGACAGTGCTTGGTCAGGATGCACTCCTCAGCTGAGTGGAGCCCAGCAGGATGTAAGGCATGGTTTAGGCCTACTCGCCCATTTTGGAGACCTTCTCACCACCTAGGCTCCTTATCATCTTCCCATAAGTTTCCAAGAGACCCATTCCAAGGCTCAACACAGCTCAGTTTATTCACTGTCCTCCTGGCCAGTGCCTCTGCCTCACCTTGTACCACTTTTTACAACTAGAAACTGGCACTGGGTCCTAGAAGCAAATCCTACGCCTTTCAATCTCTCCATTATGATCTTATCCCATATAGATGGTCAACCCCATGTATTCTTCCTGTATCCTCACCTTGGAAACTCTAGCCACCAAGAATAAGTGCCCCCCACCCCACTCCCAGACCACTCTACCTTTAAAAAAAATCCCCTAATTTGTAATTTAGCTAGATAAGGAGGTCTCACTTTTTTGCCTTGAGCTGTTAAACAGGTATCTTTTCTTTGAGATACAAAGACAACTAAGGAAGACGTCCTTGTATTGACCAGGGTGGAAGGACAGAAAGGCCTTGACTGAAGGATGGAAGGAAGCCCCATGAACTGTTTGCTTCATCCAGATTCTAATACCACAATGGATACCCTAGTGTTCCAGGATCAGAGAGGCTCCCAGTATCTCCTCATCCCTCGGATACTCAGGAATACCTTAGTAGGGCCTGTCATCCTCACCCCTTGAGCAGAATTTACGTTTGTTGGTGACAACTTGTCTAAGCAGTCAGGTGACCCAGTTTTGTCCTTTATAACCCCCTTACTGTTTACATTTTCCTTGCTAGGGGGTGTTGAATAGTTTTATCCGCCCCCACCACCACCACACACAAAACAGATATGGCCAGGTCTTGTCCTGTGGGACCTGCAAGTGTGGCCCCACATGGGGGAAGCATCCTTACAGATGTGACTAAGTGGCCTTGGTGGGTTACCCATGCTGTGGTGGATGGTCCTGTACACAGGCACATACTGGTAGCACCAAGTGGACTCTGTTGGTTACGAAGAAAAAGGACATGAACTTGGTAGTGTAGAATGAGATGGAGAAATGGAAGGAATTGGATGAGAGTGGTGGGATAGGAGTGTGTTTGAGCAAAATACATTGTACACATGTGTGAAATTTTCAAGTAATGTATATTAAATATGTATACATATTTTTTAAGACCCTGAGATGCATTTTCCAGAAGAACCTTAAGTCCAATGATAACCATTCACACTAGGAAACAAAGAGAAGAGAGGGGAGGGGAATGAAGGAGAGGAGAGGGGAGGGGTGGGGAGAAGGGAAAGTTAAAAGACAGAGAGAAGAGATAGGGTGAAACGAGAAGAGAGGTCAAGTTGCAGACACAGGAGACGGCCACTAGAGAAGAGACAGAGACTGCAGTAATGCAAGCGAGGACTGGGCTGCCTGGAGCCACTAGAAGCTTCAGTAAGCAAGAACGATTCCCCTCTGGACTCTTGGGAGGGAACACAGTCCTGGTGAACCCTTGATTGCAGACTTCTAGCCTCCAGAGCTGAGTACACACTCACACTATTTAAAGCTACTAAGTCTGTGGTCATCTGTGACATCATTGTCATTTCTTTCAGGGTGAGCAAAATTTGCCCAGTGACAATGGAGTGGCTATTGTTGTGGGCTGTTGCGCATCCTGCTCCTGTCCCATAGGGGTCCTTCCTGAGCTCACTTTCCCTGGACTTTATTCTTGCTGCTCTATAAAGTTCTTTCAGATGAGTCCCTACCGGTCAGGATGCAAACCTCAAAGGAGGCTCCCAGGACAGGCGACCATGAGCCTCCACTGTGCACGGTGGCTTCAGACGTGTATCTGTATCTGCAGAAGATGTTCAAGATTCTTTTGAAATAGTTTCCTGGGTTTTATTTTTTTTTCAAAAATTTTTCTTTAGCACAGTGGTCTTGAGTACTCAACAAAGCCACTGTGTACAGTAGTGTGAACTTGATAAAGATCAAACAAATCTCCCAACCAAGAACTGAAACAAAAGTCTTCCAATGTGAGCCACTGCTTCTTCTGCCCTGCTGGTGGATGGTCTGTACTTAGGAGGGCAAGGAGGCTCTGGGGTGGCAGGAAATCGACAGCCACCTTTAAAACGGGCATTAGCAGCTTCTTTCATTATGGCGCATGCGCGCGTGCGTGTGCGTGTGCGTGAGTGCGTGTGTGTGCGTGAGTGCATGCGTATGCGTGAGTGCATGCGTATGCGTGAGTGCGTGAGTGCGTGTGCGTGAGTGCGTGCGTGCGTGCGCGTGCGTGCGCGTGCATGTGTAGGTTCATGTACGTGCATCCTAGTTTCCTTCCTGCCATTGTGATCAAACACTCTGACGACGCTAACTTTAAGAGAGAACTGGTTTGCTCAGCCTACAATTCCAGGTTACAGTCCATCATTTCCATCATGACGGCAATCCAAGCTAGAAACTTGAAGCAGCTGGTCGGCCCGTAGTCAAGAGTGTGGAGGATGCACGCCCACTACTCCACTCACTTTAATACCATTCAGGACCCAAACCCAGGGAATGGTGCTGCCACAGTGGGGTGGAGCATCCTGCCTCAATCAGTGTTATCAAGACGGTCCTCCCCCAACCCCCAGACATGCCCACAGGCCAGTCCGATTCAGCCGGCCTCTCAGTGAGATTCTCTTCCCGGGTGATTATGTGTTGTATGTGGGGACATGTGAAGGCCAAAAGTCAATATCATTCTCTACCCTGTTTTGTGAGACAGGATTACTCATTGGACCTAGGGCTGGCCAATTCATCAAGGCTGGCTGGCCAGTGGAACCCAGGCATCATCCTGTTTCCATCTTAATACCGGGATTACAGGCACGGGACATTACACCCATCTTTTTACCTAGAACTAGGGAATCTAAATTCAGGTCATCGTATTCACACAGCAAGCACTTTCCCCACTGAGCCATCTCCCCAGTCTCCCCTTCATTATGACTTAGTGAGGAAAACACTGCATAGCCTGTGCTCTTCGGAAAATTGATCAGATTTTTAAAAACTTTCATGTGCGGAGGAGTCGCCTGGGAACCTTATTAACGTGAGGATAGGCTCGGTAGAGCCCAGAAGCTAAGAATCATGACAGCTTGTAGGGGGCACCTGCGTTGCTGCTTGTGGACCACATTTCATGTCGCAATGGTGCCTCTGGCTAAAACCTTTACATTCTTAGCATTAACAGTTGACCCTGTTTTGCCCTTTGTAGTTTGGTGGTAGAGACGGTGGTTGTGATCTTACTGTAGTAGAGGAAACTGCCGACCCACAGCAGCTCTGCTTAGGGAAAAAGAAAATTTCTAGTGTGGAGAAGTAATTATGAAAATGTGTATATCTTTGGGCCAAATTATTCTACTCCCAGATATGATTTTCCAAATAAATACTGAAGAAGATGTGTGTAAGCCAGCATTCTGTTGCTGTGACAAATTGCTTGAGGAAACCAAGTTAAAAGAGGGAAGGTTCAGTTCACAACTTCAGTTTGTACCTATTGGCTGTGTTGTCTTTTAGCCTGTGGTAAGGCAGAACAGCATGGTGGAGCAAAACTATGTACCTCATAGTAGCACAGAAGTGAGTGAGGAGAAAAAAAGCTAAAACAAATATACACCCTTTGGGGTCACAACCCAATGACCTACTCCCTCAAGTGAAACTACCTCCTAAATTTCCACACCCCACTGTGGCCTGTTAAATTATGGATCTGTGGAAAGACAATCCAGTCATGAGGCCAGAACCTGTGATTTGTTCACCTCTCAGGGCTCTGCTTCTGAACCCTGTTACACTGGGGACGAGGGCTTCAACACAGGAATTTTTAGGAGACATTTAAGGTCCACACTACTGCAAGATAAAAAAGAAAAAAAACTATATACAAGCAATAAGCTATACCATACTAAAACTATATTAAAATCCTGTGTCTAATACAAAGAAGATGACTAAAGAATAGTAAACTTTATGTAAATATAATTATATATAATAAACCATTCTTTTTTATTCCCTCCAAAGCCACTAAATGAATAAAACTAATATAAATTAATTTATATATAACATATAATTGTATATAATATTCTTTTTCTTCTCACCCCCCCAAACATGTCACTAAATGAATAAAAATAATATGAACTTTTCACTAATCAGATAGTAGAAGTTTTTTTTTTTTTGTTCTACTTGGACAGAAATTATAGGTAGTCAAGGGAATTACTCTTCCTATTGCTGTGATAAGATAGCCTGACAAAAGCAACCAAAGCGAGGAGAAGCTTCTTTGGGCTGTTGGAGAGTACAGCCCATCGGGCCAGAGCAGTTCTGGTGGCAGGAGCTTGAGGCAGTGGACCACATTGCACTCCCAATCAGGAAGTAGGCAGGACTGCTGCTGCTCAGCTAGCTTTCTCCGTTTATGCAGTCCAGGACTCCAGCCTAGAGAATGGTGCCGCCCACTTCACATAGTCCAGGACCCCAGCCTAGAGAATGGTGCCTCTCACTTTAATTACTCTAACCAAACTAACCCAAACTAACTAAACAGTCTAGAGACTAAACCTAATCTAAATAACACCTCACAGGGACACCCAGAGTTCTGTCTTCTATGTCTTCTAGAGCCTATCAAGTTGATGATATTAACTTTCACAGACACCCTTCAAATGCTGGTCTTTGGCAACTTTTGTTTCCCTCAGGGCTTGGCATCAGGAAGCAGTAAGGAGGCATACTCCAGTGTCAGAGTCCTCGTTAGGCTCTTAGGCAAGGATCCCTAGCCCTGTGATTATTCTAAGCCCTACACAAGCTTTAAGCATTGGAACTCTTGGCTCTTGATAGAATCCAATGTCACAGCATTCAACCAGGGCACTGAGACCCGTGGTCCTGAAAACTGGTCAGTTCTCTGGAACTCTTGTAGTAAATAGGGCCTACAGGTTGTTCATCCTTTAGTCACCTCTCCGCTCTCTTCTCGGCCTGCTTCCCTCTTCTTCCTGGATGGTCTCAGATCTTGGATCTCAGATGCCAGCATGCTGCTGAGATGACTCAGGATGTCTGCCTCTTTGGGAGATATCTTTTAGGAGTCTGAATGGTTGCCACTCAGGAAGCCAGTGTCTGCCACTGTTGAGACCATTCAGACATGGACATTCAGTCAGGAAGGGCTGCTAGGCAGTGGGGATCACCAGTGCTGGGCAGTGTCCAAGGCCACTTCTTTCTCAGCTGTAGAGCAATCATGCCACTACCCCACCCCCCTTCAGCTATGCAGCCGATTGCCATCACCAACACTCTCTGCTGTTTCTTTCCTGGTGCCGCCATTTCTGTGGAAAATTCTTTGAATCGGGCCAAATGCTGCAACAGCAGAGAAGGTAGCACAGAAGAGAATCTCCCAGCCTACTTACTAAGAAGCCTGCACACGCTGTTTATAGAGCTGTTTACTGGCCCTGGTGTGGACCAATCACAGCCATTTGTTTGGTCCAATCAGAATCTTGCCTCTTAGTACTATTCATAATCATTGAGGCTTGTGTTTCAGGACAAGAGACTTTACCTCTTAGCCCCCCATCACAGTAATTAGTCCTTCGACCAGGGGACGTGCTCTTCCTTTGGCCAAAGCAGAAATGGTTGTAGGGTCATCTAGAGTTCATGGGCTGTTCTGATAACAAAAAGTCTGGCACAAACAGTTTCAAGCAGCCCTGACTGGGGCTGTGCCTTTAAGATCCAGGGCGGTCAGCTGTGATATTTTCATAATTATCCCAAACTGGAGGCTGTGGGTGTCAAAGACAAGTCCAGCTAGTTGTTAGACGCAGTCCTTTGCTCAGGGTAGCAAGGGCGAGTCTACAGCTGCTAATTAGGAAGCCAAGTTGATCCAGCCTTAGTGTACGCCTAAAATAGCAGCTTAAAAAGTGTCTGATTAACACTGACCATTATTCTAACGGTGCTTGAATAGAGTCTAACACCTACCCAGTGCCCAGGAATTGGTGGATCCTTCATCGGTCCATCTTAAACGCAAGCTTAACAAATTGTCAGATTAATGGGTTCAACCCATTTTCCCAAGAAAACCCATAGGCCTTCATTTCTGTATTTGTAAATATCTGACCTTTTCAATTGGGCATTGAGTATAGATGTTATTCCTTACGCTTTTTGTGTGTATGGTTGGTTGGTTTTGTTGTAGAGGCTCTCTAAATAGCCCAGGCTAGCCTCCAACTCACAATCTTCTGCCTCATTTTCTCAAGTGTTAGGCTTGTACTCAAGTGGTTCCTGGAATTGTGTGCCTTTGATAGCTTACAATATTTCAGAATTTGATCAGAGTGTAAGTGGCTGGGGTCGGAAGGAAGAGCATTGTATTCTACACGTTGGCACAGAAGCGCGGTTAGAAAGTGAGCAGCTCACCTCTGGGGTCATGTGATCCAAGAGGACCGTGGAAGGCAAGAGTGAAGCATGGCTGATAGCATCCAAACAAGCTCATTCTGCCTCTAGAGATTTCTGCTCTTAGATCACGTGCACCCCTGGAAACCAGTCCCCCTACTCTCTGGAGGCAGTGAGGCACATAACCTCAGGACTCAGGTATAGTCAGCATCACTGGAGCCAAATGAAGACAAAAGAGATGGTAGATGTTGTATCTACTGTGTAGGGCTTCTAAGTATAGGCTGCCCCATACCTGCAATTATAATGGCGGAAACGCTGAGATAAATGGATATTCTATTTACTGAACTAGGGGGTTTCTGAGGAGGAGAGAGGTGGTACTCTCCACCCCTCATTGTGAACTGTGGAAGTGCTGAGATAAACACTATCTGGCTCATAAGGCCTCAACCATTTACCATGTGGACCTTGCAGAAATGGCTTGCGGACAGATGCTTAGAGAAAAATAAATGTCCTCAGAGGAAAGACTCTAGCTCTGTAGTTCTGAGCTTTAATTAAAAAACAAGCAGGTGGCCTGTGACCTGCCCAGGATGCTCATCAGTTTACAAACTCTGTATACACACACACACACACACACAAACACACACACACACACACACACACACACACACACACACACACACACACTCTAGCAGGTTTCTGTACTTGACTCTTCAGTACAAATGGATGTCTATAGTTTTTCCAGATCCTCAGGGAAAGACCCAGACTGAAGGGATATCATTTACATATTCAAACAGAAGGAAGGGACTTGGACAACCAAAAACAACTCAACCAACAGAAGAAACATAATACATTGATAGATTAGTGACCTTTGATATATGACTAGACATTTCATTGGTATATGAGAAACTCGGTGCTCTGATAAGACTCTTAAGAGTGTGTCTACCTACGATTTAAAATCATAACTTGACAAGTCAAAAGACAGTCCAACAAGGAGATGAAACACTGAAAGAAAAACTGGACTTATAGTTCAGGTTGTTCGTTTGTTAATTAAAATTTGTCTTGTTGAACAAGAAAAGTGGTGGATTATGGGTATTAAAACAACAAAGAAATAAATTTTACAGGAGTCTTTTTAAATGTGTTTCATATTGTGTTTAGTAATATAAGGAATCCAAACAACAAGGGGAGGGCCATCATGAAACTGCATAGCACTTTAACAATGAGGAGGAGACTCGAAATCCACAAAGAGAGAAACTGGCAAAGTAACAATGTGGACCCAGAGTTCTCAGCAGTGACGCTGGGCACCGAAAGTGTAGAGCAATACCTTCCAGCCTCTGAAGGAGGTGACTTTCAACACAGTGACCTATGCCCGCCACTATCGGTCAAATACGGAGATTGACAGGCATTCTTAGACCTCAGGCACTCAGATATTCAGCTCTGGAGAACCTTTGCTAGACAGCTACTAAACGATGGGCTTCATCACAGCTAAAAGGTAAAAGCAAGACCCAGAAGTGGAATCCAGGGAACAAAGAACCAACTTAGGAATGAAGAGCGTCACGAGATGATGGCTTGACGTCAGGTCCAAGGAGCCGGCTGTCCAGATAGAAGCCAGGGCACTAAGGACTGCAGAGAAGACACCATCTGGAGGCAGGGACACCCGGATGGAGGATCTAATACAGAATGGAGTGGGGGTGGGGAAAGTCTATTTCTAGATGTTTCACAGGTTTGCTAAAACACTGGAACGGAGTAGGATACTGTTAGCTGAGCAGCCAACGGTCGTATCCAGATTGGTAATGTGGACACTGGTTTGACGACAATAGTGAGGTGAATTCATCTGGGAGTTCCTCAGAAGGCAGGGAGTGAGGGATGCTAGGGGACTTGTGAGTAGAAGCTAACCTTGTTAAAAATTAATTAATTAATCAGCTATAAAATAATAACAGTTATAAAAGCGTATGCTTCAGAAACAGTGCGGCTCACACACAGGAAGACTCAGAAGATGAACGGCAGATGCATCTGTGAGAAAAGTTGGGGGGTAACAGCTGGGACCATTGCTCCTGGCCTGCCCTAAATGGTAATTTAGTATTGTGTGATGGGCAGTTAGGGTCACTGGTCTCATTACATATACACATGTATATATGTGTGTGTATGTATGTGCATGCACACATATGCGCCCTAACCTAGCATTGCCCCTAGCCACTTTCTGTTTTCTATATACGTGTCAGCTAGTCATGTATATTAGGTTATAACTCTAGCTAGAAAAACTGAGTTGCTTTTGAAACCCAAGCCTGTGTGAACTCACAGTCTGGTGGGATTTAAAAGTCCATACAGGAAGTGTATCATTGGGTTGAAGGATTCTGATAGAACTGTGGAATTCACTGTGAATTCAACTTATTTTTTTGAAGTTCGTAATCATATCATTCGAGGTTGTGACCTCTGTACTAGTGAAGGTGGCGTATGCCATGGGAAAGGCACTGTGGTTCCAGGAAAGAGTCAAGTACTGGGAAAGGCTACCAGTGTGTATATACTAGAACTTATGGTAACAGAGAAAGCCTGACTTGTTCGGGACAGGGGAGGCTGAGAGCAGCTCGACCAATCAGGAGTGGGAGTGGGTTTTTCCTGTGAGCACTGCTGTTGTTGGCGTGGGACAGCACTGCCTGTCTGCGTAGGAAGTCAGTTCTTTGCCTTGCTTCCTCCTACAGCTTAATCGCTTACACGGAGCAGTATGTGGAATACGACCCTTTCATAACACCAGCAGAGCCATCTAACCCTTGGATCAGCGATGACATCACCTTATGGGACATAGAGATGAGGTAACACATAAACAAACAAACAAACAAAGGTTGGGAGAGTGAAAAATCTGTAATCTAAAGCAATTACCTTGTTCCCTATTCTAACATGAATGAGACTAGAAAAGGCCCAAGTGTCCTCCACACTGCTGTCTGCTTGCTCAAGGTTCCTCCTTGCTGCTGTGGTTTGTCCATGAGTTCTCTGTGTCTGTCACGGCAGCTAGAACTGCTCCTCAGCATTTTGTGGCTCTCTCGGCCAGAAGGGGAGACCCTGCTGCCCCAACTTGTCTCCTCCATCTCAGATTGCAGCAACACTGACTATCCCCTCTATGTACCATCCCTGTCTCTCAGTTCTTCCCACCAACCTCCCTCAGCGATATGAGCCTGATTTAACAACAATGGGTGAATGCATTCATCTAGGAGTTCCTCAGAAGGCAGGGAATGAAGGGACTGGGGAACTAGAAGCTAAATCCTTGTCTAAACTTAATATATACGAAGAACATTATTCTCCCTGTGGAAAAGACAAGGCAATGAAGCAGAGTGGAGCTGAGGACTCGGCCCGAGGATGCACAGTTGGAATGCAGCAGCCTTAAGGCTGGAACCCAGGCGGAGGCTCGGGGCTGTGGCCAGCCTCACACTGGCCTTCTGACGTCAGAGGCATCAATAGTTTTAGCAGTACTTGGCCCTGCCCCGGGTGGGAAGCAGGTGTGTTGACTTAACAGCTGAGGGGAACTTGAGCACAGTCACAATTCCTAGACATGCTGGACAGTTCTGTGTGGTACTCCTTCACCCTCTGATTTCTTCTTTCATTCTCTGTGACTCCAGTGTTGTCTTTCTCTTTTAGTAAAAGTCATAGATACTTACTATAAAATGTTAGTCTTTCCTGGTGTGCATAAAGAAGGGAACTCCTCCCTTCCTCCAACCTGCCCTCCAGGAAATGTCTGATGTCTCAGTTCTCACCCTGCAGCAGGGTGCTGGGCACTGAGAGGACTCCCAAGGGTGGTCCTCTGTGCACCACTGACAGACTCCACGGGACATCTGATGTACATACTGGCCTGGGTTCATTCAGTGTAAGGATCAGCCCACATCCCTTCCTTTTTAATGTCTCATCTTTGCAAATTCAAGTTCCAAGTTTTGTGATTAAAAATTGGCACGGACTAGGAAGTTCGGGTGGGCGTGATCCTGCTAGATCCAATTGGAGAAGATGTACAATGTGTAATATATATGCATAGAGACTGCCTTGGTTACGATTAATAGTGATGTGATGTATCATGACCAAAGCAACTCTATTTTGCTTACACTTCCAGGTAACAGGTCCATCACAGAGGGAGGTCAGGACAGGAACTCAAACTGGGCGGGCACCTAGAAGCAGGAGCTGATGCAGAAGCCATGGAGGGGTGCTGCTTACTGACTTGCTCCATGTGGCTTGCTCAGCCTGATTTCTTATAGAACCCAGGATCACCAGCCAGGGATGACACCACCCACAATGGGCTGGACCCTTTCACATCAACCACTGGTTAAGAAAATGCCCTAAGAGGGGTTGGGGATTTAGCTCAGTGGTAGAGCGCTTGCTCAGGCTAAGCGAAAGCCCTGTCTTCAGGTCCCAGTTCCAAAAAAAAGAAAAAAAAAAAAAAAAGAAAAAAAAAAAAAGAAAGAAAATGCCCTAAGGCTTGTGCAATCTGTGGAGACAATTTCTCAGTTAAGGCCCCTCTTACCAGACCATGCTAGCTTATGTCAGCTTAACATAAAAACAAGCCAGGAGAGGGGTTAAGAATGAAATTAAGACTTTTTTCCTTCAATGTATGTGTATTTTATATAGTTGTTAAGTTGCTAGGATACTAATTCATGTTAAGTTGACCCGTCCTACGTTAGATAAACAAAAATATTAGATATTAAGTGTTTCTTAGGACTCATGGATATTGTAAAATTTACCAAGACCTTAAGGGTGTGATGAACTCAAAAATTTGAGAGGCTCTGAATTAGTGACTATCTCTTTAAATTTTCGTACGCAGAAAATATTCTCATCTCTAATGTAATTATGTTCATTATATACATATAATGCTATTTTAATTAGCAATATATAAACACATACTAATCCACCTTATCCTTCTTAATATTTGCATAATATCCCCTGGCATAAATGAAGTAAAATTTATTTAACCAATCCCTAGGCCATAACTATTTAACTCATGTCTTTTTCTGTAATATAAACAACAATTCAAGGAACATCCCTATACTAAATCTAATTAGTTTTTTACTATAAATTTTACAAAGGAAGAATTACTTCAAACAGAGTGCATGTTTTAATTTCGGTTCATGTGCCAGATTTTCTTAAATAAACCTGAAGCCCTTTTCCATCCTTTTAAAGGTCCCATCCCTTCCAATCCCAACACGAGTGATCTTTCTCTCTTAATCCTTAAGCCCAATAGATTGAAATAAATCTCACTTTGCTCTCTTACTTGAGGATGTCTCCTGTGGTCATAGAGAGTCATTCTCTGTGACTCTCTGCCAACCTGTCCCTTCCCCTTTTCCCCTAGTGATGGCTTTGCTTTCGATATCAAGATACAAAGATCCCACTTGCATTGGTCTTTTTCCTGATTCCTTCTCTCTTTTTTTTTTTAATTTCTTTTCCTCTTCCTCAACTTTTTATTTTCTAATCAGCTTCTGCCTCCTCAAATTCCAGTCTCTGTTCTAGTCACAATCATGTTTTACATGGTTTGAGTTTAAAGAATCACTAATTCATAACAGGGTGTGTGCGTGCTTGAAAGCAGAAGTCCCCCCCCCCCGCCTTCCCATAATGCACTGGTCCCAGAGGTATGCTAGCATGATGTCTTTTAAACCGATGTTCTGAACCTACATTTCTATCAATGTTAAGAGGACATAGAGTGTGCAAATGGGCATCTACTTTTAAAATCCTGCTTCTGGGGTGGCCAGTGCATTAGGTACTTTTCCGTTGCTGGGATAGAGCACCAGGACAAGGTAATTTACAGAAGGGAGAGTTTGTTTGGGCTTATGGTTCCATAGGTTAACAGTCCGTCACCATCATGGAAAGTGGCAGGCATGGGCAGCATGCGTGGTGGCTGGAGCAGCAAGCTGAGAGTTCATATCCTGAACCCCAAGCAGGAAGTAGAGAGTGAAAACTGGGTAGGGCAAGCCTCAAGCTCTCAAAGCCTGCCTCCAATGGCAGCAAGGCCTTAGGAGATCCTAAGTCTCCCTGAAGGGCAGCTCCCGCTGGGGACCAAATGTTGAAATGCCTGAGACTATAGGGAATGCATCTTATTCAAACTGCTTTGTGGGTGTTTGTATAGTGTCTTCCATTCTGACGCAAGAATTTAAAATTTTGATTAACTCAGGGTGTCTCTTTTCTTCCTCCTCCTGTTCCTAAATGCTTGCTTCTGTATTTTCCATGCACCTCCTCTCTCTCCTTCCCTCCCTCCCTCTCGTTTTTAACCATTTAGGTACATTTAAATTCATATTCTAAAGTTTTTAAAATTTATTCTATACAGATTTTTCTGTGTGTTTGCCTGCCCTCTCTGTCTGTCTCTCTGTCTCTCTGTCTCTCTATCATTTTTAACTGTTTAGATATATTTTAATTTATATTTCTAAATTTTTAAAAATTTATTTTTTAAAGATTTTGCTCTCTGCGTTTGTCTGTCTTCCCTTTCTGTTTATCCCTCTGCCTCTCTCCCTCCCTGTCTCTGTGTCTCTGTGTCTCTCTGTCTCTGTCTCGTTCTCTCTCCGTTTCTGTCTATCTGTCTTTGGCCCTCTGTTGCTCTGTCTCTGTCAGTCGGTCTGTCTGTCTGTCTTTCATCCTTCAGTAGGAACTCTGGGCCTCCAGGGTAGAGCTTTTAAATATCTTGGGCTGTCCCCTGCATCGCCCAGATGTGTTTGTTTTCTGTGTTCTCTTTATGTTCTTGCCACTCTGGCATCTGTGGTGGCACTGCGCTCTGACCTCATTGTCTTTATCAGAATCTGGTCAGCTCCCTCTCCCTCTCCCTCTCCCTCTCCCTCTCCCCACCCCCCATTCCCTCTTAGTAACCTGCTTCCACAATGTGGAGCCTGCTATGTATGCAGTTCAAAACTTCTTCTGTGTGTTCCTGTCTGAGGCCTGCCCCACTGCTCTGCTGACGTCTGGCCGCTCAGGGCATCACGCTCTTCAGCTGCCTTCTCCCACGGCTGTGCCGCAGCCACAGACTGCCCTCCGCCAGCTTTGTTCCAAGTCTCACTGGTTTGTTCCAAACCTCCCTGAAATGCCTGGACCTTACCATCCTCTGGAAGAATGTATCTTTGTCTCTACATATAATTAGGGTTAAAAACGACAAACAGACCAAGTCCATTCCACAGAGCTCCCGAACCCTGCCTGTCTCTCTGAGCCATTTGCCTCTCCCGGCTGGCTCTCCTTCTCGCTCAAGCCTTCTCAGGCATGATGGCCATCCAGCTCAATGTCATGGGTGTCCCACCCCTCCGGCTGTTATGTCACACCCCTCTAGGTCACTTCTAAAGAGGCCCTGTGATTTGCTTTAGAGTCCAGTCTTCTGACACATACAAGTACTTAAAAGTATAGATTGCGTAGAGGGGTAGGTGACCCTTTTATAATAGGTGGCCCAGTTCTCATGTTATTATTCAAGCGTCTACCCTAACCTAATGCCTAACCTAAGAAACAGTACAGCCATGGAGTCTTATCTACTCAAGTGCACGGAGCTCTGTTGACTCAAGTGAAAACGAAGCTCTACTTCCCCTGCAGAGCTCCCATACTCACTCAGCCTTGTGGAACTGTCAGTAGAAAGGCAGAGTGCGAGATCAGTGCTGACATCACACCTCAGCCTAGTGATGGTCACCATCTACACAGTAAAATCCAAAGACAACCGAGGAAATAACCAACAGTCAGAGCTTTCTCCAGTTCACCTAACTTCAGCTCATATAATGAGACCTACTTTGTAATGTGCTCTGAGTAAGAAATCCTCTGGCTGAAACTCTAACAAAGTCAATAGGAGCTGCCGTCTTACCACCTGGCACCAGAATTCCTCCTTGCTTGGCAAAGGGCACTCAGTCATCTGAGGCAGAGAGCAGGTTCTGTAGGGAAGGCCTTGGCAGACTCAACCAATAAAGCAGAGGTTAGGCTGTTGGCAGGGAGAAGGTGAGATGGGTGTGTTTTAGAGAGGAAAACAAAGGACAGGAGACAGGGGAGGGGAAGGAGAAGAGCCAGGGCAAGATTAGAAACCAGGGAAATTCTAGTAACCAGAGATAAAGGCCTTCTCAAAAGCAGGAATACTGAGTCTGTTAGCTGCCAGGAGAAATGATAGGAGGTGCCCTTCCCTCGAGGCTTCGTGTATCATCCCTGAGTGTCTTCCCAGACCTCAGGTGTGCATGGCTCGTGGCATAGGGCAGAGGAGAAGCCATGTGTGAGCAAGCAGGATGCAATGGGGATGTCCTTCTCTTCATCTGCACCGGGCTCTAGTCTTCCGTGCTACAGAAAAATCCATGCTGACTTATTTTGAGCTCCAGGCCTGAGGATATCAGAGGAAAGCCTGCACTCTACAAAAATGAAGGACACATTGTGTCTGCTGCAAGATGGATGTCCAGTGAGGGACGGCAACTGAATAAAGGACAAAACTATGTAAGGTATACTAGAAACAAAGGCATTGTTCCTGGATTCCTTCTGAGCCTCAGATAGGATGCTATCGGATGCAAAACTCTAAGGATAAGAAAGCATTCATCATCAGGTCGGGAGGTAGGGGAGGGATAGGACATTCTGAGAAATCATCTTCCATCGAAGAAAATAACAATAGTCAGGACTTAGCATGGAGGGAGTGGTCAGCTAAAAGTCCCCAGACCACAGCTGGAAAGAATTGGCTGATCTAAGCATTACCAGAAGAGTATCTTAGGGAGGCCCAAGGGAAGTAGTTCTGGTGGCAACATTGATCCAAGGTTGGGACCTCATGAACTGGTGTGGCTCGCAGAATCGTGGTCAGCCATTTCTTCCCTGCGTGGGGTAGGTTTGAGGTTCCCTCTCTACTGAGGAGCAAGCATGTGAACAAACCTGGTTCCTTCTACCTGGCTGAAGGAATCCACTCCCAGCCAAGATGGCCTGCTGAGGGGCAGAGACAATTTTTGACTTGCCTATATACAACTATTAAGCTCCCTTTAAAAATTAGATTTATTAACTATTTTATGCATATAAGTGTTTTGCCTATGTGTATGTGTGTGTACCACATGCCTGTCTAGTTCCTGTGGAGACCAGAAGAGGGCACCAGATACCCAGGAACTGGAGTAATAGTTGCCTCAGATCATTGTGAGCTGGGAACTGAACCCTGGTCCTATACAAGGATCTACAAGTGCTGAACTTGTTAACTACTGAACCATCGCCCCAGGTCCCTCAAGTTCCTTTCTTACAGCACTCAGTTCCTAAACATGCCCCACCTTGTGGATGTATTGATCCTTATGGTGAAAGAAGACATTTATTTTCATACAGACTGGCCTCGATGTCTTATTTGGCCAACAGACTGTGGCAAAGGGACACTCTGAGAGGCCACCATACAGAGTCCCAGTAATTTCTAAACATACGGTCTTAAGTCTTTGAAATGGTCTGCCATGCAGGGAGAAGTTCAAGCCACTGGGAAAGCCATGTGGGATCCCTCTCCTCAATAACCTCAGATGAGCTCTCGACAAACAGCCAGTGTCAACTGCCACAGGCATAGTTTGGACACAGAGTGGGTCCAGCCCTCAGATAACCTTTTAAACCACCTTGCAGCTACAGTGATCACAATGAGATGGCACGGTCAAGCCCAGATGAACTGAGAACACTGAAAGGGAACCACACCCCACTGGAATATCCAAGACTTTCCAGCTCTTCTTGGGGTGGTAAATAAAGAAATAAATCAAGATCGTTTCTTCACAGCGTGGCCCTAACATTGGGGTCATTAGATATGTTTCCTGAGAAGACTAGCCCCTGTTTCACAATTTTTCTGACAACTTATCTTAATCCATTCAGGCTGTCAAGCAAAAAATACAGTAAACTGTCTGTGTGACTTTCAAATGAAAGAAATTTGGTTCTCTTTGTTCTGGAAACCGAGAATGTCAAGACCAAGGTGGCGGTATGTTGATGTCTGAGGGAGGCATGGCTCATGGTCTGAGCGAGGTGACACTTAGGAGGCAGAGGCAGAAGGATCACATATGTGGCTTGCTACAGAGTGAATTTGTATCTTCCTTCTGTGTTCTCTTATAGCAGCTCTGAGCCTACTAATGAGTTTATTGATAAAGACATTAACTTCATTGCTCTTGGCTCAGCGACTTCCGAAGGCCCCAGCCCTTAACACCATCATGCTGAGGGTCAAAATGTCAACAGATGAGTTTTGGAGGGACAAAAATTTTAATCTGTACCATTCTACACATGCTCCCCGGTTTGGAAACTCTCATATGCTCCCCAGATATCACTAGCAGTCTCTCTCTAACATCCACTTTAAAATAGCGTCTAAATACCATCTAAATAGATAAGGGGAAGTCAAGATTCAAGTCATCTCCAGCTGACGCCCCTTCCAGCTGTGAAACCAACAAGCGACATTATTTCCAAACCATGAAGGGAAGTTAAGATAGACATGTCCATTCCAATGAAAGAAGAAGCAGGCCATGGGTCCCAAGTGAGTCTAAATACAGCAGGGCCAAGTTAAAGGCTTCATCTAAGAGGAATTCTCTTTGTCTTGATCCTCTGTCTGTCAGACCAGACTGAGGTGACACCTCCACCACTCTCTGAAGATGAGCCGTGTGCCTGTGGCTTTTCTGGACTGATATTCTGTCTGCCACAGCCATTTGGGTGGCAGCATCATATCCACAGCTCAGCCAACGTCCTCGTTGTGTCAGGGCCTTGCAGCTTTCCCAGGCTAGACCACTACCCTGCAATTCTACCCTGGAAGTTTGTCCCAATAGCCCCACTGGTCACAATCCACCTTGCAGCTCTCTGCAGGGCACCTCCACCCTAGCAGTGGCAGGCATGGGCATCTTAGACTGACTGGAATGGGAAGACGCCTGCACCTATTGCAGCTCCCGTGGTTGTAGCCATCTGAGCCTATGATGGGGGCCACAGGCTAGAGGCCATTGAACCATCTTCATGTCCTTTTCCTATTGTCCTGAAATATAGCCCCTGGCTTTTGTCTGGATGTCTGAGCCCTACTCTATCCTTATATCAGCCATGTGGCCACACCATTCCTGGTCTCCTTTGTTTGTCATTGTGTTTGCTTCTTCGTCGTAACATGAACACACTAGGAATTTTCTCAGTCCTTATTTAGCAATTCTATCTTTAGTTGATTCCTCTCTCCAAAAGCACTTAGGAAGAATCAAGCTGCTCCTTCCATACAGGGCTTAGAAACTTCCTTGGCTAAATATGTGTAGTATCTAAATACCATCTATTTAGTAACTAATAGTAATTAATAATATTACTTTAAAATATATTATCATATAATTTAACAATAATATATAATAAAATATATTATTATGTAATATAAATGTATCAGAATATTTAAATATTTAAATATAAAAAGAATAGTCTTAATAGGAACTAAATAGTATCGTGGTTTGCAAGTTCTGCCTTCCACAAAACACTAGCTTTCTACCATGACCCTACTGAGCTACGCCTGGAAAGGCAAAGCCAGACTGCAGAAGCCTCCCTGATCCCCACATACACGATCTATTGATCACTGCCCTAGAAATAGAAGACATGGCTGCCAGCCCCACGAGTCAGTGAGGGGTAGCTGGGTTCACATGGTTTGCATCTAGACCATATACTCAGGACCGTAGCCACCAGTCACAGATGGCTACTTAGGTTTAAACTTTCATTACTCACATTTTCGATTTCACTTCAGGTCGCCAGCCCTACTAGTGCTTTGCTGCTGGCCTCTGCAGGTGGCTTCAAGCCCGCCAAGCATGAATGTAAAATGGCTGCCCCAGTCCAGCAAGTTCTCCTGCCAGGCTCCTCGAGAGTCTGTTGCTTTTTAAGCACTTGGATGCATCTGTTCTCTTCTAAGAGGAATATAGATAGTATGTCAGCTCTACAATAAGGAAAAACCCTCGGTCTTCTATACTGACTGTGAGGGGTTTCCATCTAAAAGGAAAAACTGTCTACACCAGTGGTTCCCAAGGGTTGCTATGACTAAGTCTCTGGGGACCCTTGTGAGACTGGAGCTTCTAGTTCAGCAACTCTGGCTGTGACCTGTGATCCTGCTTGGTCTGCAGATTCCCATCTTGAGTTGGAATGGGGGTGAAAAGGAGAGAAGAGGTTCCAGCATGTGACTTGTGAAGTAGGAGCCTTTGTTTCAAAGAGGGTCAGCCCATAGACTTCATGTGGGAAGAGAGGACCTGAAGGAGTTCAGCACCAGAATAATATGACCAACCCCACCCCCACCCCTTCTTCCTTGTGCATATGAGATTGAAGAGCAGGGATGAGCTCAAAGCTTAAGGCTGTGCGTGGAACCACAGGACCAGATTGGATTCTCTACTCCATTGCCTCCTAGTGTAAGTCCCAAGGCAACTGGTCCTGAGTTCTCAGTTTCCCTAGCTGGAAAATGGAAACAACCCTAGCATTCTACACAGAATATCTGTAAGGACTCAGCCCATTAGCAAATAGAGATAAGGTGGTTAGAACAATGTCTACCTAGTACTCTACAGACAACACAGTGGCTAAAGCAGTGAGGGTAGGCAGCATGCTGTTTCTAAGCAAGTGGATCTGGTTTATTCTGGTGAGAGCCATGCATTTACAACTGGTACATCACTCAATTCTAGCCAGAGGCTGATCTCTCCTTTCTGTGTTGAAGAAGGAACAAAAGATAAGGAGCCAGTTTCTTAGACTAAGGGCTGGATTCACGAGATATCCTGGGCATTAGAAAACAAGCGAGTGGAAAGTTGGATCTGTAACTGATGGGAGAGGTTGGAGGAGGCCCCATTAGTCCATCAGTGGCGGGGATAGCTTCCTGCAGAGAGTGGTCACTTGCTGGGCACTTTGGTGACTCTCACCAAACATGGCCTCTCCACCTACCCCTTTTCAGAAACTGTCACCACTGAAGAGTAAAAGCACACACATGGAATTTGTGTGTGTTTTATGGTCTTTGTTGTTTACACCTGAGGTGATTTCCCTGATGTTCAGTGGCAAAAGAAACTTGAGTCATCGGGGAGCATAGGACAGAGGCTTTGTTTTTGTTTGTTTGTTTGTTTGTTTGTTTGTTTGTTTTAAATACTGATCATTTTTTTCAAACCTCCTCCAACCCAAAAGCAAAGAGCCCAGCCAGCAGCGAGTGAAGCGTTGGGGCTTCTCTTTCGATGAGATACTGAAGGACCAGGTGGGGCGGGACCAGTTCCTCAGATTCCTGGAGTCGGAATTCAGTTCAGAAAATCTCAGGTAAGTACACATTTGAATTGTTCTCCCCCCCCTCTGTCTCTGTCTCTGTCTCTGTCTCTGTCTCTCTCTGTCTCTCTGTCTCTCTCTGTCTCTCTGTGTCTCTCTCTCTCTCTCTCTCTCTCTGTCTCTCTCTCTGTCTCTCTCTGTCTCTGTCTCTCTCTCTCTCTCTCTCTCGGACTCTCCATCTCTCTTTCTCAATGAAACATCACTGGGGGAGTGGTCAAATTCAAGTACTGGCTTTTCTGGCTATGGTTGGAATCGAGGCTTTTAATGGAGTTAAACAGTCAAATGACTGATAACACCATTCATCGAGTAAAACTGTGGAGGGGAAGGTTTTCAGATTGAGATAACAGCTCAGAACACCCATTCCCCAAAATGTGCCAGCCCTAGAGATTCAGGGCCCTTGTGTTGTTAACAACCATTGTTAAACAATTTATTGTTAAAGAGAAAGGGGTCATCGAAGGGCTCAATTCAGTAGTTATACAAGCCAAGTCGGTGTTGTATAACTAGAGACCTGACTCTACAAGCGAATAAAAGCACACACTTCCTTCTAGAGAAGAATTCCGTCCCTTCCGTGGGATTCCTGGATCAGAGGATGCCACAATCCCTGATTGTTTCTCTAGGCCCATAACTTAGGAGGGAAATACGCAAATAAGGACTACTTGATAGGAGAAGGAAGAGGGAAAATGAAGTCTGCTATGAAATAAAGACAGGGATAAGGGGAGCATAGAAGTTCTTCTCTCAGACAGGAACTGTGGGCTTATTCAGCCCCCTGCTACGTCGGATGAGGAACCAGGGGACTCACAGGACTGGGATTAGGTATTAGTAGGTGAGACCCCTCAGTGACTGCTTAGTCAAGGTCCTCAAAAACTGACAGGATGAACACATCCATTAAAGAAGGATTATTAGGGGGTTGGGGATTTAGCCCAGTGGTAGAGCACTTGACTAGCAAGCGCAAGGCCCTGGGTTCGGTCCTCAGCTCCGACAAAAAAAAAAAAAAAAAAAGAATGGAAAGAAGGATTATTAGGCCAGCTAACAGGAAGTGGTCCAGGTACTCCAACAATGGCCCTCACGCACTAGAGAGGTTGAGAATTCAAAAGCTCTTCAGCCCACGAGATGGGATGTCTCAACGGTCCCAGTTTGGCACAGAAGATCCTGGAGGATTTTGGAGAGCTGCTGGTCTTCAGTCTACGGAAGTTGTTCGCACTATCGGTGAAGGAATGCCATGGCAACAGAATACACCAATGCGATTCAAGTAAGGGCAAGCACGCAAACCGCACCGCTTCCCTCATGCTCTTACTTGGGCTGCCACCAGAAGGTGCCGCCCACATTTCGGGTGGGTCTTCCCCCACTTCAAATGATTTAGGAAAATTCCTCACAGGACGGCACGGTGGCTTTGTTACGATTCTGTGTACAATTGGGTTGGGTTGACAACCAAGATTAGCCACCACAGTGGTCTTAACCAAGAGCTGGCTTCTCCACGGCTGAGATCCGCTACCAGCGCCACAAAACCCCGCCCCCTATTTGCTTCAGGTTTTCTTTCCCACACTGAGCTGATTTCCATGTTCAAGTGATGATGTCTGAAACAGACTTTTATTGCTTTTTGAATTTTTAAAATAAAAAAAAAAAAAGATCCAAGCTTGTAATGTTGGGCAGTGAGCTGAATTCTCTTCTGTTCGTGGGTAGAATCCATGTCACCCACCAGGTGATAGCTAAAGTAAGCCTACGCTATAGCCAGCCTAACCAGGCCCTACTACAGAGTACTAGACAGTCAAGACTGGATCTCTCCCTGGAAACAATCTCGTGGGCCCTGGAAGACAATACACAAGAAGCTACTGAGTTACTAATTAGATACCGTAAGGGTAGCCTCTGGAGCCATTTTGGAAGTGTTTAAAGGAAGGAGAGACAGACATGAGAGAAAGGAGACACGGCCTAAGCTTGTCTTGGAAGAATTCACAAGACACCACAGGAACAAGTGAAAATGGGGACTATATTCTAGGCCACTGCACTGAATTAGCCATGGGTATTGGGCAGAATATTTTCATCTCTTTGACCAATAGTTGAAACAACTCAAGGGGAGAAAGGTTCACTTCGGCCCCTGATTACAGAGGTTGCTATGGATGCTGGTGGGAGGGGTGAAACAGAGCAGACACACTGGTGGCCAAGGAGCAGAAAGTGAGAGAGGACCTGCACCTCGGGTGTTCCCCTCCACCCACTCTCAATGCATCCATGCTCCCGGCCTATGGGGGTAGTGCTGCCCCTCTGAACTGTCTTCCCCCTTAGTTAATCCTCTGTGGAAACGCACACACGTCCCAGATCTGCGCTTTCCTGATATCCTAGACCCTTTCCAAGCCAATCAAGTAAAATCCATAAACCAAGATGAACTGTAACCTGGTGCAGAATGACCGTGCCCGGCCATCCAGTCCTGGGATGATGTCAGTACTGTGGCACACCTTTGCCTTCTGATCAGACCTGTGCCAATTGGGAACCAGACAAGGTGATCTTACCTCAGGCTATGACACAGTAATTCTTTCAGCAGTCTCTTTAGAATATTCTAACCACAGCTTTGGTTCCTAACCAGACATTTGCAACAGAAGCCCCGACACCTAAAACATCACCTGGGGTCAAATTCAAGTACTAGCTTCTCTGGCTGTGGTTGGGATGGAGGCTTTTAAGGGGATTAAATAGTCAAATGGCTTTGATAAAACCATCCAACTAGCATAACTATGGGACTGTGGGGTTTCAGAGTGAGGCGGCAGCTCGGAGTACTATTTTAATAGATTAAATAGTCCCAGCCTCCCCAGGCCATGCACGAACCAATCTGTACTTTCCCAGCTGGACTTCTGTGGGGTCAGCCAGTCCCAGACTCTATCTCCAGCTGGGTCCCCAGGGATCCTTCTGTCCTGTTTTGGCTCCATGATGGAATGATACGGAGTATGTCCTTTGCTGGTTTCTCAGCCCACAAGCAGACCTGAGAGCCCTCCGGCACCCGATATCTTACAGATAGTAAGAACGACCATAGAATCCTATTCGTCATGAAGACCCAGGGGGCATCTTCTTGCTTAGCTGCTCCCTGTGCAGCCTGTGGGCTTTGCTGTCAAGAGCTGCAGCGTAGGTAGCCAGAGCCAATTTTCCAGTAAGTCTAGTCTCAGGAAATATGCGTGACACTGAAGTCCCAAGTGCACTGGCGAGTGTGTCCCTGGCAGGTGTCCCCTCCCTTCTGCTAGTTCCATTTGTGCCTCTTCCAGCGGCTTGTCTGGTGCCAGGAGGGCTGCATTTAATCTTGGGTGAAAGAATGTGTGGGCACACGTGTGTGAACGCGCCAGCCCCCAGCATGCATGCATAAATCCAGACTTAAAGAAGGTCCCCTCTGATCCATGACGGGAAGGTAGATAAAGAAAACAGAACAGCAGAGAGAAAAAGTACAGCCCAGGAGCTTCCCATAATCCTCTCCGGAGGCCCCGGTTCTGTGGTAATGGCACTCAGCATAATTGGACATAGAGAGGGAAGTTGAGCTTCAAGACACACAACTGGAAGACCCTTCAATCCCTTATCACAAAATTGCTGCTTTCTTTCCTGTTCTGTTCATTCCTTTAGCCTCAGACCTGGCTAAACCCTTCCATGACCCAGCTCCCAAGGATTCGGGGTTACTTTGGCTCTACCCCTTGTCCACAGGAGCCATGTTGGCTGAACAAGTGCACCTCTACTGCAGTCTTTGTGCACAGTGGGCCCTAGGAGCTGGGGAAGGTGCACAGCTTGACGCTCCTGTTTACTGTCACTTTGGTCCTGCTGGGATGTCCCTTTTCTCTAGGGATGGTTGTGAGCCCAGGATACTAGAATCAAGGCAGAAGGGAAAAGGGGGATGGGGGCTGGGAATATTGCAAAGTGCTTTCTTATTCCTGTCTTCTGGTGCTCTTCAAACCTCTCTAGTACAAGGGATTTTTCATCCAGTCTTACCAGGCATAGCACAGGGAGCGCCAGTGAAATAGCCAATTGGTGAAATTTACCCCAGAACTTCAGAATAATGAAGAGAGGGCCTCAAAGTGCTGCCCAGACCTTTCAAGGAAAGTGGTTGGTAGTGACATAGTGTCATGGGAAGGTCCTTTCTGATCTGTGTGTACAGGGTGTGTGGACATGATCATATAGATGTGTGAATGAGTATATGTGTGTGCACATGGGTATGCATGCACGAGACTGCAGAAAGCAGATGTTGTTCTCGACCAGTCTCTGCCTGATCTTTTGAGACAAGGTTTCTCACTGAACCTGCAGCTCATTGATTTGGTAGCCTTGGCTAGCCAGCAAGCACCAGGAGTCTTCCCTGAATGACATGTGAGCACATTTTCACACCCGGCTTTTCACGGGTGCTGGGGATTGGAACTCGGGTCCTCATGCTGGTACAGCAATTATCATACTCAGCCCCTCCTTGATCATTTTCTTTGGGTTGAGTCCGTGAAACGACTGAGGATTGTTATCTCTGGGGATAGAGGGAGGGACAGGTCCAACCACATACTTGGCTATGACTGTCTACACCAGAGGCCATTCATCTCTTGTTCTAACCACACAAGCCAAGTCTAGCGCAGAGCTGCCCGAGAAGTGTGGCCACTCCTGGACCAGCACCTTGGGAGCCTCACAGTCCTGAGGCATTCCCTATAGAGCTGACTTCATCTTTTTCCTTATTTTGTGAAATTTCCTCAAATGGTGACAGTACCATTTGCCCCTGCTCCCGCTCCATCGTCCCTGTACAAACCTTTGTCCTGCCTGGCTTGACACCCTCTGCCACACAGCAAGGGATGAGTTAAAAATCAAAACCTGCAACAAAGAGCGTCCCCCTACATTTTTTATGAGCTGTAACATCTCCTGAGAGAGCAGAGTTGTTCTTCTAACCTGCAGATTGATGACCCTACTTCCATACGGTGTCAGCTGAGGGAAGAAGCAATTAAAAGCAAGCGCAGGGGGCTGACAGCTTTCGCCTCAAGAGCTCCATCTCCAACCTTAGCTTCAGCAGTTGCCCCAAGCCCTAGGAAGACCCAAGAAGTTTCATTAGGGCCAGTGGGGACCCGACAGTAACCAAACAGATGACAGACCAGAACGGAGTGACTCCTGCAAAGCCTGTGGCCATCTGTAGCAGTTTGGCTCCTGTCCTGTGCTGAGCTCAGCTTGGGTGCTGCTCATGCTAGCTCATGGGGGGCACTGGAGGAGAATCATTCCCGCAGCCTGACCACATAAAAAGCTCTTTCTTTTTTTTTTTTTTCTTTTTCTTTTTCCATTGTTCTGAGTCACCCGGTGACCAGCAGAGGGCACAGAAACACTTCCTTCTGCCAAGGAGTTCACTTTTTCTCTGGGAGTAAGCCCAGAGCTGTGTTGTGTAGCCTGCGAACATGCTAGCTTGTGAAAAGACAGGTAAGCTGGTAATTGTGGAGATGTACAGCCTCCTGATGGGATGGAAAGTGATCGATGGCTCATGGCTTCTCCTGACCTAGCCAGACTGGAAGAGAAAAGCCACTGCTTGTCAGAATCTAAGGAGAAAGGGAGCAAGTAAGGCAATCCCGGGCTATCCTCCAGTCCAGACCCCAGATGCTTCACCCTAGTGCTTTTGAAACAAGCTGCCCTCCCCCGAGCCCAATTTCCTCTCCTGCGTTCATTTCTAAGCCATGAACAAAGATCAAATGCCAGCACAGCGCTACCTCTCACTGCTCTGACAATTGGCAGTGGCCAGGGGAGAGGCAGGGCAGGTGGTCTCCGCTCACCCTGGAGCCACTGTGCCCTGCCAGTCCCTAAGGCTCCCTGCTTCCAGCCGAGGGCTTAGTGCAGGATGGCTGCATTTGATGGGGCTGCTGGCATTTGCCGGCTAACCGCTCCCTCAACGGAGCGGTACCTGCAAGCTTTTGATAAGAGTAACCATTTCTCTTCTCAATGGGCCACCCATCCACAGAGGATACACAGAGAGAAGCTTTTGTGACTCCTGGGCGGTGGGAGGGCAGGGAGGGGGTTGGCCTGAGCTCCCGGTTCAGCTCAGTCTGCACAAGAAGATGCCAAGCACAGACCACAGCCTGTTCTGCATTTCAAATCGTCACAAAGGTCCCTCCAAGCCGAGACGGTAAACACATATGATATGTCAGGATGCTGTTGTGACAACATTTTTGCTGTCACCTAGGAGAGACAAGGTAGGTCATCTCCAAGGCAGACAGAAGGCTGGGCTGAGTCCTATGTACACAGGAGGAGAAAGCTGTCCAGAGAATGTCACTCTTACACACTATGTGCCCTCCCCCCATCCCCTCCTCCCTCTTCCCTCCTCCCACCTCGCTTCTCCTTCTCTCTCTCCTGTGACATGCCCCCTGTTTTCCCTTGTGCTTTTATAAACCAAAAACCCTCAACTTTAATTGATGGAGGAAATCTCTTGGTGTTTTCAATGTAAAAACGCATGCGATTTGATTCTGAGATTTGCTTTGACATCCTCTTGGCTCCTTCTGTATACTCAGAGGAGGGATGTGCCTCTAGTGTGCTTCTGCAAAGGGCATCCTGAAGCCCTGGGAACCACAGGGGTCTACAGAGCCTAGAAGCTTCAGAGGTCCTCAGGGCCTTCCCATGGTGTCTCCATGGCTTCCCACACAGCAGACTAGACTAGCAAGGGACAGAAGACAGAAGGTGACCTCCAAGGTGACACTGATGGAGACGGAAAAAAAAATCACCCACTGACCATCTATCTGTGTGAGAAGTCACAGAAGCTCCACAAACACAGGAAGAAATATGACCCAGGAGGCCGTCCACTGCCAGAGACAGCCCCGAGGCCACTCCCTGCTTCGTTACTGGCCCAGCAGGTCCCATAAAACTCCCTGACTTCTCTCCCAGGGGCCAGAAGGGCCTGGGCTCCAAGGAGGGCAGGTGTTGAAAGGCAGAAGATGAAACAGAGCATCGGGAGAGGCCTGGCAGCTTCTACCATTGGGGGAAGAGTTGAAATTCTAAGAGCTCAGGGTGGCAGGTGACGGGCCTGACACTCACTTGTCCCTTGGCTCCCACCCAGGGGCCTGGAAGCGTTCCAGAGTTAAGTGTGACTGGGGAACTCATCCAGAGTTCCTCTTGCTTCCCCTTCACCCACTTTGTACCCATTTCCCCGATGATCAAAGACTACCTGGAACAGTACAATTCCCACAGCACTGGAGCTAAGCTGAGGACGGAACTGAGTTCCCTGCTCTCCTGAGAGAGGGGTGTTCTTATCTTCTTTGCCCTCTTGGCTTTCAGGTTCGGGGATTAGGGGAGGGTTTCTTTAAGGAGATCATTTGATTCCTGAAGGGCAAACTGGGAAAGTGGGAGATATCCTGCAAACAAAAAACGCATTCCTAGTAGAAATAGGGCTGTAGTACCTAGGTCTGCCACTGGGTGACGCCTTTGGGCCGCACATCTGTGAGCAGCAGAAAAACAGGCAAACCCTTCTTAAAAAAAAATAAATAAATAAAACAATTAATACTACTGATAAGCAGGTCCACCTTACTTTGGGTGGATTCTGATGGCAGATTGGACGTACTTTCCACCTTATGGCTTATCTGAATTTGTCCTCCCCATTCGTTCATTGACCAGACTATGTCTGTGTTCTATTGCCTGTGGCTGTGCACTCCACACAGCGGTGGACCCTTCACTACCTCACTGAGGATGCTGGCCTGTCCCCTTTGCACAGGAGAATGTGCTATCCAGCTCTGGGTCCCACTGATAGAATGTCCTGGGGGACCCCTGGGGGTAGGAGCTGCTTTGCCTGGGTTGACTGAAGCTCTCAGTGTCCATCCTGGGGTAGGGGGGTGGGGGTCTCCGTCAATAGCTCCGGGGCAGACTGAGGGATGATGGGGAGACAATTGGAGGGGGGGTTCTCTCATACTCCCTAAAGAATCATTAGGTAGAGATGCCCCTTCAGCCTTGTTTATGACAAATCCTCTCTAAACTGTTTGTTGAAGACCTGCTAGGTGCCCAACACCATGTCGAGAACTGACATGAATGCCCCTCCCCCCACCCCGGCATTCGTTCCTCTCTAACATGAGCGGCTGGCTCATTCTAGGCAAAATGTCTTTTATAATTTCAGGCTTCTGCCTGCTTTCGTGACATATCCCTTTTAAATCTTTTCATTTTGTTAATTTTATTCCTGTGTATGTGTAAGATGACCGCCTGTCTGTATACGCACCACACGAATGCAGTACCTGGGGAGACCAGAAGAGGGAACTGGATAGCCAGAACTAGAGTTACAGGCAATTGTAAGCTGCCCCGGTGGATGCTGGGAACGTAACCTGGGTGCTCTAGGAGAGCAGCAAGTGCTTTTAACGGCTGAGCAGACTCTCTAATCTCCTTCTCCTTGTTTTGGTGTCCCTGAATGACCCCAGCCAGATTTAACAAAGGGACTCACATTGTGTAAAGACCTGTATGTGGAGTAGTTGATTTTCAACTAGGGAGAATTTTTATCTCCCGGGAACATTTGGTAATTTCTGGAGATACTTGCTAGTGGCCGTAACTTAAAAGATGCTAGTGGGCCGTGGGGAGGGGCGTGTGAGTTGCTGCTTAGTGGTCTGTGAGACTGCCCCTCTACACCAAACAGAATCCCCCAGCTTGAATGGCTACTGTGCTGGGGTTAAGAAACCTCTACGCCGGGGCTGGGGATTTAGCTCAGTGGTAGAGCGCTTACCTAGGAAGCGCAAGGCCCTGGGTTCGGTCCCCAGCTCCGAAAAAAAGAACAAAAAAAAAAAGAAACCTCTACGCCGAGGGAAGAGAGCATCTTGCTGGTCCCTGGAAGCTCGCATCTTCTTAGATGTACTTTTAGTCTGTCGTCAGCAGTACACCCTGAACTCTTAGCAGTCCCGTGGAACTAGCATGTAGCGTCAAAGCAGGCAGGGGGATACACATCAGCTCTGGAACCATCTCCAGCAGAGTCCAAATAGAACTGACTGTGTTTCCGCTTTCCCTCCAGGTTCTGGCTGGCTGTCCAAGATCTCAAGAAGCAACCTCTACAGGATGTGGCCAAGAGGGTGGAGGAAATCTGGCAAGAGTTCCTAGCTCCCGGAGCCCCAAGTGCAATCAACCTGGATTCTCACAGCTATGAGATAACCAGTCAGAATGTCAAAGATGGAGGGAGATACACATTTGAAGATGCCCAGGTTTGCTCATTGTCCTGAATCATTGTCATAAGGCCTTCCTTAATCACTTCCCAACTCTGACCCTTTAATACAAGTCAGAGGTTTTACAAGTAGTTAGAATATCAGCTCTTATAAGTCAGTGGGTAGAGACTATTCCAGATCCGTATACAGTGAAATTCCAAGATCTTTTTCTTAGGTCACACTACTACACAGATACAGAAAGTTGTAGTTCTTCAAGTTAGGATGCTAACTGGAAATGCAAACCCATTGTGAGCTGAAATAGCTTACTAAAATGTACTTATACACACATCAAAGCTTATCATTCTCAGAACACTGTCAGGGACCTGCCCTTTCCCTCAGGAGCACAGGCTGACAGGGAGCTTCAGCTCAGTCACGACCCAGTGTCTAGAAAGAGGATCATACCAGGAAGAAAGACCCAGATCTGAACTCCATCGAGTGTCCATGGCTCATGCACGGTTGTAACTTCAGGGTGCTGTAAACCAAACCCATTTGTATCTGCCTCATCTTTTCTAGGGAAAAAAACCTGATTTACAGTATTTTACAAAAATCTAAACCCCTCTACGAGATTGGGACTAGACCCAAAACAGTAATATGACATCATTAAAGTGGGAACTGTGAGCTGTCCGGGTCAAGAATCAAGTCCAGACCTGTCCAGCTATGATGCCCACACTTTGCACTACACCCATGGTGACTGTCCCCATGCAGTTAGTGTTTTCTGAGCCCTGAGTAATAGTGAGACACCACAAAGAACAGAAGAAAGGCCCTGTCCTCGGCAAGGCCCAGGTGAGAGAGACACAAATCAGTAGGCCATTTCAACCCTGGGAAAAGACCCCAAAGAAGTGAGCTCCGGGGTTAAATGAAGACTTCAGGAAGGACTGGACCGTGCAGGGCACTCTCAGGGTGGTTACGGATGCTGTAGGCAGAGAGTTTGGGTGACTTCCCCTGCCATTACCACCCTACCTAGTTAGGATAGTCTACACAGCTATACCAATGCAAACAATGACATGAGGCCATGACCAGGGTCCCTTGTCACTAACTCAGGATTTCAGACTGAAAACGGCTCCTCACCTACCCCTTTTCTCCCCCATCTCGGAGTCAACTGAATGCCCACATTGGGCAGATTTGACTCAATCTCCACTCAGTGACATCCTGAGGCCCTCATGGTCTTTGTAGCTTTGGAGTAAAATCCTTAAATCACAAAGACTCTTTTTGTCTCCCTGCCGTATTTTTTATATGCTCTAGAGGACAATATTGATGTAAGGGAAAGGGGTGGAGAAACTCTTTGGGGAACCCCTGTGCAGATGGCCTGAAACACAGAAGCCATCATAAGGAAATAAGGTTAGGAAACCTCAGGAAGAGACACTGGTCAAGCCATGATGTCCCAGTCTCTGTGTCACCAAACGTGTGACACCATGGAGGGTTTGCTTTAGCATTTCCCTGTGGAAACTCTTGGACATAAGTGAGGGAGGGAGCAGAAACACAAGCCTTTATGAGCCTTCACCCAACCTCAAAGGGCATCAGTACATGACCCCTCTCCTTTTCGCTGTGTCCCCACCTACGTTTTAACCTGCTGCCCAGTTAGAAGAGTACCCTTTCTGTTTTAAATTGCCACAATACCATTATCACAACTTAATAAAATGTCAATAACTCCTTAATACCATCAGACAAGTGTATGTACCTTTAATAGTACCATAAATAATTTTTAAAACACCATTTAAAATCAGACTCCAAATAAGGGCTGCATAGTGCTATAAACCACATGTGTGTTCTTAAATTATACTTCAGATTTCTCCCCTCCCAAACCCCTGTGCATATTTGATGAAGTCAGGCCACGCCTCCCTCTTCTCCTCTTCCTCCTCCCTTCTCTGTGGATATTGGACGAAGTTAAATGTTTCATCCTGTGAAGGTTTCTGTCTGGATCTTTCTGGCGACGGCTCTGGGGTGCCACACAACATGTTCTTCTGTCACCCATATTTCCTATCAATCGGGTGTTTGATTTTGACATTTAATTAGGTTTAGCTTTGACTTTTGTAGACTTTACTGTGCTGTCTTCTCACCAAGCATGCAGTGATGCCTACGTGTCTTTGTGTGTCTTTCTGTATGTGTCGATCTGTCTCTCTCTCTCTCTCTCTCTCTCTCTCTCTCTCTCTCTCTCTCTCTCTCTCTCTCTGTGTGTATGTATGTGTGTGTGTCTGTGTGTGTGTCCATGTGTCTGTGTGTGTGTGTCCATGTGTCTGTGTGTGTTTATGTGTCTGTGTGTGTATGTGTATGTTTGTGTGTGTCTGTGTGTGTGTGTGTGTGTGTATCTGTGTGTGTGTGTGTGTATCTGTGTGTGTGTCTGTGTGTGTCTGTATGTATGTGTCTCTGTGTGTGTGTGTATCTGTGTCTGTGTGTGTCTGTGTGTGTGTATGTGTGTGTGTCTGTGTATGTGTATGTTTGTGTGTGTGTGTGTTTGTGTGTGTGTCTGTGTCTGTGATATCTTAGCTATTTTCAGTGATTCTTAATTGGGGTAGTGAAATCATGATGTTCTCATTTTAGCCTTCGTTCCTTGTTAATGATCTGCAAGACTTCCAATAAGAGGGATTCCTCTCAACTGCTAGTCCATTACCTACCTACTTTTGCAGTTCATGTAAGGCAGGAGAATATCTGATTCTTTCTTTGTTGCTGGTTTCCAGCACAGTGAGTGACCTGGAATCATCCTCATTTGGTGGCTGATGGGAGGTTTGGTTTTGTTTTCAGTGTCTTTTAAACTCATTTTTAAAACACATGTAGTATATTTTATGATCTATTTTACTGATTTTCTTTATTAATGTATGAGTTCTACCATGTCTAGCCAGTTGATTCCTTCTGATGTAACCTCATTAATCTTTGCTGTCATCTAAATAACGAGGAAACTCCAAGATTCCGTGGTCTGTCCTGGCCTGGAGAAAAGCCATGTCTCTAAGGACCCCTGGTTCTTCTTAGTGGCAAATGATTCTTAAGGGCCACATTGTGCCCCTTAATGCTCATAGTGGCTGACTTGTTTGTTTGTTTCGTCTGTTTGTTTTTTTCCTCAGTATTTTTAGTGAACAGAGATAGGGAATAAATTGTAATGTATAATAAGGATACATGTAGCTGGGCACATTTGTAGATCCCGCAAGTGGGAGGCTGAAGCAGGGAGAGAGCTGAGAGTTTGAAGCCACCCCACACCCATCTCGTGTGTGTGTGTGTGTGTGTGTGTGTGTGTGTGTGTGTGTGTGTGTGTGTGTGTGTGTGTGTGTGGTAGAGGGAGGAAAAGAGAGAGAGAGAGAGAGAGAGAGAGAGAGAGAGAGAGAGAGAGAACAAGTTCATACAGGTACTTTCAGTTTAGATTTGGAATTGCAGGGGAGCTCTCCTCAACCTCTTCTTTCTCCATTTCTCCTCCTTTTGTGTTCAGAATGTGGCCCTCAAAGCCCCTGGAGTGGAAGTGTAGCCACTTATCTGCTTTATTCTATGTTTCCAGCACAGTCTGAGGGCCAGACAATGTGCTCAGGGCCTGTGACTAAACACTCCACAGTAGTTCACGGTATGGAAGCACCACGGTTTGCTTAACCAGCCCTGCCCACCTAGATGCTTGTGCTCTTCCTTATTCAAGGGAGAACTGATGAAAGAACTTGAAAAACAAGTACGTGCTGCCTTGATAAGGCATCGAATACCTGGCCCTCGTGAGTACAGTTCTTCGTGATCTTTTCAGGTACTTCCAAATGTGTTATGTCCCCGGCAAGTCTGTGAGGTAGACCAGACAGGAAGGTGCATCTAGACCCAGTTTCTATAAATGTAATTAAGTCTCCTTTCCTAAGCCAGGTCCCATTCTTAGCCTCTTCTCTGCTGCTCATATATAAGTGTGTTTCCACGTATAAAAGTACAGTCCTCACTTTGGGAATGTCACCTACTGTTCTGGCTAGTTTTATGTCAACTTGACACAAGCTAAAATCATTTAGGAAGAGGGAACCCCAAGTTAAGAAAATGTCCCTACCAGCTAGACCTGTAGAACCTTTTTTTTTTTTTTTTTTGATCAATGATTGACATGGAATGACCCAGCCCATTGTGGGTGGGATCATCCCAGGCATATGAGCCCAGGTATATGAGGAAATAGGCTGAGCAAACCATGGGAAGCCAGCCAGTAAGCTGCACCACTCCACAGCATCTGCTTCCTTTTCCGCCTCCAAGTTTTCACCTTGAGTTTCTGCCCTGGCTTCCTTCAGTGATGGAGTGTGCCCTGAGATATGTAAAATGAAACTGACCATCTTCCTCCCCGGGTGACTTTGGTCACAGTGCTTTATCACAGTAATAGAAACAATAACCGAGACACCAAACTTCCTTGTCCTCCTTCCCTCTTCTGTAGAACAGAGAGATAGCAGAACTTCCCACCTGGGGTGAGGGGTGATGGAATGAAAAGAGGCAGATGCCCACCACAGTGATTGGCCCATGGAACGAAAAGGAAGACATTTACTATTTTATCTTCCTAATGGCATTAACACGCTTTATTCTTTTATGCTAAGTACATTTGATAAATTTCACATATTTGCATATATTAGCACACAGAGATAACCCCTCTTTCAGTATTCAGCTATTCCTTGGCTTATGATCAGTTAGACTCCAACTTACTTACTGTAAGTTGAAAATAGCATTAAGTCAAAAGATGCGTTTAATACATTTCGCCTACCCAGCATCCAGGCTGGGGGCCGTGAAGCACTGGTGAACATTTGGTTTTCCCCTCTTGGGACCCTATACCTGTGCTCTAACTGTAGCTTGTGGCCCTGCTACCCAGCATTGGAAAAGATCACTTGCATGCTGCTAGGCTGGGGGATGATCAAAGTCCAACATATAGTTTGCATGAGATGCATGTAGCTTCCGCACAACTTTGAAGTTGAAAAAAAATGTAAATCAGATTATCTCTCAGAAACACTGTCACCACTTATGAGCCACCTGTACCTTCCTTCTGCTCAGGCTGCAGGCTGTGACATAACGTAAGACTGGGTGACTGAGAGAATGTTTGGTCTTCTGGGTCTTGAGGCTGGGAGCTCTGGGGTTTAAGTGTCTGTAGAAATGCTTCCTAGTACTGATCTCATCCTCACTTCTCGACAGCCACCATCTTGCTGTGTCCCAACCTTCAAGTAGAGAAAGCTCTTTGGTATCTTCGTTTTATAAGAACCTCAACGTCATCACAGGGCTCCACCCCCATGACCTCATCTAAACAGCTTGGTATCCCAAAGGCTTCACCTCCATCCAACACCATGATGGGGGGAATGAGCTTTGGAGGGACACAAAAGTCTATAACAGGGTGACTATGAAAATAAGGTGACTCTTTTACATTAAATGAGAGAGCTAAACTTTTCATGTGAAGGACTAGATAATATAAACTTTAGGTTTGTGGAACGCATGGTCTATGTCACAACTGTTTGGTCTTGTCAATCAAAAACAGCTACGATGTCACAATGGAAAGAAAAAGACAAGATAGATGTGGCTGTGTTTCCAAAAGTGAGTGTGTTGACAATGAAATTCTATTCATAATTTTTCACACACAAAAAAACCCTATAATTGTTTTAACTATTAAAAATAGATCCCTGGACCAAGAGCTAGATTTGAGCCACAGGCTATATTAATTTGAGCCAAGCAATAAAGCATGAAAGTCATTGAAAAGCTTCAATGAAGCAGAGAGACAGAGGGTCAGGCATGGTGACTCTGCAGCTTCACAGCGACACTGCGACTAATCTCTGAGGGCATTTTTGTGTTGGCAAAAAGTGGACCCATCAGGGACCAAGCCTGCACTGTAGTAGCCACAGCCTTCCTTACCTACCTAGCCCAGTCACCTGCACCAAGCAGAGTGTTACAGCTCGGAAGCTTCAAGAAACAGAGAGGAGGTTAAAAGCCATAACAGCCTATGGTCTGCAAAGACTGTGGAGATGACCTCTTCCAACATGCTGGCCAGAAGTTTACAGCCCATCTCTTCCTGGGTTATAGTTTTAGTGCTAGACTAAAGGCTTACCTGGATTCCTGAGACATGGAGAAACTTAAGTACCAGAGACCAAGGAACAGGCCTGATCCTGTGCCTACCCAAAACTTTTCCTAGACACCTAAGGCCTTTACACTTCTCTCCTCTCTGTTTACCTATCTGCTAAGTGGGGATGACGACCCCTATACCCTTCGAAATGCCCTGCTTTAAGACAGGAATTCTGTCAGGCTACCACAATAGGTCCTGAGATAGTGACCCACAAACGTGGAAGAAAGCAAATGCTGGCGACTGTCAGGCTGAGCGGAGAGAGGTGGGTTTTGGGTGTTGCAGCTCATTTGACCACATGCAGTAGAGTAAGGTTAATTGCCCATGCTTGCTTCAAAGGAGGGTTTCACAGGTCACTCTACCAGCATGGGCCCAGCATTTGCTGATCCATTTGGCTCTTTTGACAATTTGGGCCGAGACCAAACCTTCCATAAAGGCCTGTGGGCTGTGGCTAAAGCCCTCATCTGTTTTCTGTGCTGCTCCTATTTTATAGATTGGGGAGTGGGGGTGGAAGTGGGCCATGGTTTTTTTTTAAGGGCTGGATTTCTCTGCTCTCAACTCTAGGACATCAGCAAACCTACACTGTTCTTTACTTGCACTGAGGTCTTGGGCAAGGTCCTTGGAGACTCTTACCTCAGCCTCCATCTATAAAATAAAGATGGTGTCTTTGCAGTCTATTAAGTATGGTTTTAGAAAATGCACATGAGCTAAAAGCTCTGAAAATTCTTTGAAAAGATTAAAAGTGCTATAGATTTGTGTGACCTCACAAATAATAATGCCTTTGGTATTCCTTGGGACCTTATAGATCTAAGCTAAGATCAAAAGAAATCCTGAGGAGGCATGGTGGCACACTCCTCTAATCCCAACACTGGGGAGGTAGAGGCCGGTGGTTCTCTGTGAGTTCAAGGTCAGCCTAGATCACACAAGGAGTTCCAGGCCAAAGGGGCCTCCACAGTGAAACACTAAGCAATTCTGTCAACAAGACTACTCTTGCAGGAGAATCGTGTAATGGGCAGATGCAAGGTGCATGTGGTGGGGGTTCACTCCCACTGTCCCTGCACTTGGAAGGCTGAAGCCGAAAGACTGCCATGAGTTCGAAGTCAGCCTAAGATACATAGTGAGCTTTAGCCCAGCCTGGGCTATACAATGGTACCCTATTTTAATAAAACAAAGAAACCAAAATGGGAAGGTCCTTGCGTGTCCTCTGCAGGACTTGGGTATGCTTATCCTAGAAGCTCTCATCCAGGAAAGCACTGGGAAGGGTAAAGCAGATGTTGCGATCAGAATGTTGGCGTTGGACAGAGGTCTGAATCTTAGGGATTGCTCAGCACAGTGCTAGCAAGTTTGCAAGAAGAGAGTCAGAGGAAGATTCAAAGTGAAGGCCGCCTTTGTTTCTTTTGTGAGCCTCTGTGGGCTCAGAAAGATAACCCAAGTCCAGTGACAAGCCAGGTGGTTATGGATCTTGTTTTTAAAGCTCAAAGTAGCCGAGGATGGTACAAGGATGGTGTCTCTAGGTCATTAGACCATTTGTCTAGTCACCACGTATTGATTTTGTGACCATCCATCCTCCATCTGAGTTGGGAAGCCTTGACCTCTATGGGGTGACCCCTGTGATGAAATTATACAGGAAACAGGCGGTCTGAGTGGCTCATAGCCTTAAGACAGATTTTGCCTCAAACTGCATCCTTCTTTACAAGTGGAATAAACAGGTCACTGAGATCTGGTTGGTTTGGAAACCTGTCCGTCAAGTGGATTGACAGTTGAATCAAGCAGAGCAACCTCCCCCATGGGCTTCGTAGCATGTATTTCCCACCTTGCCCTCTTAACTGCCCAAGCTCCACTGGAGCCCTTAATGTAGAGTCTGTCACCCCCCACCCTGTAGCTGGAGTGTCTGGGAGCAGGATTTCTTTTTTCCCTTTTGTAAGGGCCTAACAGCACTAGGATACCACTCTGTGTGGGATTCAAGTATTTCAAAAGCAGCTGCCTTGCTAGGCAGAGTAGTTTCTGCCTATTATCAGAGGGGAAAAAAATCACTTCAAGTCTGAGATCAGTCTGACATACAGAGTAAGTTCCGGACGGACCAGGGATAGCAAGTAGACAAACCAACCAGCCGACGTTCTCCAATCATAATGCTCTTAGCTTTGCCTAGCACAGTAAAGCTGAGGGTACAATTTGTCTCTTAGCTTTAAACTTCAAAGAGCTTTGGGGAGCAACCATAGCAATCAATAAGGACCAGCTAAATTATGTTTCTAATTTTAAGTTCAGCAAAACTTGGAATTTTCACTCTGCACCAGATGTTTGAGGTGCTGGAAATCTGCAGCTGTATAGTTGGATCCCTTTTGGAAACAGCCCTCAATCTAAGTGACCAGAGCTCTCTGCAGTCCTCATTCATCCCTGGAATGGTCAAAGACTTTAAGGCCAGAATGAGACCTGGGTGATCAAAGATACCATCTGATCTACACCTGTCATGAGCAGACGGGAAGCCTCTAGCCGGCGTCTGTGTCTATGGAAACGTAGATGTTTTAAGATTGGTATGATGGAGGAATGCAAGGTGTCTCCTGTTTGTTTTGTTTAAAAGCCCAAGTGTGGGAGAGTAAGGTTTCCTGATTGTCTCAAGGAGTCCTCTGAACCTGGGGGAGGCTGTCCATTTTTGTTACGGTGATATCCAAATGGTGCTGTAGGCCTATTTCCTGGCCCACTGTGTGACACACTGTCACTGTCCTTACTGTGGAATCCCACCACGGCTCGCTTTAGAGGTTACTCACTGTATTCTGTGGGTGGTGTTATTTTAGGGAGACAAACAGCAGAGGGAGGGATGAATTCGCAAAGAACAAATCAGTGGTGTGTGAGCTGTCCCTGTTTATTACCAGGAGTTCCTGGAGAGAAGGAAGCAAAGAATTAAACTCCAGAATGTTTTTGTTGTTAATTCTGAGCATAGATTTCTAATACCAAAGCCTTAGAGGGGAGAAGCAAAACCAGTTTTCTTCTGTGTTAATATTCGGGGAGGTGGAAGGGAATATTTGAGGCTATCTTCGTTACTCTTATCTCAGAGTAGGCGTAGAACAGCATTAAAATCCTGTGCCTTTGGGCGGTTGAGTTGTATCTGTGAGATGCCATGCAGGGTAAGGGTAATGGATCATTTTCTCGCGGACTCATATAGGACTTTTGAATTATCCCCTGAGTGGAAACAAGGGGCCCTGGGGTCTGTTAGACAGCCCAAGAAATCCAAATGGATCTTGTCATTTAAGATCCACAGGATCCGAAAACAGTCATTCAAAGCTGCATCCCTGGGACTACAGATGTAGCTCACTGCTAGAGAACTTGCCTAGAAGGTAGGTAGGAGGACCGGGATTCAGTCCCCAGTGCTGCAAGAAGCCAAAGGAAAACTACAAAGCTGGCCTGGCCAGTCTCTGCCCCTTGTCATCTGTCACCATGGTCCCTCTCCTCTTTGCTTGCCGAGCAGACACTGAGCTGTGATCACTTCCTGCCCTTCCCACCACAGCACATTCTGTCCTATGTGACCTCCGCCCCCCGCCCCGTCTTGAAACGATTTACTTTTCCCTAGGCTTCGGCTGGCCATGGCTCAAGCTTAAAGATCTTCGGTTCAAGACGGTTAAGATTCTCTTAAAAGACGAGGCTCCAAAGACCTCATCCAGACTTGCCGGTGACCTGCTCTTATGTGCCAGAGCCTGGGTCCTTGCCATGGCCACTGTTAACAGTGGTGAGGACTGGTGGCTCTCAAAAGGGAATGGTGAGACTCAGGCTTAAGACTTGAGGAGGGAGCTCCCCCCTCCCCCATCCGTCCCTCCCCCCTCCCCCACCCTCGCACCTACACATAGATGAGCACACCGCATCTTAGCCAAGAGACACTGAGTTCCTTTGAACCCAACGTCCAGCCAATGAAAAGACAAAGGCCTGGGAAATCATCCCATGAAAGTGGGGGGAGCATAACCTGTGGGTTCACATGCTGGCTCTTTACCTGCGTGAGACATCCCACCTAGAACAGTGTCAGAAGCCTTGTCTATAAAATAGGGCTACGTAACCTATTTCACAGCTAAGTGCAGCTGAACTCTGTCCCCCAGTCCTCTTTGCTTCAAGCCTCCTCTCTGCTCTGGAATCCTCCCGCTACCTTCTGCCTCATCTACCCCGCCTCTTACACGTGCAATCACGACCCAAGGTTGTCGTTATTACTTGACACGGATAATCATTTTGCAGTGCTGCTCTTCCGCTTCTGCACTGGAAGTGTGATTGACGGGGCTAGAAGCAGGCCAAGTGGGGACTTGAATCCAAGCCTTTGGCTCTGGGCCCAGTTCCCTCTCCTCTGCCCCCTATACACATCACATTCTGCCCCTCGCTTTCCTTCGAGGGACCCGACAGCTCCCCAAAGTATGGCTATTAGATCAGGAAGCTCAGGAGTGGAGGGTCACAATGAGGCGCATGCACCTGCAGAAAGAAAAATAGGACACTTGAAAAATCACAAGGAGGGCTCTTGGCCGCTATGCACATTCCAACCGAGTGGTTTCCACTCGGGGAAGATGTTCTCATGCGGGGAGAGAGAGCTCTGTGCTGTTTTAGGAGCCCACGGCTCAGAAGAAGATGGGACGATATTCTTAAGGGGTTCAGCCGCTCAGGCATGCCTAGAGCCCAAGGCCCTGGACACTCATCTAAATACCCTCCCAGCCCCCCACACACCCACACACCTCTCACCAGACTCCCAGTGTTTTGTCTAAAAAAGAAAGGACGTTTCCAAATGAGGGCTCTCACAGCAAAATATTGATTTGGAGCACATGTGTTCTGGAGACAGCGTGGATTGCTTGCTTATCCCAGCACTCTCTTGAGTTTCCTAGACTCTCGCTGACCCTTCCTCAGCCATCCTGCTTCGGTCTCAGTATCCCAGGCAAGCGGAGGACCCATCGACAGAGCAGCCAGGGCCAGGAAGGGAACATGAAGGAGATGTGTTTCAGCAGAGGGACATCTCTGAGCTCTGTCAACCACTAAAGGGGTTTGAGTCCTTCCCACCACTGGGAAGTGTGCGGCTAAGACATCTGTGTGGTTTAGGTCCTAAAGTGGTGGTTTCTTAATATAGACAAAGCCATTCCTGTCCTCCCTGCAGGAGGTATCCTGGGGGGCAGATGTGACCAGGCGGCTCTGCCTTTTTGTGGTCAGCCTTCATCTCCGTACTCTACAGAGGGAGATGGTTGGAGGGGCGGGTAGTTGATAAGCAGAAGAAAGGGCAGGGAAGTTGGGGTAAGGTGAGAAGACAAGAGAAGGCAAAAGAAGAAAGGAACAGGCTTTTTCTCCAGCCCTGTTTCTTCACCCTGGGCTTGGCTGGGCTCTCCTGTGGCTCCCTCGCACTTTGCGGATGCTAGATATACATTTCCCTTAGGACCAGTTGTCGGCAGAACGGTGCAAACACACCAGAAACCCTCATAAATCAGCAGAGGTCACTGCCAAGAGCTTTGTACACTTGCTGTCCCTGGCAGTGATAAACTCATTGCATTTGGGAAATGGCCAGAGACCCTGAGTCTGATCTTAATTCTCATTCCCAGAAACATCTCAGCTCTGGGTTCACCCAGCCCCTGTTTACTGTCTTTGTGTTTCCTAGACAAAGCTGGAAGGAACACATTTTCCTGACATCAAAGGCAACATTTCTTTGTCTCAGGGAGGAGGAACAGGACAAGGGAGACATCGAATTCCTAGGCTGTGGGAAAGCCAGGTTCCGGCCAGAAAGAACCTGGAGCCACATCCCCCCATCGGGGCCTGGGAGATCTGCAGAGTGTCAAAAGCCTGTTTTTGTCAGACCTGAATGCTAGGGACATTCTTGTTCTTGTTTCTCTTCCCCCCCCCTCGGTGTGTGTGTGTGTACACAAGCGTGGGTGTGTGAGTGTGTGTGCGTCCATGTGGGCGATTCGAGGCTTCATGATGCCAGTCAACAGCGACAGGGCTGGTGAGAACAGCCCCCTCCAACAGTCTGTTGCCACTATTTCCCCTCAAACCATCCCTACCTGGGTATATATGACTTTGTAGTTGGCCACTTAGGGAAAGTAATAGCAATCTTTACACTTTTTCCTGAATGCACACTGATGCGTGCCCTTGGAGAATGAGCCGTCACAGGCTGCTTGCCCCGGGATGCCTGCTTGGTTTGCCAGCTCTTTCCCTCCAGCCACATCTGGGCAGGCCCTCCTGCCTGGAAGAGGCATTTTCCAGTAGATGGGTCACCTTTCCCCACCCAGTAAGATCAGCTCATCCCCAGACACACTTATGCACAGCAGCTGTTCTTGGGCACCATTGCAACCCTTAGCTCAAATGGCTATGTGCGTCTTGCTGGAAAGTCTGTCTTGTCTGTAGATTCTAAGCTATGTGGCAACAGAGTTCTCTTTGTCTTATTTAGACTATAACCTCATGGTGTCAGACTCAGTGCCTGGTACCTACTAGATGCTCAGTAAATAGCTAGTGACAGAAGCCATGAGTAAGCATTTAAGCACTTTTCCAGCCCTGTTTCCATCGACAAGGTCTGTTTTTGTTAATGAACCAAGATTTTCCTGTCTGTAATGAGGTAGTTGGAATTAAGCAGAACAGGGTTAAGTTTGTCACTGAGGGCAGAAGAGCTGGGCTAGGAGAGCTCTCCTTGTCCTTTGTAAGGAAGAGGAGGGTCATCGGGAAGCAATACATTCTTAGCATTTGGATTTCTAGGAGAAGCCAGAAGAAGGAGCCAAGATGCATTCTTTTAAAGGGCCAGGCCTTTGCAGACGACTCAGCTGTCACCTGGCTCTGTTGGCCGGGACTGGGATAATGCTTGATTAAAAAATAAAGAAGTAAAAAAAAAATAAAGAAGAAAGGAAGAAAAGATAATAATAAGTCCTCGACACTCAGAGTTAATCTTGGCCCCTATGATTCTAATGGTAGAGCAATTTAGACAACAAATAAAAAAGACCAATGGCACTCCTGGGTCTCGGGCTGAAAAGGATGTTTGGGTTGAGGTTCACACCCCTTTGTGGAGCGTGTGGTCCTTACTCTCCTTCCCTACAGAATAAGTAAGCAGAGGCTTAGGCCTGACATAAACTAAAGCAAGCACAGAGCTTGCAAACTCTAGACTCAAGCAGGCATTTTAAGGAACCGAGACACTGTGCGCTAGTGTGTGTTTTTTGTTTCTGTAACAAACTACATGAGGACGGGTTTTCTACAAAGTGGAAAGTGTTATTTAGTTTGGTTTTGAGCCTGACATTTTAAGATCAGGCAACCCCATCTGTTGGGACTCTGGGGAGAGCCATTCTACTGTGTGTCAATATGGCCTTGGAGGAGAGAGCCCACAGTGAGAATGGCTGAGAGGGAGATAGAAACCTTTTTCTTCTTGTCGCAACTTGCTCTTCCAGACACTAACTGGGTTCTGAGCCTCTGGAAAACAAGCTTAAACGATATTCAAGCCATCCACAGCACAGTGTACCTTCAGCTAAATGTCCCGACCCTGTGATGGATCGGATGCACGGCTAGAAGACGAAGGCACACTGTCCACCATCATCTAGGAACCTAAGCTAGGGCGACTGGACATCTCTGTGAGGTTTTCAGAAAAACCTTTCACAGGAAGTTCTTTAAGGAGAACACAAGCAGTGTCTGAGGCAGCCACTGTTTAGATTTCCTGCAGCCCATGCTGTGGGTCCATTTTTATTGACAAGGATGCCACCTCACCAATAAAACGTTTTGTAAATATGGGACATCTTGTGAAGGAATAAAACTGATGCCAGTGTCCTTTGGGGCTCAACTGAGGATGGGCCACAGAGGTTCTTCATGTAACCAGAATATTTTTTGTGTTCGTTCTCCTTTCTTCATTTCGCTTTCACTGTTCATAACCGACAAGTAAGAAGTCATTTGTTCTCATGATGTAAACGTGATGTTTTGACACATATACATACTGGAAATGCCTGAATCAAGTACACTAACATACATATTATCCCACATAGTTTTTAATTAAAATTAATTAAATCAAAATTTCAAAATTACCAGTTACTGTAGCCCACCACAACGAACCATAGATACCCTGAACTTACTCCTCCTGTCTAAATAAAGCGTTTCCTCTGTGGCCCAGCATCCCTCAGCCTTCCTGCCCTGAACCCATCAGTCCGCAGCAGCCATCGCTCACTCTCTCTGCTTTTGGTGAGTCTGACGTGTTAGCTTCCACATGTAAGGAGAGTCGGGCAGCAGCTGTTATTCTGTGCCTGCCTCATAAGCCACCTAGGCTCATCTACACATGTTAAATGATAGCGTCCCTGCTCAAGGCCGAAGAGTATCCCATTGTGGGGTGTGAGGTGTGTGTGTGTGTGTGTGTATGTGTGTGTGTGTGTGTGTGTGTATAATGTATGTGTGTGTAGTGTGCGTGTATGTGTGGTATGTGTATGTGTGGTGTGTGTGTGTATAATGTATGTGTGTGTAGTGTGTGTGTATGAGTGGTGTGTGTGTGTATGTATGTGTGTATGTGTGTGTGTATGTGTATGTGTATAATGTATGTGTGTGTCTCTCTGTGTGTGTGTGGTGAGTGTGTGTGGTGTGTGATGTGTTTGTGTGTGTTGTGTGTATGTGTGGTGTGTGTATAATGTATGTGTGTGTCGTGTTTGTGTAGTGTGTGTGTATGTGTGGTATGTGTATGTGTGGTATGTGTGGTGTGTGTATGTGTGTTGTGTGTGTGTTGTGTGTGTGTTGTATGTGTGTGGTGTGTGTACGGTGCATGTACATGTGTGTATGATGTGGGGTGTGTGTGTGGTCTGTGTGTTTGTGGTGTGTATGTGGTATGTGTATATATGATGCATGTATAGTATGTGCCTATACATGTATGTGGTGTGTGTGTATGTGATATGTGTGTATATGTGTGTGTGTGGTGTGTATGTATGTAGTGTGTGTGGTGTGGGAGGGGATCTATGTGTGTGGTGTTTGTGGTTGTTGTATGTGTGTGTGAATAAAAAATATTTCTCACACTTCATTATCTGTTCATAAGTTGACAGGCACCTTGATTAATTCTATGTCTTGGCTATGTGCCTTTTATGCTGGTTAGGGAGGAGTCTTGGCACAGCTTAGCCATTGTTCCAGGATTCTCTAGCCAGGCTACAAAAAAAAAGAAACCGCCAGTTCCCTACCCCCATCCCCAGGGCTGGAAAAAGCTCAGCAGTTAAGAGGACTGGCTGCTTTTCTAGAGAACCTGGATTTGATTCCCAGCACTCACATGGCTGCTGATAACTGCCAGTCCTGAGGGGATCTGACACCCCCTTCTGGCCTCTGCAGGCACTTCATGCTCCCAGTACACAGACATACATGCAGGCACAATGGCCATACATTTCAAAGTAAAATAAAAATGAAGAAAAAAAAATGTGTCCCCCAACTGATTTGAGTTCTGCCTCCCCCATACGTGGTGTTTCTGGGAAGAGAAGCCAGGAAGAGGTCTCCAAGAGTAACTCTGGCTTCTGGCGGGGCTCGCTCTCTTCTTTGACTGGCCCTCCGTTCCCTCTGGCCATGAGGCTTTTGCCCAACTTCCTGGAGGGACAGCGGGCATCATAGGGACTAATGCTTCCTTTACCAGCTCAGCTGTCAAGTAACACCCCACCATCCCAGAGGGCCAGTCTTCTTCCCAGCAGCACTGCTCTTGAGACAGACAAGCTACCTCGAGAGATAAGCGATCCTCTTCATGAGAATAGACTGAGGGAAGAGCACATGCATGTACAGGGTCGAGCTGCCAGTCAGGGTTGAATTTTTTACCACCACGTCCTCTTCTCCTAGATGCCACCTCGAGGCCTGGCATATGTCCCCATGTGTCCCATGATGTGGCTGTGAAGGGCCATGTTCCAGGCCAAGATGATGGCCCTAATGCGCACAAACTAATTCAATTATACTGTTGTTTCCAGGTACACACACACACACACACACACACACACACACACACACACACACACACACTCACGTATGAGCTCACAAGCGTGTCCATGTGCATAGTATGTTATGTGCAGACACAGAGGCCAGAGGAGGATATCAAGTATCCTGTTCTGTTGTTCCTCCTTTATTTCCTTGAGATGGTGTCTCGCTGATCTTGGAGTCTTGGAACTAGGCTGGCAGCCAGCAAGCCCCAGAGGTCCAACCCTCCTGTCTCTGCCCTCTACTGCACTGGCTTTGTAGGTACCCACACAGCCATATCCAGATTTTTACATGGGCGCTGGGAGTTCAAACCCAGGTCCTCGTGTTTGCACAGCAAGAACCCTTACCCACTGAGCCATCTCCTCAGACTCTTGAGGAGGTTTCATCTAGAGACACGTGTAGACCCCAGAAAGTTGTTAAAGAATACAGAGATGGACCATTTATCCAAGTCCCTCATGGCAACATCTCACAAAACTACCGTAGAAGACTGCACTCACTGTAATGGCGTAGCAGCCATCCTCTGATTTCATTCGGGTTTGTATTCGTGTATGTGTGTACTCCATTCTGCACAGCTGGATCTCCTGTGTAGATGTGTCGAGATGGACCCACCCATCACCACTAAGATCCTTCCTGCTGCCTCTTATAACCACCCATTTCTCCCATCCCTAACCTCTGGCCACCACTAATCTATTTCTCCAATCCATCCTTTTAAGAATACTCTATCAATGGAATCACACAGTACAATTGAGGGCCAAGTGCTTCATCTCATCATAATTCCCTTGAGATTCCCCCCAGTTTGGTTGGGTTATTTCTTCCCAACTGCTGTTACTGTGGGATTAACCATTGTATACCCCAACATGACACCTAGACCCCATTACAAATCCTTTGAGACACGAACCTCAAGGATCTCTTGCTCTACAAGAGAAGATGCCATTTTGTTTGTTTCTTTATCTCTTGGTTTACCTGTAATGGGGGAGAGGTGGGACACATGGCAAGTTTTCCTAGCTCCATTCAAACATTCCTAGATTCCTTTGCCTACCCACCTCCAGGTCAGTTGGGTTGTAGTTTCCTTTAGTTCCAACTGACAGTTCCTTCTCTGTCTCCCTACTCCTTTCTGTCCCCAGGAGCACATCTACAAGCTGATGAAGAGTGACAGCTACGCCCGCTTCCTACGGTCCAATGCTTACCAGGATCTGTTGCTGGCCAAGAAGAAGGTATCTTGGGAAGGCAAGCTTGCCTTTCTTAGCACTGTCGACTCTCGCTGCTGCTTGCTGCTGGTGTGAAATGATGATATCATCCCTTGGGTTTTATTTATTTTTCCTTTCTTCTCTCCCCTCCTCTGTCTGCTCCCCTCCGATCGTAAACAGTGAAGAAGTTTACAGTTCTAGTCTCCCCTCCCCCAGCACCAATATCCAGGATGTGGCAGTGTCCCCAGGCCTCTGTCTGCCTGTTTTGCCTATAGTGAGAGGAGTGTGACCAGTTACCATTGCCATAGTAGCTCAGCCCCAGAATGTCAGGTTGGCAGTGACCCAAGCAAATCTCTTAGGATACCAGAGAGGTTTTCATTACCAGTTTCATCCAGTCATTCCCAACTGTCCTTCCCTCTTTAGCCAGACTAAAATGGAGGCAAATGAGCCCAGCCCTGTCCTGGGAAAGAAAGTCTCAAAGGTGATAAGGGCATCTTTCAGCTAGCCGAGGTTGGCCATGAGTCCCTCCTTACCATGCTGTTGCCTCTAAAGTTTTTCCTGATTCTTTGAACCAGGAAGTAACCACATTCCAACCACTTCCCCCTTTTCCACTTGGAATTAAATCATAGCTCTTACAGCCCTTGGAGTCTTGGTTCACAGAGCCCCAAAGCCCTCAGCAGGCAGGTGGTGAGGGACCTGGAACAGGGACTAATTTAGTTAGATTGCTGGGGATGGGGTGAGGGGGTGGATGCAGAATGGTACACAGGGCTCGTGAGTCTGGAGAGCCTGCCAATCCTCTGTATACCTCAGCTCCAAACTGAAGCCCGTGTATGGTTAAATGTGGCTCAATTTGCTCCAGATTCTACCACTTCCAGTGCTCATGCGCACACGCACACACACACACCTTTCTCTTTCCCACCAGGTCTTCAAAGCCTGTCTCCAGGCATGTAGCTGTCCATGCACAGGCTTTCTGTCAGTTGCCTCTCAGCCTCACAACCTTCTCTGTGTCTTGGCAACTGCACTTCATGTTTGCCTGTCTGCTTATCTGGTTAGTGCCATATAACTCCAGAGTCCCGGAGAGCATTTATGTCCACCTTCCTGTTCTTACACAACCCTCAGAAGAGCCCCCAAGACTCTGGGGAAGATGAAAGGAGTCCTGGAAGGTCTCTTGTCAAAAGCTCAGCTCTGGTGGTTCCTTTGAGTATAGACTCTGGGTTAGAGACTCTGAATCCTAGTCTTCTGCCAATTCCCTTGTTGGATGGGTTCTAGTAGAGGGAGGCTGAGGCTTCCACACAGTGACTCTGGTACCCACTATTTAAGCACTGGAAAAAAGATCAAGGTCATAGACTTGGAAACTTATACCCCCAATCTCATGGGAGAAATTCAAAGGAAACATTTCTTATTTCTCGATGCTCAAGCCCCCTAAACTTGGGGGACACTTAAGGCTCAAGTAATTTCACCAATCTGTGCCTAGCTGCGTAAACTTTTGGGTCAAAGGCATTTTGTCTCCCCATGGATGTGAGCACAAATGGAAGATTCACCTCAATCCAGGAAGTGGGCTGAACCAGCTGATCCTCCCAACACAGCAAAACCTTCAGGAGGTCAGTGGAGTGGGGGAAGGAATTAACCCCTTCCTGAGAAAAGTTACAAATGAAGCTCATCACAGTTATCCTTGAGCCCTCCAATTAAGGGATGCTCTTAGAGCAGAAAACCAGAGCACCAACTGATCTCTTTTCAATAGGAAGGAGTTATTTCCCCAGATAGTGGTGCTTTCCCATCCATGTCTTCCTAAGAGTCTCTGAGCATCCGATTTGATACTCAGCACCTTCAGGAGGGCCCAGAGCATCTTCTGACTCCAGTGGTGCTCATCCTGTGATAGCAATACCCAGCTTATAAAAAGGTACGTGAGATTTCTGCCCTCCAGCCACAGAGGTAGGGTAAGAATTGGCCTCCCCTTTTGGCTGAGAGCCTTGCCTGGTGGCGTCTAGAAGCTTAGCCTTCAGTTCTGTCCTCCCTGACACTTCCTCTTTTCTGCTCTCTTCAGAGGAGAGGGTCGTTGCTCTGGAGAACTAGACTCTAAAGGTGGGGGGTCTGGATTTTGATGGATGGTGACGTAACCGTGATGCTGGGACTCCACAGCAGCTCCAGGGAGACCCAACTATGTGGCTAGGGAATAAGGACGGCAGCTCCAGAATTCTAGACCTGGAGTGGGCTTGACTTGACTCAGTAGTACCATCTGGTACCTTTAGGGGGAGAGCTGAGTTTGCCATCTCCGTAGCACAGTGGGTATGGGCCAGACAGGGAGCCCGCAGGCCATATGTGAGAAAAAAGCCCAGCCCAACCCTATGGTCATGTGTTGTTTGTCTTGTGTTTTCCTTTTGCAACTTCATATCTGTCTTTCCGGAGCTGGCTGAGTCAGCAGGGGGCATGGGCGGATGCCAAGGACAGCTGCCTTTGCCAGACCCCTCTGCTTCTAGCACATTCCAGACCCACAGACACCTAGCTGCTTCTTCAATTCCCAAGTTGCAAGTATTTGCTCTGTGTGTTATGTGTGTGTGTGTGTGTGGGTGAGTACGCGTGTCTGTGCTACCGTGTGTGTCCGTTGAATTTGCCAGCCTTGGGCTCAGGACCTGAAATGGGACTCAAAGTTAAACCATCAGGTATTGGGGATAGAATTCTGTTCTTTCCAGGTAGGAAACTTGGGGAGAGGTTCAGGCACACGCACACCTCTTTTCCTCCTCCAAGGTCTATAGAATATTCCAGGCTTTTGCCATCTCTTGCCTCTGCTCCTTGAACTTAACAGTTACCCAGGGAACGCACCCTGCGTATAGCTTAGAAGCGACACCATTTGGGAACCACTGGAGTATTTTCTACTCAGAGCTTGTCCTTTCTTGAGGCCTCGGAGCCTTTGTCCCTGCAAAGTACTTGAGTAGATTCTCCTTGCTCTCAGGACACAGAAAATCCTGAGGAAGCCACTGAAGTTAGCAAATGTTCTTCTAAGCAGAAAAAAAAAAAATTCCAAGAGAGAAAACAGCCCTGACCCACACTCAAGCATGAATCCAAGGACTTCACCACCCCAGTGGCCGCTTCTGGACATCCTGTCCCTCCACCACCACACACAGACAGCCCTCAGAGAGAGTCTGTTCTGTGTCACCACTTGGAGTCCCATACGTCTGCCCCGGGGCGCCACCTTCAGAGCACAGCTGAGAGTAACAGGCAGTCACCTTGAATAGCAACCAGGGAAGGCCCTATAGAAAGCTAAGGCTCAGTGGTACCACCACGGCCCTTCAAGAGGCCCATTCCCACCTTTCCCTCCCCGGGGCTCCAGAGAGGCAGTGTGGTTCTCCCGGGCTTCTGTTTTCCGACTCTCCATGGGCTCTGCCGACAGCTCTGGCTGCTCCTCTTTTCCCATTTTGCGGCATTTGGCTTCTGTGTTTTGTTCTTTAGCTGTGGCTGCTGCTGCTGTTTAGAAATCACCATGTGTACGCTGAAGAATTTTTTTCCCTGTATTTTTCTCCCTACCCTTTTTTTTTCTCCCCCCGAAGCCAGAAAGTGAGCAAGGTCGTAGAACTTCCCTAGAAAAATTCACCCGCAGTGTGGTAAGTTCAGCTGGTTTTCTGCCCTCCATGTTTCTTTTGCTTTTGGTTCTACAAGTCTCGCCCCTCCCCCACCCCACCCCCACTTTTTTTGGTTGTCGTCTTCTTTGGGGTGGGAGGGGGGGTCCAGTGCTTCCCCTCCCCCACCCACCCCTTTTCTTTTGCGAGTGTCTGCAGCTTCTCTTCCAGGGATGGAATTGCAAAAAAGAGCAAGCAGCCCCCTCTGCAGAAGGTTCACAGCTCAAGGCCCAGCCCTGAGCCCAGCCTCAGGTGGGGACCCTGTGGCCTCTTTTCAAGGCTCTGAGGAGGAAGGGACCTTTCTGCTCCTAGGGCTGGGTCACCTGTGCATCTTCTACAGCAGCCTGGGGTGAAGGCCGTGAAGCAAACGAGGAACCAAATTGGCTGAGAATTGTCATTCATTTAAAAAAAAAAAAAAAAGAAAGAAAGAAAATCCAAATTTCCCTCTGTGAACCCGGACAGGAGCCGTGTTGATGTGGGTTGCGAGCTGCTGTTGCTGCTTTGTAGACGGCTAACGCTGTGTGCAGAAAGCAACTGTGCTGCGTGGGTTGTGGCGATGTGGTCTAGCTGGTGTGTGTGTCCGTGGTCTCTGCATGAGCACCTTCAGCCCGGAAGGTCCCTTGTCAGCCTCATTTGCATAGCACGGCCTAGAGAGGAAGTTAGCTGCTGAGTCCCAGAGCTGTACCAAGCACTTGCCAGGGCCAAGGTTTTATCAATCTCCTCAGCCCCTGATCCTGACAGTGAGTGACAAGAAAATACAGGGCCACTGTCTCTGCAGAGAAATGGTCTTTCCCCTTTACACACCAGCTTGGAGAGCACATGACACAAAGCAAGGCCAGGTAAAAACAGTTCATGAGATCCCTATGGGGTCTATACCATAAAAGTCTATATACCATGACCTATCATAGCAGAGGGCACAACTACCTCCCCTTTCCAAGCCTAAGGCTTGATACACACTGACTGGTCTAGAAGGAGCCACTGAGTTCTTGGGACCCTGCTGTACTGTTAATGTCAAACGAGCAGCAACCGAGATAGCAGTTAGGAAAGCACGTGGGACTGGCCACCTTTCTCTTCCCAAAGAGCAGGGGTCACTGATGCTGCCTTGCCTTGCTTGTTTCTCCACCTCTGTCTAAGAACAAAGTCCTTGTATAACATGACTACTGTATCATTAGTACCCTTTGAATCCTTTTTAAATAGTCTGAGAAATCCTGGGTTGAAAGCCACCTGGTCATTTTCTCTGTCATAGCTGGATACATTTTAACAGCATTTAAACATGATTTTGAATTCACCAAATGTATACAACACCTCAGGGAGACAGCAATTAAAAAAAATAGACAATCCTCTCCTTCTTCATATGTTTTCTCATGAGAGAAACCAGGAAAAATGCAGACTGTGAGACCCGTTGGCCTCTTGTCCTAACAGCTAGTCTGCCATGGTCATGTGGTCATGAAGGTGCATTGTCAAAGGTCAGGTCCATCTTCCATCCCATAATTGCTTCATAGAAAGTGGTAGATCTTTCTGTATTGAGCCAAGCCTTAGCTGCTATAGATGAAGGGGGTTTAGAATTGAGTTGACAAATTAAGAGCATGCTGTAGAGGCCACTGGGACTCTCCGGTGCAAATTGAGAGAAAAAGGAGTTTCCTTTATGGGAAAACTGAACTCTGGCAGCCCTGTGGTGCTCCTCAGGTAGACTGTGGGGACTGAGATACAAGGGAGGAAGCCTGGTACTTGGACAAGATGTACAAACATCTTCAGGTTGCCTTCCATGAGAAGTGGGGATGGGGATGGGGGAAGATGGTCTCAATGAAGCCACAAGGAGCATTGATTGATGTCCCTTGCCCGCAGAAGCGCTGTTATCTCAGAGAATCTCTAAGGTCTGTTAACACAAGGAGAATAGGAAAGCACCTGCCCCTCCCTACCTCTGCCATGCCACGTAGCTTCACAGAGAGGCTGCTGGGAAGCAGAGAAACAGCCCAAGCTCCCGAGACTTGGGCAGTTATGGACCAAAGGCTCAAAGTCTTAAAAACAATTCTCTGAGTTTCTTTCGTGAAGGGAAGGCTCTACTACATGGTGATTCAGACTTCCTGGTTCCATGATGGCCAAGGGTTGCCACTGACCCTTCCATGCTTCTTGTGTGCCATAGGAACACCCTGAGCCCACAGATAGAGCTAAGTCTGGGAACATGACTATGGCTGTAGAGATATCATCTGTCTCACAATGCTACTTGAACTCAAGAGCCCAAGAATTTGGTCTCGACATCCCAGTATTTTAATCAAACATAAGCATCCAACCAATATGCCCTGCAGTTTGGTATCTGTTTTCTGAATATGATTGACAGACAGGAAGGTTCAACTTCTCCAAAAGAAGATTTACTCATGTTTGCTGTGCTATGCACTTGTCACTAACAAAGTGAAGGGCTGGTTCAGTATCATTCCCATGTCAGTCACTGAGATCAATGAACAGGCTATCCGTATTCACTACTGATGGAGAATTGGTAGGGGAAAGCGAGGCACTTCACTAATAAGGGCATGGGATTGACTGACATTTAGAATCAATCAATGGGAAGTGGGTTTTATTCAAGCAGCTGGGTAGCCTAGTCAGATGGCATCTCATCAGGACTGGAACTCTCCCTGGAGCATGGCAACCTTTCTTTGTTCCTTGATGAAGGGGTGACATCCTCAGAGAGACGTTGTCCATCCTCTCCAAGTCTAAGGGCATGCCATGACATGGAGGGGCTACCTGTCGAAAGCCAGAGACATCACTTCCTCATGAGTGGTTGAGCATTTCATAGCGGTGGATAAGACTGTGCTTTTAGAGAGCAGAGGGCCTGGCCATCTGTAGGAGCAGTGCTGGGAGTGCTTCACTCCCTTTAGTGGTGATTTCATTTTAAGTCACCTGAGACTTTGAGGTATCAAAAAAACATGGAGGGTGTTATGCCAAACGCCATGTCATCTGGCAGACTGGAACCGGAGAGCTTACCTAAAACCCTGCTTATCTGCTGGCAAAGGCCCAGAATTGATTGTGAATGAAAGTCTTCAGTGGGTTGCAGCTAACTCATATATACTTTAACCCATATAACTAACCCATATAACAGCTAGCCCATATAACTTGGGGGTGGGGGGGTGCAAGACTCCCTCTGGTGGGCCAGCCTTGGGTGCACCCCTCCGGCCATTCAAATCACAGGCTTTGTTCTTCTTGGCCACCACTTGACTCTCAGATATCCATGTATCGTCAGTTACCCACTCCAGTAAGCAGTAGCCCTTGTTCAAAGAGCCCTAGCTTCAGAGAGGACTATAATAGACAACTTTTCAAGGCTTTTCAAACATGGGCTTAGGCCAAAGAGAAAGTCTAGAATCCAAGAGTTAGCCATGGTGGAAGGTGCTGAGAGACCAAAGAAAAGCAGACAAACCCAGGATTGCCCAGAGCACAGTATATTAGGGACTTAGTGTCAGAAACATGATCAGAGGATGAGATGAGAGAGTCCACACTCCAAGGTAGGGGTAAAGGGTGTATATGCCAAGCCAGACAGAAATGGGCCTTGGCTAGGTAGATGTTCCTGGATTTTCCCAAACATTTTTAATGTATCATATATCAATTGAGAATCAGTCTGTCTTGCAGTGGACAGCAGGAATGCTTTGTCTTAAAGTTTTTATTTTACTTTATTATTTTATTAATGGCGGTATTTGAGTATAGGTGTCCATGCAGTCCAACAAGAGGGTCAGAACCCTTGGCCTCAGAGTCACAGATGGTTGTGAGTCCTCAGTCCTGGGTACTGGTTATTCAAGTCCTCTGTAAGAATGGTACACAGTCTTAAGTCCCTTTCTGAACTCAACCTAGCGTTCCCTTGTCTTTCTCTCTAAGCTCCTTCCTTTCCTCAGTGGCTACAACGTTTGAAATCCACATAAGGAAACCCAGTGATCCTTGTGGGCTGCCTCTTTTGTGTCACCTTCTACAGGGTCCTCTGGTGGGAAGCCACAGAGGAGAAGGCTGTCTCCAAAGAGGAACTCCACTGCTTAGTGCCTGCCAGCCTGCCGGTCTCTGCTGTCTTCCTGGTCTTGTGGTTGAGAGATGGCAGGGAGGAGGAATGGGTGACCAGGACTGAAAGTTTCTTGTCACTTCTGCTCTCTCTTTCTGTCTCTCTGTCTCTCTCTCTCTGTCTCTCTGCCTCTTTCTGTGTCTTGCTGTCTGTCTGTCTTTCTGTCTCTGTCTCTGTCTGTCTCTCTGTCTCTCTGTGTGTCTGTCTCTCTGTCTCTTTCTCTGTCTCTCTGTCTCTGTCTGTCTCTCACTCTGTGTCTCTGTCTCTCTCTGTGTCTCTGTCTCTCTGTCTGTCTCTCTCTGTGTCTCTGTCTCTCTCTGTGTCTCTGTCTCTCTCTCTGTCTCTCTCTCTCTCTCATGCTTGTCTGCTTAGTGCTTAGCATTGAGAGCTGACAGCAGGCTGGGGCCTGCTCTGGGCATGACTCTGGCAGAGGATCAGGGGCTTCTGGGGAGGCAGGGCCAGTGAGAGAAAACAAAGAGGCCCTCGCCAAGGAGCAGCAGCAATGTCATAGTCTCTTTTGGATGGCAGCTGAAGCCATCTGGTGTGAACTCTGAGCTGCGGAGGAGAAAGTCCCTTGTCCCTTGTACACAGTAGCAGGAAAGACACCCCAAAGCATGATGGCATTTAAATGAAGAGAAAAGGTAGCCCCAGTGTGGCTGTAAGCCACTCCTCTTTACCTTCCCCCATTAAAGCTCCTGCAAACCCATGAGAGTTTTATCAGCTCTACTTCCGGACTGCAAAGACAGAAAACAGGTACCTGAATGGGAACCACAGAGGAGAGAGGTGAGGAGCGGGTTTCCACGCACCCCTAGTAGATTGGGGGTTGGGGGAGACTTTGCTGTGGTATTCGGTAAACTCCAGCAGGAAGGGCTGGAGGCAGAGGGCTCCCTTGGCACATGGCCAATGGCATCTCGGCTTTGGGCATTCCATCCTTTGTGTGCTGCCTGCCAAGATATGCAGGGTGGTGTGGAGGAAGTCAGATGGAGGTGAAGCCCAGGGAGCTAGCTGTCACTCCTCAGTCCCCTCCCTCAACAGAAATCCAGAGAGAACCTGCTGGAAGCAGGACTCAGCCCCTCACTGGGCTCTGCTTGACGTGACTACAGTTCCAGGCCGGAATTAGAAGACTGGGGCTTTCCGGAAGGTTTGGAGAAATAGAGTAGCTGACCCAGTGGCAACGCCTCCTTCGCCCAGGTTTGTTTCCTAATCCCTCCGCCTCAGCATTTCCTGAGCAACAGCCTGGTAGGATGAGTCTTCAAACATTTAGACTCTGCAGAGCCCCAGAAGGCCTGAACCGTAGTCAGAAAACCCTTTTCAGGTCTCCAGCTAGAGACAGTTGGCTGCAACATCTTACACGGGATTGGCTTTGATGGCCAACAGTCCTCAGGTCCTTTTGAAACCCCTGTGTTTCAGATGTTAGAGCCAGCCTCTCCCATCTGTCTCACCATAGGGATGCCCTGGCCAGAGACTCGTGTCATAATATGTAGGTAGGGAAGCGTTCAGGCCTGCTACCCCAGAGTAGCCTCAATGTCACCTAGGATTCCCCAAGGCAGATTAGCTACTGCTAGTTGTATGATCCCCAGCAAATAACTGCCCTCTCCGAGACCAATTTCCTGTGTACTAGTTTGGACTGGTTAATCTCTTGCACTCCTGTCTGGCTGGGAATGCTCTGTAGGCGTGTGCTTCTCTCCACACTGGGACTTCTGAGCTGTATGAATCATTCCTGAGAAAGAGCAGCTGCCATTTTGCCCCAGTAGCTACCTGATTCAGACATATCTGCCAGCCTTGGAGGCTGGGGGATAAATGATACGTATAAAGGAGTCAGAGTATTTGCAAGCCCCAGGCAGACACAATTGGCAGGGCTGAAGCCATGGGCTCCCCGACGACTTATAGGACAGGCCCTTTCACAACCCAGGGCTCACTCCTGCATTGAGTACCTGGAGGGCAAGGGGAGGTCACAGAGAACAAAGAATGAGGCCATCTTGCCTTGCTAGCTCAGCAGTCCTACCCTTCTGGTAGGGAGGACCAGTGGTTAGTATCAGGGACAGTTTGTCCAGGTCAGCTGTGCTGCTGCTGAATGGGGGTAGCGTGTGCTACAGGACAAAGAATGACCATCTTGGAATCATCAATGACGCCCAGAGCTACTCTTTCTGCTTCACTTGGGGACGCTGGACACTTTTAGAGATGAGTCAGAGGGCCTGGGAGACAACGATGTTGCAGTTACAGTCAGTACCAGGCAGCACCTGTTCTAGTCTCCGTCCTCTTTCTAGATTCTGGCCCATGGGGAGTGTGATTAAGCATACAGTCTGTAGCTATAAAAATGAGAATGTAGAAGTCTGATTTCTATAAACTATAAACCGTGAAGCTAGTGAACCTGCCCAGCCGTTCGAAGGCAGGGAAGACACTCCCGTGAACCAATCTCCACACCAGGGTCTGGGGACAGGGAGGGGTTTATTTTGTTTTGCTCTGTTCTGTTTTGTCTTTATATCGAGTTTCGTTGTCATTTGGGGGCGATTAATCATCCCTAGACCCGGCTACCAGAACCCTGGTTGTTACAACTGATGATTCGATCTGACAGCTGAAATCACCCAAAAAATGCCCAGTGCCCATTCAGAGAAGAATCCTGTAGGTGGTTCAGCCTCAGGACACTGGACTGAGCAAGTCTCTGGGCTGGCTACTCCCTGCCTCCCCTCGACCCTTACACCACTGATGCTTCCTTTCCCAGACCCCAGAGTGCCACGCAGTCAACTGAAAATCCAAGTCCTCTGAGGCAGAAGGGCTCAGCTGTGTGTTTACAGCAGCTGATTCCCTTCCAGATCTCACCCTTGCCAGTCTCCTGGTGAGGCAGGCTGGGGGCAGACTGTGTGTCTGTGCCAGGCAGGGATCTATTTTGGGAGGTGACCTGAGCCCTCTGCCATCCTGTTGCCTCCTGGCCACCCCCATCCTTCCAGAAGGAGATCTCACTTTAGCAGCGAATGGTGGGGTCGTGCAATTTCAATCTGTTTCTTGTTGCTGCGTGGCCCACTCTGGCACATGTCCCCAGGCAGTCACAGGGGAACTTCGTGGGCTCTCGTCAGTCCAGTGAGCAGGCAAAGGGTGAAGGTGAGCCAGGACCCTGCACAGCAGGAGAGATGGCCACTCACAAGATTGCACATGTCTCTTTAGGGAACAATGCTGCCAGCAGGCCCAAGTAGAGAGCCACTTCCTGGCATTACCAGGCTTAGGTCCTGGAAAGAGGACAAGGCTTCCTAGGTCAAGGTCTAGGAGACTCAATTCTATCTGTTACCAAAACCGAACCGTTGAAAGAAAAGTAGGGAGCTTTAGATCAGAGAACTGCCAGTAAGACCCTCGGTCTTCTCGCCCAACCCCACCCCACCTCAAAATTAGCCACTGTGAAAACAAGGTGGTAGGTACTTCCCTTCATTGAAGCAGCAAGTGAGTTTCCCAGGTTGCAATGGAGTTAAGAAAGCACAGTATCCTAGAAAGTAAGTACACCTGTGATGTATGCATTGTGGGAACAGACTATAGGACGCTGCTTAGAAGCAAATGGCTGCCTGAGATGCTGAAGGAGAGGGGAGAAAGCTCAACACAGAGGGACTTCCAGTGCCGAGGTGTTCTTCATAAAGCTAAGGAGAGAAGGGTGTTTGAGGGGTTTCAAGGCAGCTGTCTATTGGGTAGAAAAATAAGACAGGGCTCAAATAGCAGTGGGTCTTCCACATCCCTTCATCACGGCCAAGTCCTTGTGGCCTTAGCAACAATAGCACAGTCCCAAACAGGAACAGGCTTCACTGGCTTAACATTTGGCAGAAACACCCCGTTCTTCTTTTCCTGGGTGACCCTAATAATGACAACCCTACTATGGGAAAACAAAATTTTAAGAGAGAGAGAGAGAGAGAGAGAGAGAGAGAGAGAGAGAGAGAGAGAGAGAGAGAGAGAGAGAAACATTGTTAGTGAGAGATTGAAAATAATGTCTACTCCTGCCCACCTCTCCCACCCTCTGATTGTTATTTCTAACTTGAGGTTGTCAGAACAGAAATGGAAAAGGTCAAAAGGCCAGAGAAATGTTCCCTGCCTTGAGGAGTGCTCCCTGCCTTGAGGAGTGCTCCCTGCCTGGTGCTGTTCTGAGCACCTTCATGCTAACCCTCTGTATCTTATCCAGAGTTTTGATAAGCCAGAAGAAATTCAGGAGAGAAAGGGTCTGTGAAGGTCATGTCAAAGGAGACAAGAGTAGATAAAGATGTTTGGCCTCAGGCAAACCTGATGTTCATCTTCGTTTCCCAGAATAAATGAACCCATCTTGATGTTCCCAAAGGGTAAAGCAGAACAGGGAATAGAAGACATAGGGAGGGCCACTCTACTGGAGAATATTCTGACAGCAGCAACTTCTCAGCCATGGTGTAAGCCTCACTGAGAGTGTTTAGAAACGCCATGGCCAGGAACATTGCAGAGGCACTTTCTGCGCTGAATTCCAAAATGTCTTCCAACTGAGATTCTGGACCACACTAAATACTTCTTGAGAGATCTTGCTGAGTTTAATTCAGTGGTCTACAGGTTATGGGGGATGTGAGTGGGATATAAGGAGGAAGTTTGCTGAGACTGCAGAAGAGGGATCCAGGAATCTACCTTGGGAAAATAATAAGGAAACAGTGACACAGAGAAAGCAAGAGAAACTCAAGAGACAGAATCTCTGCCCTGCACACATCAACTGTGCCTGTCCTCTTCTCTGACCTTGACTAATTACGCTGCTGCTGCTGCTGCTGCTGCTGCTGCTGCTGCTGCTGCTGCTGCTGCTGCTGCTGCTGCAGCTGAGCCTTGGGCAACAGGGCACTTTTCCCTGAATGCCTAAAGGAGGTCAACCAGAAAAGGACCCAGGCACGCGTTGGCACAGGGGGCTGGGCACAGTGTAGAGCATACAGCATCCTGGCCTGGGTTGGAAAAAGCATGTCTTGCCACAGTTCCCACCAGGATGGGTATTTTGTTGAAAGCAGAAAAGACATTTGTCCTTTACCCAATGCTGCTGCATCCAGGTGATGAAGCTAATGCCTAATGCCCCCAAGTGCTTCTGACCAGAAAAGGGGTGTCCTCCCTGTACACTCCTCCTCCTGGGTCCTGCCAAGGGGACTGTCTTAGACTGGGCTCTGAGGAAGGAAGGAAGGGCTTTCGTGTCACATTCTTTTCAGCTGTCCTAAGAGTCACCGTATTGCAGATGACACTCCCTCCTCTCTGGGGCTTCACCGGAGGCTGCTTTCAACTCATCGTGGGATTGTGTAATTATGGTGATTACAGCTCATGGCTTTTTCCCTCTCTTCATCTTTGCTTTCAAATTTATCGAGGCCTCTCATTAAACATGGCGATCCTGCAAAGTTTTAACAAGATTTTTTTTTCCTTAACATGGAAGAAAGTTCAGAGTTGGTGGTTGGTGGTCTGGATTTATCCATATGCCTCCGGCCTTCATCTCTTCCACAAAGAGTAGGCTCTAATGGAACCTCCATGTCTTGTGGGACACACAGGCTGTCCAACAAGAAGCAAAAACACAACCCTGCCATCTACAGTAAAAGTAGCAGGCAGAATTTGCCCTGGATGATTCTATAAGGTACCAGAGCATCCATAAAGGAGGCAACCGTTATCCTATGTGGGTGATCATGACCAGAAGACATATACTCCATGGAGGTTTTCCTGATAATGATACAGAGCTTCAGGCCCCATCATTTGCTTGTCCTCAATCATAGCTCTCTTGCCTAATTCCTAGGTCCATAGGACATCATGAGAAAGACCACCAAGGAGTATGAGTTGGGTGGTAACCACCAGAGTAGCCCTGCCCTGCCCTTCAGTAGCTTCCTCTAGGTTTAGTGTCAGGTTTTCTTCATGGCCATGCCCTCCAGAGACAACAAGGACTGCTTGGTGTGGTGTATCTTGCCAGCAGGGGTGTATCTTTGGGTGGCCACTGACTGGCCCCTCTCACCTGGCTTCTCTGAACCTTCTAGCCTGCTCTTGCTCCTAGTCAATTAACCCCGGCATGTGTCCCTAACTAGACAGTGGAGCTGCATTGTGCCTAAGCTGTACCAACTACCTAGAGTTGAATGTCAAAAGCTTGGCCGCAACATGTCCATACTTGCATTGTCACCCCTACCACAAATGGCCTGCTTGTTTCTCCTCCCGGTGAGCCCTGCCCTTTTACAGCTCACTGGAATTCAGAGGAGGAAGTAAATCTGAAGCAGGCAGCCAAAATGGAATCCCCACTCATCCTGATATTGATGTAAGACCCTGTGAAAGTCACTCGTGGACTTGAGGGGTAAAACAAATCCTGCCTCACAGAGCTTAGGTCAACGTTGCATGAGAATAGGATTAGTGACAGCTGCTGTTTCCTGAGAACTCATGGTGTCAACCATGTGATGATGGGCATAGCTTGGCATGGATGTTGGTTCTCCAACTCTACCCGTTGGATGACCATGAGAAGATCCTCTGGGCCTCAGTTTACCCCCCCATAAAGGAGAGAGAACAGTAAATGGTGAGGCGTGAAATTTACACAGAGCACACTGTTGGCAGAGTACATGCTTGACGACCATTTGGTATATTTTTCATGAAGCACAGCCATCCTTAGTTCTCCATTTATCACTTTATGTCATGCACAACAGAGTTCTGTGAGGTAGGTATCGCTGTATTGACTTTAGAGTCCAGGGGGTGAAAGCGATGCTATGTCCAAAGTACATTTACCACAATAATGGGAAGGATAACTCCTCGGTGTATGGGAGCCATTATTCCTGGCCTCCTCTAAACTTAACTCAGCTCCTCTGCTTTACTGGGGAATGGAGAGGGACTACAGAGCCCGAGAGGCCAGCCTCTGGCACATGACCTACTTCCTAGCTCTTAAGGACTTCCCATGAAGCCTTGGGGCTGTGAGTCTCCTCAACACAAGAGCAAGAGGTGGGACGGGCCACAGGTAAAATGCTGTCTGTGTTGTTAAGACTCGGCCTCTGGGCTTCCATAGAGACCCAGGACGTTAAGATCAGGACTGGCTTTGTCCCCGAGCAGCATGGAAAGCCCCGGCCTCCTAGCATAGCCCTCATACCATGCAGCCACATTTCTAGAGCAACTCACCTCTCAGCTGTTGGCCTCCTGGAGCCACCCAGAGCAACGCAACCTCACCAAGGCCAGTTGCTCCATCTGCCAGATAAACAGAGGTTTCTATTTTTTAAGCACTTATTACACAGCAAGGCTCTTGAAAGACTCAGAGGCAAGTGGCAGGGAAACGCTCTAAAACATCTCCATAAACCAGGGCCCTGGGGTGTGGGCTCCTACTGCTTATGGCATTGGAAGAAACAGGGGTGACACAAATGGAGTTTCCTGAGGAGAATTTGGGGTGTGTGTGTGTGTGTGTGTGTGTGTGTGTGTGTGTGTATGAAGACAAACACTTCAGGTTTGCACTGTTGTCAAAGGTTGGCACGGCTGGGAGCTGATGTAAAAATCTCCACCATTAGCCTCATAGCTGCTTCTGTAGCTTGCATGAGATGCTTACGTGAATGTCTGCTCTGTGAACATGCACATATGCATACACATGTGTATGCACAGGTGTGTGTGCCCAGGTGCATGTGTCTCCTTTTTGACGCACACTGCAGTGTTTAGTATACGGCTCACGTGCCACCATATGCTGCAGGCCTGCATGCGCCCGTGCATGGACTGCATGCCTGTCATGGCTGTATCTGTATCTGGGCAGGGGCGCCTCTAAAGCCACAGGTCTTCACGGTTTCAGCTGGATAAGTTATTCTTCACTTCCCTTCCCCCAAACACAATTGCCTAGTGCTGCTGGCGCAGAGTCAGAATGGCCGCCGCGTTTCACCCCCGAGGCGGCTTCCTTCCAGCAGTGGGTGAGTGATTCCAGTGACTGTACTCTCTCTAACCTTGGGGATTCTTCTGCATAGACAGTGTTCCCCAATCCAGAAGAAATGATCTATCTATCTGTCTATCTGTCTATCTGTCTGTCTGCTCACTGCTCCTATTCTCATGTCTTGGTCCTACAGACAGTCAGTGGCACACATTTCTTGGTATCCATGTTTTTTGGCATCTAGTTGGTTTTTCTTTTTTCTTTTTTTTCCTAAGAAATAAGGAGGTGAGCATCCCGGATTGTTGCCAACATGAATCCTTTGTCCTGGAGGCAATGCCTAATAAGTCCCATCCTAGGTGTGGAGCCTTATAGTTCATATCTCAGGGTACCCACTTCCTAACAGCTTTGTAGACATGTTCAAACCTGATCGCGGTATCTGTAGGTTCCCTCTCCTTGATAAAGCTTTCAGAACCTGTCCTTTTACAAGCCTGGGACTGAATCCTCAGCTAAGTCCAAACCCTCATATCCCCATATGAGAAACGAGTTGCAGGGAAAGACAAATAGGAAGGTTCTTTGAAGCTAATTTCAATGGCCGGAGGTCCTATCCAGGTGAGCCCTGACAATGCTGCTTAACATGTCCCTTTCCAGGGTTAGAACCCTAGCTCATGAAATGCCGAACTGCAGCCAAGGCGGTAGAGAGAAAGGAGAAATGAACCGCCTTCTCCTCACATGCCTCCAAGCACACATCGATGTCCATGAAGTCTTCTGCTTTGGGTGGGCAGAGGAGGGCAAGGGGCAAATCAGGAAGCTGACTTCCTGCCCGCTAGACTCTGACTTAGATATCGCAGTTAGGGATACCAGCCAATGTATGTGTGTTTGTAGGAGAAAAGTGCTTTTAAGTAGCTGGCATTGAAGTCTTCCCAGATTCCCTTGAGAATCTCACAGTGCCACGCAAGTGATTTCTGCTCTCTTGTCCATAATATCAAATTATTAAGCTTCCCTTGCACGTACCCTGGAGTTGTACTTGAACTTCCCTGTTGAAAAGGAGAAGCATCCAAGTTACCAATAGCAACATAGCCGCATCCCTGTTTTCTTGAGTCTTTGGCCTTTTCCTAATTTGGAGTAAACCAGAGCTTCGATCCCCATGTACGTTTAGGGAGGAGGAGAAGGAAAAAGCATGAGGCAGACACTGTGCAGGCCTCAGGCAGGTATGCTACTGCGAGGCTTTGCAAGCAAAATGCCCTCTCCTCTCCCAAGACCACCAAGAAGTTCTTGCAAGCCTAGAGTGGAAAGGGCAGGTTGCTCCACTGGAATGAGGAGAAGAAGAGACTAAAGGCCCTCCCTGAAGTCTGGCATGAGGGGAGCAATTTCCACTGCAGGGGAGGTGGAGCAGCAGGGAAGATGGAAACCCACAGCTTGGAAAAGGAGGCCTGGGAGTCCATGTCTGGGAGTTGTGCCCCCATGCCAGGGTTCAAATATCAAGCCCTCACCTTCCCTGGCTTCTTTGCCTGGTTCCAGATTAGACTCTGTGCAGCTGGAGGGATAGGGAGGAAGGTCTCCCGTAGCTCACTGACAGTCAACAGTTAGCTCTGCAAGTACAAAATCATCCTAGGGGATGATTTGGTGACAGGCAGGAACCAGAGTCCATGAACACCACTCAGGGAGAGTTCCAGAGTCTGTCAGGGGTATTCCAAATTGGGCAGTTGGTCTATGATGACATGAAATGGGGTCATTTCTAAAGGGAGCAAGTTCACTTTGCCTGACCCACCTCAGAGAACTCAGTACCACCTCAGCTTCTGTCCTTGAAGTCTCTACAGGATGCTCCCAAGGCACAGTCATGGTTTCACCTGGCACGTCCAGCCACACCTGCTGCAAATCCGTATGCACCAAGCCTTAAAGATATACCTTTGCGATATAGCCTTATAGGATACTAAATAGAAAGAATACTTTTAAACAAATTAAAATAATACCCTTCAGGCCCAGGGAGAGTTCAAAAAGCTCATCGAGAGCCTTGGAAGAGTCGGACCCCAGGATTGGGTCTTGCCATGGGGCTCCTACCTGCCGGACTCCCTGTGGCAGGGTGGAACAGTCCAGAAATGCCCTCTTCCTTCCGGTGCCACTCTGTCTGGCTCCACCGTGGATGCAGCCCCGGCTGTCCTTAGTGCATCCCATTGTTTGTGCCTTTCTATGTCTTCAGCCCCACTTTGCCTTTCAAAGTCAGAACAAGCTGAGAGAAGATGTGGAATTGCAGGTGCTCTGAGGTTATTCTAAGTACAGGCTCTTTTACCATCCCGTGCCACAGTTTCTCAGACACTTGAACCATCTCAAGAAGGAGTCCTCTCTCTCCCACGGCACTCTCAAATATCGTTGGAAAAGGAGACATCATGGAATTCCTCATATTCATCCTATCCAAATCGATCATTTTGCCTTACTCATGCAGCGACAGGGAGGGCACCAGGAATTCTGATGCCCAGAGAAAGAAAAGCCCGATGAAGTTAGACAGACCCTCTGCGTCTCCCTCTCTGTCAACCCCTCACTAGGACTTGTGCCTTTGCATCTGGCTGGGTGGATTTCTGACCTCTCTCCTTGGCTGCCCACCCCCGTCCCCTGAGCCTGTAAATCTACATGCTTCCATCTTGTAAACGTGAGCACCGTCAACTCATAGACGACCTTCACAGTCCTTGACAGGACAGCCCACCTCTGAGTTGGTGTGCCCAATCTGGCAGAACACTACTTTTCATTAGCAAGGATGAAAAATGCCTGTGTGTCACACCAAGGGGTTCAGCTGGGATCAATGGAAGCTAGAAATAGCGCCCCAAATTAGTCCTGCCCAGAGGAATCTGAGTTTCTCCCAGGTGGGAGGAGGGAGCAGTCAGTTTTTAGAAAGGCAAAGACGGCCCAGCAACTAACAAAGACTCAGGAGTGGAAACTCCCAGGCTGTGATGAGACAGCCGGATCGTCTTTTTTCCCCTCTCTAATCTTATTTCTTACAGTTTCTCCCTGGAATTGTGATTGCGTATGATAAAATGCACGGATCTGAAATACAGGGTTCCATGAATTTGACAAATGCATACTCCCATGTAACCTACAGCCCATCACCTTATGAAGTCTCTCATGCTCCCCCACCCCAGTGCCACTCCCCTCTCCCAGGGGCAGGCAAACCCTACTTACAGCCTAGATTTCGATTTGGTATATTCTGCAGATTTCTAACTTCAGTTAGAGCGACTGAGAAAATCAACCAGGGAATTCTATCAGCTAAAGCGTCCATATTCTCTTATATAAAAAGGGTTTCCCCTACCCTAAGACCCTAGGTATTTGCCCTGCTATAAGTATGCCCTCTGACCCCCAGGGATTCCCATGAGCCATAGCTCTCCACTCAACCAATGAGGTTCTTAGCCCCAGTCTCCCAGGTAAGTAAATGGCAAAAGCTCTTGGTCACGGGGTCATGCATGCTTCATTGGTTACTATGTAGAGGTGCGATGCCCAGAGCCTCGGCATGTCCAGCAGCATGTTGTCCTCCAGCTCTGCACAAAATGGAGCTAGCTATGCCTTTTGTGCACTTTCTTTCAGAAACAAAGGATCCCCTAACACCTTCTACCAGGTTTCTAGCCATCTTCAAGGCCACAGAGCTGAAATCATCCACTGGGGATGGGGGGCTGAATGTGTGGGTGTTGGAGTCCTTGGTCCAGGAAATTTAAGCATCCCAAGTTCTCCTGCGTTACATTTTTGCCAAGTGTGTGAAAGGTGAAAGGTGCTTTGTCTGTGTGCAAAGCTTTGGTGTCTCTGGAAGGTACCTTCCACAGTTCAGTTCTTAATCACTGTACATTTTTCTCATTTGGACAAAGGCTGCCTGCTAATAGCATTTTCAAACAGTCTCTGCTGCTTCGCTCAGCTACGCCAAGGCCTCAGGCTGAGCAGGCGGCTGCTCTCTGGCACCACAATCCGAACCCTACTGACCGGAACTGAGGAACATTACACATTCACACCCCGAAACACTGCTGCCTCTGTAACTCTACAAGTGCCAGGCATGGGCAAACTTACCACTCCCCTTCCTTCAGGATCATCCCTGCTGGAGTCAGGGATGGGGAACAAAGTAGAGGGAGGAGAGACCCCTAGAGGGTTCAGGAGGGGGCTCTCTGGGTAGAGCAAGTGCCTGAAGCAGCCTGCAACCCCACTGGGCATAGCCTCTGGGGCAGCTCACCTCAGAACAGATAGCTTCGCCTCTAGGATTTCACTTTGATCCCTGAACACCACAGGAGTCTCTGCTCTTCAGAAGGCCGGCTGCTGCTGAGCCAGGGGGTAGCTCATGATTTCTTCCCCCAAAGCTCCTGGCCAGGCATCCAGCCCTGACTGCTTCCTGTGTGATTAATTTCCTTGCAGCCAGTAGCCCAGCCTCGCTCACTCAGGTGATGGTGAGGTGGGTGGATTGCAGCTATACCCTCTCAGCTGAGCGGAGTCTTTTCCAAGCCATCCCAAACCCTCCTGACCCCGTCTTTAGCATCAAAACTGGCATTTAGTAAATGTGTGAGCTCAGCAGTAAGAGAGGGACCAAAAGGCCACACACCACCACCTGGATGTTGAAAGGCAGGTACTGATCCCAGGAGCAGCTCCTGGGCTAGTTAGCTACCTGCCTCATCCCGGAAGTTCCCAGAGATGAAGAGATGGGGGAAGAAGGGGAGGGGCCGCCATTTGCACTCTGGCCACAGGTCCTTGGAGTTAGAACGATGAGGCTGAGTTCTGGCAGGGAGAGATTAATTATCGCCTCCAAATCCAGTCAGGATTTCTTTAGAGCTTGGAAAGGTGAAGGGTGGGGGTGCCTCAGGGTTGAAATTACTCAGAACAATCCTCCAGGAAAAAGAGCTCTAGTCTGCCTCCCCACAGCACCTCTGTAGCCAAAATGACCTCACCAATGAAGATGGAACTATAACGAGGGTTCAGACAACTGGTAAACCTTACCTTCCTTGAGTTCTTAACACGCATTTTTATTCAGATTTAGTTTTTTTCACCTGTGCAACTCAGGCATAGGTATCTGAGTTTACAATGTTTAATTTGTGGCCCTGATAGAGGAAAGGCGGAAGGGGATGAGAAGCCAGATTAAATGTGTGGTCACTGCAGCAATAGTCTGTACCTTCCATGTGACCAGAGGCAAACAAAGGTGACAGGAAGTGATATTGTCAACCCCAAGGGCCCTTAGACTCATGTTTTTCCAGAAAAGGAATCTAAACTCACCCTATGGCTCTTGCCTTTGTGCCTATACTGAGAAGGTACATTCCCAAATGGATCAACAGGGGTACAAATGCTCCCTGCTCCGTGTGAGAAAGGGTAACCTGGAGAGTGAGAGCTAGGCTGGAATGGAGGCCTTAGAAGCTATTGTCTGTCTTCTGAGGGCACTGTGGGGCTGTCCTTTTAGTAGATGACTACTAAATGACTGGCTCTCCTTTTAGAGAGTCTCAGACTGACAGGATGGGCTGGGAAGATGGCTATGTATGTAACATACTTATCACACCAGCATGAGGAGCTGAGTTTGACACCCAGCACCTATGTAAAAAGATGGATGTGGTTATAATCCCAGCACCAGGGATGAATAGAGGTGGGTGCCTGGTGCTCCCTGGCCAGCCAGCCTAGGCTACTCAGGTGAGTTCTAGGCCAATAAGAAACCATGTCTCAAAAACTGAGGTGGACAAGTACCTCCTCAGGAAAGACACCCGAGGTTGTCCCTCTGAACTTCACATATACTTACATGTGTACACACACACACACACACACACGCACACACACACACACACACACACGCACGCACGCACACGCACACGCGAGCATGACTGACACAGGAACTCTCCAAGATTTTTTAAAGCTGATTGAAAAATCTTTAGCCTAGTATAAACATAGGTTGCTGCAGGCTGAGTTTAGTCTATCTGAAGACTAAGAGATAAGGTGGTTGGTGGGGAAGATTTTGTGTGTGTGTGTGTGTGTGTGTGTGTGTGTGTGTGTGTGTGTGTGTGTGTGTGTGTGAATTTGTGATTTTTTTTAAGATAAGGTAGAAATGAAGGAAAGGAAAGAGAAAAGAAGAAGGGGAATAGATACAGATTTTCTGACAGCTTCTGAGGCAATTCCATTTCTGGACAAGCCTTCATCCATGCCATCAGCTCTCGGCTGACTGCATCCCTCCATATAGAGCTAAGCTGGATGACACACAGCCATGCACCCTGGCAGCTCTAAGCTCTTGTTCGTTTATTAGCTCTGCCCATTACCCATCAATTCATCAATCAGCAGGTCTATTGAGTACCCCAGTAGGCTTCACCAACCAGATCAATTTTTTTTAATTACATCCAGCTTACGTGCAGTCGAGCCCAGTAAACAAAATGAGCCCCCACACCCCACTTGGAAATGAGCATGAGGAACGGCTGGCCCGTGCACTCTCACTGCCAAACTCCACAGCCCTTGCTGGTGGGGGATCATTTGCTGCCCTCTGCAGATGGTGACAGGTGTCACTGACGCACTGTCAATAGCAGGATGGGCTTTGAATGTTTTCCCAGACATGGCAATCAATCTGCCTGGGGTCCAGCCACACTCTTCCCTGAGATCCATATCCTATAGTAGGAATCTCTAAAGGGGGTATAGGGACAAGTAGAAACCATGTCCAAGGAAATAGTAGGAGTGACCAAGCCTCATTCATCCTGTGCCTCCTCCTGCTCTCTAGCACTGAATTCCTTCCCAGATCATAGGCTCCTCAACCCCCACCTGCTCCAGAGCATGCAGATAATTAAGACTGTCCCAGGATCTCTGTGCCTCATGGACCAGGCCTCACGGTCCTGTTTATTCTTTGATTCTGAGAATAATGGCCACATAGGATTTAAGTAGCATTCAGTAGTTTCCCAGTTCAGACCCTTCATCCGGTACTGCCCATGGGGAATCAGGAACATCAAAGGTTGTGAGATTGCAGCTCTCTGACACCTCTGGGGTTTGCAAAGAACACTGAAGGTCCCAGTCATGTTTACAGTCACAGCACCTAGAGCCAAGAGTCCCCAAATCCTCTGTGTCAATCCTGTGTCATGGTTTTTCAGAATTCCCGTGACTAATTAATTCCTTAATTTCCGATCTCCCGGATCTGTGGTGATCGTCTGTGTCAACTCTCCCTGACCTCAGACTTCCCCGGCCTACCTTTTCCTTACACACTAGAGTAAAGTCAAGTCGAAGGGCAGCCCACAGGCAGTAAAGGATCTGAGGGTTTAATAACTAGGCTTTGGTATGCAGAACTCCCATGTCCCAGCATGAGTACTAGCCACACACACTCACTCCCGTAACCTGCCCAAAGTCCTGTTTCTCTCAATTGTCCCTACCTGGGGCTTCTACCCAGAGAGATCCCTATCCACAAGGTCAGCTGGGATGGGTGGTTGATCTTTTGGCCAGAGTGACTCCAAAAACAATTAATTCACCCGTTTGTCCCTCTGTCTCTGTCCCTCTGTGTGTCTGCACACCTGTGTGTGGTCTCTGTTGGTTCTCTCTGCAGGGAAAGTCGCTGGCGGGCAAGCGCCTTACGGGCCTGATGCAGTCCTCCTGACCGCCCCGACCCCAGGCTCAGGGCCCGGGCCCACAGAGCACCCGGGCAGGCGACGCTCCACATCCAACGACAGAGCTTCCTTGCGGGGAGATTTGGTCACTGTGAAGGAGAAAGAGTGAGGGCCATGGAGGGCACTGGTGGGCAGCTGCGGTGGGTGAATGGGGAGACCAGAGAGAAAGAGTCCACGGTGCTGGGCCAGCCGGGAGAGGCCCTGCTTATAGCCTCTCTCTTGTACAGCCACGCACCAATGCTCATTCTCAACAAGGGTCCATTTCTAACTGGGTCGGAGAATGTCTCATGGGGTTCCTGTCTGACTATCACTCGAGATGTTGTTGACCTCACCTGTCCAGTCGTCTGGGGAATCCAGCAAACTTCAGAGGGACCCTGGGCACACAGTATTAAGCATCACCTCCCTACCACTCTCTCTAAAGCACTGGCAGTGCTCACTGCCATCTGTTCCCCCTCCCCCACCCCACTGGTATACCGGGTGGGTGACGGACGCTGCTTTCACACAAAATGTCACATCTTCAGTCCTAATGACCGTGCAAGTCCACCCTCTGTGAGACCACATTTTAAATAAGTCTCCACGGGTGTGGTGGCCAGCCCCAGTTCCCATCAAATGTCCAAAGGTCCAGAGCTTGAAGAGGCACCAGTACAGATAGTGGACTGTGTTGTTTAGCCACTGAAAGTTCGGGTGACAATCTTTTAAAAATATTACTACTTCCTGTCTTCTGATTTTTGCCCCTTGCACCTTGACTTGTTCCCTTGTGTTTGACTCACAATAAACATGGCCATGAACTCAGGGGCCATTGGGCTTCATCCCAGTGGCAACCCAAGATGGGAGTTTCTGGGGGTGGATGGATTGCAGGGCTGGCACAAGGCAATATCCTACCAGGCCTGGCCCGACTCCCACTGGTTTAGGGCTCAGTTATTCCTGAGTCTTAAACACAATATGCAATGACAGGTCCCGGCCAGAGCCCCAGAATTCCCTTCCCAACCTTATTCTGAAGACGCAGCCAAAGCACCCTATTAGATGTAGCCAGTCATCTAGAAAAAAGCAAAATGTGCTAGAGTCTGCAAAAGGTCATCTGTGTTCTTCCGGTGTGTCAGAATAACCATTCGCCAGCTTGGCTGTGCAGTCTTGCACCTGAAGTGCCACATAGGTCCCAAATGAACACACAGGAGGTGCTTGGCAAATGGTGGCTAGTACAGTCGTTGTCATTGGTACTGGGATCACCAGATGCCCTCAGACGCAGATGTACTTGGGCAACATGCTTTTAAATTCAAATATATTCTTCCACACACACCTGCCCTGCCAATACCTGTTGGCCCCTCTATTTGGTCATGGGTGAAAACTCCCCCTTGGGAGTATATAAACAGAGAAGGAAAAGGAAGGAAGGAAGGAAGGAAGGAAGGAAGGAAGGAAGGAAGGAAGGAAGGAAGGAAGGAAGGAAGGAAGGCAGGCAGGCAGGCTGGCAAACATTGCTTATGTAAGCAAATTTACCAGCTGGTGACCCAAGGTCCCAGTGTTTGTTCAGTCTCAGCCTTCTGGGTACATCATGTGACTCATCTGTTCAGCTCCCACCTGCAAAGCCTGTCCATGCCTGGCTTCTACACAACCACTGATCCACAGGCGTCCTGTTGGTCCCTCAAGGGGAATCCTCCGTGTCAGAGTCTTGGCCAGCACATCTGTTTCCAGGTCAGTTGTTCTCTCCTTGCGACATGATGGAGATCAGAAGGTGTCTCTAAAGGTGACTGAAAACACCCAGACTCTTGCCAGATGCTCCCACTGAACCTTGGCAAACAGAAGTAGCCACATGAGTAGTGAGTGGGAGAAGTGAAGCCACAACCCAAGTTATGGAGTCTTCTGGCCCTTTCTCTCTAACTCCACTTAAAACGAAATAAAACAACAAACAAATAAAATTCCTCTTATGTAGAAATAGAACCCTCCAGTTTCTAAACAAAATTGTAGTCCAAATTCATCTCCATCCAACAGTGCCCAAAGGCTTCTCTTCTAAGGGCACCCTAGGCTATGCTGACACTAAGGCATCTGATTTTCTCAAACAATGGTTACATCATGCCCTCAGTCATGCAGGACAAGGCTTCTGGCTGCCCCTTGGCCCTTCTATGGACTACAGAACACATTCTAAGCCAGGCTGCAACCTGGGTAGGATAAATTTCTTGGCGATGGCTTCTTGTGCCCTTTTCTGCACCAATTCTTGTCTGCTGGTTTTGCACTGTGCTGTCCTGAAAACTGGGCTCAGACTCACCCAGAGCCAGGTATACTCTAGTTCTTAGATGGAACAGGAGGCAAGCTTCTAACCTCCCCCCAGCCCCCAGAGGACAGAGAAGCAGACAGGACAGTCAGCAGGTTCAATAGAACCAAGGACAGACAGACACTCTAGATGGATTCAAGCCCGGATCAATAAACTCCCACCCCCACCTCAACTCCCAGGTAAGCTCAGGCACGTGGCCACTGTGTGTGTCTCAGTAGATCAGGCAAGGAGCTAAGAAAACAAAGTAGGACAAAGTCCACCCAGGTTGACCAGCCCAAGACAGTTTGACACGCAAGATTATAATGCAAAGGTTTGAAAAACTGAATCTCAGCCAGCTTCCCTTTGGCCTGGTACACACAGACAAAATCATTCCTCAGCAAAGCAAATTCCTCTGCCCCGTTCTGACCCCTGGAAGCCTGGTAGGCTTTCCTAGCTACATATGGTCTGAGAGGAGACTACCCCTATAATGACTTGTGGAACAAGTGTCATTTTGGCAGCTCCCTAGTCTTAGCAGGTGAGACAGGCCCAGGCAGGGAAGCAAATGCTGACATAAACGTCTCCTGAATTGGCAAGAGTGCAGATGGGAGACTTTACATCTAAATGCCCGACATCGCCATGACACCAGGCTGGCCCAGGTAGCCAGAAGAAACAACCTGCCTTTCTAGAAAGCAACATGTCTGTTTCACCTCCCTGCAAGCTGTTGCTGTACCCCAGAAATAAAGGGGGTACCAACTGCCAGTGAAGTTAGTCTTCTCTAGGCTTGCCCACTGCTCAGTAGCTAGGTACCAGGCTAGCCCCCAGGAAGGGCCTCTTACAATGCTAAGTTGCTGCTGGGACTAGTCAAACCTTTGGGACATGCCCAATGGGATTCCTGGGATGTTCAAACTACCTCACCAACAGGATACAGAACCAGATGCCCGCCCCCCACCTTGCTTGTTGTGAAAGTTGGTGGTTTTCCTGAAATGCGTCCTCCTGCTCTGTTCTGCATGTGTGGGCTTCAGACGCCAGCACCGAGAAGCCTTTCCAGAATGGGGAAAGGACTGAGGGTTGTTCATCTTTGGGCCCTGGAGAATTTCCTGGAGGAAAGTGTTCCAGCAACTTCCAGGAACTGGGAAGCCCGGGGCTGGAGAGAAATTATGTGTCAGCAGCCTCCAAGGGGACCTGGCTGAGAGATGAATTTGTGGCAAGGACTGTGGAATAGTTGAATAGTGGTCAAAATAAATTGCTAATAACTCACCACTGGACTCTCCGAAAGAGGCCTGTGTTCATGTAACCAAGGCAACAGCAGACGCCAGCAACCTACTCATTAGTGCCACCCAGTGATAAGGCCTCCCCATGGGCAAGACCCAGGGGCCATCAAGTAGCAAAGTAGCAAATGTAGCAATAAGGGCCTGGGACCCTGAGGTGGCAGGATCCAAATAACAAGGCCTCAGTCTTCCCCAAGCCTCAGACAGGGGGGCAGAGGTAGCTGCTATCAGCTGTCTGGGGTTGGGGAGCCCTGCCCACACCAAGGGTCCCTGTCCTATAGCCTATGACCATTCACCGCATGATCACAGACACGTCGGAATGGCCTCCTCTTAGTGCATGTGGTTCTCGTTAGTTTATTTTTCTGGAATTTGGGGAACTGGACCCCAGGACCAAACATGCTGGAAACAGTCTAAAAATAAACAACTACTTGAACCCACTGAAGTCCACTTAGCCCCGTGTGTCTCTTTGGTGTGGGGTTCCTTGGGTAAGATGACCCGACTGTCTTGTCTGCTTCATCGCTACTCGTCCAGCACCACTACACACATATACATGTATTGGTTTCCTTCTCCCAAGGACACCAAAGCAAGAGAGAACAAGCAGATCATCCCAGTAGCTTGGGATGGCTGTGTCACTGAAAGGCTACAAGCGCTGACTTTGCCAGAGTACCTTTGACTGGGTGGTCATTCTGCCCTGCGGTGTCTATACTCAGGACTGACCCAGGGACCATTCTGATACCCTCTTAAATAAAGGACTAAAGTCTGCTGCATACTGACTGCTCCTTGCCGGGAGTCTTGGTTTCCTGAGCGACAATCTCATTTTCCCACCACTGCCAAAGCAGCAGGACACCGGGAGCCTGAAAACTCGGGCTGTGGAGAGAGGGATGAGAACAAAGTAACAAGGACCCTCTGGTAATGATGAGGCTGGCACCTCGCAGCACGCTTTAGGGGCAGAAATGTTCCTTCTGGCAGTGGGAGTGATTTCAGAGATGGGGATCGGGTCACCGGTCACATCTTGTCTGTCCATGCCAGGGCCATTTCGTCTACAGCTTTCCTGATGAGGAAGGCCAGGTTCAAGGTTACATGTGTCCCATTCTAGTCCATATTCTTCCCTCTCTTCAGATCCTGGCCCACCCACCTGCTTCCCTGCCTCCCTCAGGGGCAGCCAACCCCTACAGGGAAGAGCTCCTTGCCAGCCTACCATCTGACTTACTTCCACAACCTTTGTCTAGCAAAATGCTACCCTAGGTGTACACACAACTCGACCTACCTCCAAGGATAGAGATTTGTTCAGATTCAGGTTGTGGGCGAGAATTGGGAGAGGACCAGTGGAATCCCAAAGAGCTGTTCCCACCCAAGGGTGTCTTAAAGTCACCCTGACTACTTCCTATCTTCATTTACCTTCCTCATGACCTTTGACCTAACAGGCAAGAGGTTATTCTGTCCCTGGTACAAGCTTTCTGTTATTTACTGATCCCAGCCTCCAGGGTACTTTTGGAGCCTCTAATCCTAAACCATCTCTTGGTATGTGACGGCCTGGAAACCCAGGTCTTCTTCAGACATGTTCCTTCCTGGAATCACAAAGCTCTCTGCCTAGCCTGTTCCCTCCCTCGCCAGAAACTCCGGGTTCCTTAGATGGTGCTATGAATGCATGCCACTGTTGGGCTCTCATCTTTCTTCATCCTGACTTTTTGTACCCAGAGTAGAGGTTCCAGAATGTCCTTGCCTCTGACCACACAGCCATGGAGATCTCAGGGTCTAGATAACATAAATGAGGTGGGTGGGGAGGAGCTTACCTGGGCAGAGCTCTCTGTTTGGCACACCCCTCCTGTTTTAGCCTCCTCAGAACCCTAAGCTGGACTGCCCAGGCCTGGCTTGCTTCAGCCACCAAACCAGGGAACAGCTCCTGACTGCAAAGACTGAACCTTGCTTCCCAGGAGAAGAGCGTAGACACTAATGTGAACAACTGAGTCTAAACCTGACACACAGCAGATGTGCCTGAAATAGTGTCTGGTGTTGAGCACCACATCTGAGATGGATTTGGGAACTGTCCCCTGTGCCCCTGTCCTGGGACAACCGCGCAGAGGCGATGGGTCTTGTTGGTCTGGGCAGGCGCTGTCTCACTATGACTGCCACAAACCACTTGCGGTCTTCTCCAAGGGAGAGCCTAGTTCCCTCGCTGTGTCACTGGGATGACCAGCAGGGTGCCGCAGTAACAACAGAGTGATTAGCCACTGGGGAGGGTTCTCTTCCCTCAGACCCCGATGGAGGCAGGAACAGAGGAGACTACATCTCCATCAACAATAGCTTTTGTCCTCCATGGAGTCTCCCCTGGGATCTGGATTCTGAGCTCACATTCATTTCAGGCCAAAGACTCAGACCCCTGACCCAGAACAAGAAGGCCAGACAGGGCTTCCATCCTGAGAACATTATAGAGACCAGATACCCGTTCACCACCCCCAGGGGAGAGGCTTTAATTCTCAATAGCTGACCACAAAGACAATCACCCTGCTTTCCCTCTTTCTCCCATTACATCATGGAAAGGCTGTTTGAGTTAAGGGGAGGTGAAAGAGTTGGGAGTGGGTTGTGATTTTTAAAAGCAAACCAAAACCTTGGATATCTCTATGTTGTCCATGAAGAAGGCACCTCAGGGAAATCCGTGCAGGTCAGCACTGAGAGAATTCAGCAGGGTGTGTGTGTGTGTGTGTGTGTGTGTGTGTGTGTGTGTGTGTGTGTGTGTGTTCGTTCTGTTGCTTGTTTACTGAGCTGTAATTCATTTGTAATAAAGCTCATCCCTTTTATGAGTAGTGTTATCAGTTCTGATAAACTTACACAATGATGCAATATCCACGAGAAAAACAAGTCCATCGCCCCAAACATTCCCTGTGCCCCCGTGGCCAATCCCTCCCCCACTCTCTGTTCCTGGCAGCTATTGATCTGTTTTCTGACCCTGTGTTTTGCCTTTTTCAGAAAGCCACATAAAGGGAACCATACTGTAGGTGACCTTTGAGTCTGTCTCCTCTCTCTGGGCTCAGTGCTTGCCTGGCCATTTTGTTTTTATTCAGGAGGCTCAGATGGGGGGGGAGGGGAAGCAGAGAGGAGCTGGAGGAGCAAAGCTTCAAGCACAAGACCCCACTACAACAAGCACCTCAGCTTCCTTGGCCTCCTCACGCTCCTCAGCCCAACGCCATCTTCTTACCCTTCTGAAGTCTTCGAACCCCTGTTTGAGAAGGCACATGGTCCCAGGGCCTGCAGCCCGCAGAGAATGCATGCTTTATTCATCTGATAGAAGCTCCGGCTTGGAAACAAAAAGAAACAAAGGCACTGTAGAGTGTAGGGTGCTGGAAGGGAGTGGTGGGGATGTTTCCCCTGTGGAGTTATTCTCCCTTCATATTTGGCAGTGGTTCTGTGTTCGCATAGACAAAGTTGCTTCACTGAGAGGGAGACTGTTTACCCTGCAGTCAGAGCATGGCAGTTGGTGGGCGGACCTTTCCTAACAACTCTGCAGCTCCCTATGCCTTCTCCGAACGGATAGACATGGGAAAGCAGTGAGGACAGCGACGGGCAGCAAAGAGCCCATGGACGAGCCAAGCAGGTAAAGAGGTAAGGCCAAGCCACTGATGGTCTCTCACAGATCACAGAATCCAGGGGTTCTAAATAACAGCTTTATTTTGTAGCTGCACTGTGAACTTACAAATGTAACTCCATCCCACGCGTTGAGAACCATCCTGGTTATTGGCCCTTGCTGAGGCCCCATGTCAAATCACTGAGCCCTTCAGACATGACTTTGGTAGTCTTTTTTTTTTTTAATATATTTTTTAAGATTTTATTTTATTGTATGAGTACACTGTAGCTGCCTTCAGACACACCAGAAGAAGGCATCAGATCTCATTACAGATGGTTGTGAGCCACCATGTGGTTGCTGGGATTTGAACTCAGGACCTCAGGAAGAGCAGTCAGTGCTCTTAACCACTGAGCCATCTCTCCAGCCCCCGACTTTGGTAGTCTTTGTGGCATGACAGTATAAGCTAGAATCCTCATCCTATATAATCACACGTCAGGGAGAATCTGTAAGTTACCGCTGAGAGAAACCTTAGGAGTGTTTTGGAGTGGTGTGTGTGTGTGTGTCCCCATCCTGTCCTTCACCTAAATTCCAAGTTGAATGAAAGTCTGTGAGGCTGGGAAATGAATAAAAGTGGAGAAAAGCACAAGCCTGATGTCCTGAGTTCACATCCTAAGAACCAATGTAAGAAAAGGACAGAGCAGGACACATGTGTATAAATCCATTGTACCCCTACTGAGAGACGGGAGGCAGAGGCAGGCTTACACAGCATAAAGAAGCCCTGTCTCACACACGATGGAAAAGGTGAAAGCTGACACCCAGTATTGTCCCTATGATCTCCACACACAGCACTGTGGCCCACATTTGCCTACACCACCACAACACACGCACACACATATACAAACAAGCATCACACACACACACACACACTCATATATGCATACAAAGTCATAGAATCCCATGGCAGAAGTGGTCCAAGCAAGCTAAGACTTCCACTCCTCCAGAATATTAGAATCAAAAACTCCTTCCATAGTCAGCTACCTCAGAGTCCACCCACCGCAAAATGGAAAGCAGACTGAGTGGCTTACACAGTGTTACACAGGGCAGGCAAGGTATGAAAACGACATTCCTGGGGGCTGGAGAGATGATGGCTCAGTGGTTAAGAACAACGCCTGCTCTTGCAAAGGACCTGAGTTCAATTCCCAGCAACCACATGGTGGCTCACGACCATCTGTAATGAGATCTGATGCCCTCTTCTGGTGTGAACTTAAATACATCTCTTTAAAAAAAAAAAAATAATAACATCCCTCAACTCCCAGTCTGAAAAGTCTCCCAAGGTCCTTGGCCCCTATGGTCAGGCTTTTTTTTTTTCAGCCAAATTCCAGGCCCCCCCCCTTAGAATGCATTCTTCCAGATGTTCATAGAAAGTAGAAAGGCATCATTTCAAAACTTATGGCCTAGATACAACTACTCAGGGTGGGGTAATGATATTGGATGAGGAGTGATCTAAGGAGGAGAGTCTTGAGGGTCTAGAAATAAACCCACACATGCACAGTCGACTTTTGCCAGGGTGTACACCAAGCAGTTCAACAAGAGAAAGAATGACCTTCTCAACAAACCGTGCCAGGAAAATCAATTAAATAGAAGCTGAGGAGGAGCGACCCTGTGTCCCTGTCTTACACCATAGTCAGAAATAAGCTTAAAGAGATCAAAAGGTTCAGCTGTGAAAGGCTTAAAACAATGGATAGGTCTATGTGACCTGTGAATTAGTCGGTGACGTCTTAGCTATGACCCCCTCTCCAACATAAAGAACTAAAGAGAAAAACCAAACCAAACCAAACACGAACAGCAAAGAAACTGGACTTCATCAAAATTACAAGCTGTTTTGCTTCAGAGGCTACTATCAATAAAAAGAAAAGACACCCCCAGACTGGGGCACAATTTGACAATCATGGAACTGACAAATGCATCTAGGACAAAGATGAGACTCTTGAAAGTCAGTAATAAAAGAGAAAGGGTGCAGTTAAGACAGGCAGAAGTGCTATGGGGAGTTCTCTGAAGGAGACACAGGAATGGACAGGAGGCACAGAAAACCCCCAGCACTGTGCACCACAGGGGAAATGCAAATCGAGACCAGAATGAAATACTGTTTCACACCCACTGGGCTAGCAATATCAAAGAAGACAGATAATAACAGGTGTCTGTGGGGAAATTGAAACTCTCCTACTATACCAAGATGTAAATGGTGGGGACGGCGTATGAAAGGCTGAATCATCTTTGGAAAAAGTCTGGCACTTTCTTAAAAGTTTAAGCCTAGAGTTAATACATGACTCAGCCCCTCTACCTCTAGTTATTACACCCAGGAGAAATGAAAACATACAGAAATGTAAAGTACTTCTGTTCTGAGCTGTGTGGCTACTAATAAACCTAAGCTAGAAAGAGCCCAGGTCTGGCAACTGGTACACAGGAAAACAAGATGTGCTATGTCCATGAGATGAACTATTGTTTGGCAGTAAAAATATAAAGAAGATACAATACACATACAACGACTTTGTGACCGGCCTGGAGACATGATGCTAAGCGAAAGAAGCTGGGCTGGACACGGCGCTCTGTCCTGGATGGTTCCACGAACATAGGATGTCCAGAAGAGACCATTCTGTAGAGACGGAACGTAGACTAACTGTTGTCCAGGAGTAAGGAGGTCGAGAATGGTGAGGTGCTGAAAACAAATATCCATTGCTAATGGTTATGGAGTTTCCTTGGGAGAGTGATAAAAGTGTTGTTAAGTTGGTTGCAGGGATGTCAGTGTGGCTCTGTAGACAGACTTGAAAGTGCTGGCATGTGTTTTAAGTGCGTGGATTATACAGCGAATCATGTGCCTGGAAAGCTATTAGAAAAAAATGAGAGAGGATGGAAGAACAAAGAGAGCGGGGAGGAAGAGAAGAGGAGAGAGGTGGGGGGGGCGGAGAGCTATAAAATGCAAAGGAATCCAATCCTATTATTCTAAGTCATCAGGAACAGGGCTGGTCAGTAGGGAGAGTGGCTATGAGGTAGCTACAGAAGACTTTGAAACTGCATGGTACCAAAAACAGGGTTGGAAGGTACCAGGTCATCCCACAGTGAGTGATCCATTTCTGTTGACTTGACCTACTCTGGAAATTAAAGCCCTTACACGCTCTTGGTAGGAACTAATGTAATTAGATGGATTCGTGATCTTCAAACAAAGATGCTTTCAACACTCTCTCATATCCAGCTTGAGCGGTGGTGCTTCCCAAAGCTGTAAGCCCCGGGACACTTGGGCTGTGAGTGGGGACATCGGGGTGGCAGTCAGAAGACTTTATCTTAACCTTGGGCCAGCACTATTAGCCTTGTATCCTTAGGCAGCTGAGAAGGCAACAGCTCCCCTAGGTGAAGTTCACCCCAGAACACCAGGAGGTTGGAGGGGACTCAAGAAAACTACCGCTTTGATAAGCATTCTTGGGTAACCCTGGTGCCTAGAAAGATAGGAGCCCTAGATTCAACGCCGTCTAAGTTCTTTGTGCTTGGGAACCATATGGCTCTGAGAAGGTGAGAAGCCCAGAGCTGTCTCTTCTCTACCTCTTCCCCAACCTACCTGAAACAAAGAAAAGCTTAGTGTGTGAGCTGCGATCTGACTGTCTCCAGAATCTCTCTGAACCAGCTCCTCGCCCTCTCCCCACCCCAGCAGGCTCTCCCTGTCTACTGCCTTCACAAAAGCAAGAACTCAGAAACCGATTCTGTGTTCCCCTCCTGAGAGGAAGTCCCTCATTTAAGGGTTAAAGCAGCTGCATGCACATATGCACACACACACATGCACACACACACACACACACACACACACACAGAGAGAGAGAGAGAGAGAGAGAGAGAGAGAGAGAGAGAGAGGACTATGAGCTATGTGCTTATCTGTTAAGTTAAATGCTTCTATTCATGCAAGACTTTGCCAAGGTGAACTCACTGAGCCCTCAGATAAATGCATCAAGTCAGAAACAAAGGGAAACACTGGGATCAACCCAAGAGATAAATTACAAATCGGATTAGTGGATCTTTCCCTCGCTCTGCTGTGGAAGCATGCTATTAGCTATCTAGACATGCCCAGTGGCTTGCAACACCCGCACACGAACACACACACAACATCCATAATGCCTCCCTTCGGTCAGGCACAAAGCAGAGGTGACCTTGACACGTCTCCCTCCCAAACCGTCAGCACTGAGACCACTGGCTGCCCTCCTAATTCTCAGCTTTGGGCAGAAAAACATGAACTTTCCCTCTGGCTGTTCCCCATCATGCCAGCTGGTGAGCCCACAGAACTGCTGCTGCCAGTTCACACAGCGTTCTGTGATATTCTCTGGTCCCTGCTGCCTCCTTCCCTCACCCACACCCCCACCCTCTACCCCACATCTCCCAGCCCCCATCACAGCCTCCCTCCTGTGTGGCAGACTAGGAGTGACCATCCATCCGGCATCTGGCACCACAAAGGAGAAAGGACAAACTGACAAGGGACTCTCAGGGAATCTTTCCCCCCAAGAAAAACTTAGGGAGAGCTGAGGTTGGGCTTTGCCGCTTCACTGACAATGACCCAAGGGGCCTGCCTGATGGAAGGCAAGTCCTAGGAAGTTTAAAAATATAATATCTGGGCTAGGGAGATAGCTTAGTCAGTAAAGCACATGCTTTGCAAGTTCGGGGACATGAGTTTGATCCCCAGAGCCTATAGTGGGGAAAGCACCAGGCTTAACTGTGCAAACTTGTGATCCCCACACTGGAAAGGCAGAAATGGTGGATTGTTGGAGCTCTCTGGCCAACCAGTGAAGCCTGTTTGGCAGACTTCAGGCAATGAGACACCCTAGCACCAAAAACAAGGCAGATGGTGGCTGAGAAATGACACCCAAAGGCTACCTCCTGAGCTTATACCTACATATGCTTCCCATACACACAAAGAATACAATATTTATCGAGATTGCTATGGGGCAGGTGTTATGCTAGTAGAGTTGAGTAAAAACAATGGTTCTTGTCCCTAATGACCACACCTTCTAGTAGAAGGCATCAACATGTAGCCAACCTATCATGACACAAGCCGGAGACATACATAGAAATAAAATGCTCACCGGGCAGAAGATATGAAGAGCAGGCCACATGAAAACCCCTGGCTGTCAGGCACCAATCAGAAGATGGACTTTGTGATGGAAGCACGAACCATGTGCAGGACTGGAATGGACTTGGGGTTGAAAGGTCAGAGCCAGGGGACCAATGAAAAACACCAATGTGGTGTCTTGATTCTGAAGAGGGCTAAGCGGTGAGGGACGCTGTGGAAGAACGTGAAGCCCTACATATGGGCTTGGAGGGGAAGCATGGGGACCAAAGATTTCAGAGAAATAAGACTGGGAGGGGCGCTGTGGAGAGGCAGTATTCCAAACTTGTCCTAAGCTGTTGGGGTGGGACTGGAGGACCAGGGGCAATGGATCTGTAGGCATGCAGGAACAGCAGAGGGTGAAATGAGGGAGAGAGGGCTCAGGAAGCACATTTCAGAGTCCATTTGTTCAGGTATCATCCATTTTGATGAAGAGTCCAGGTGTGGCCATGGAGGCTGCACGGGACTTGAACAGGCACAAGTATGGAGGCAGGGGTGTCCTTGAATGCTGGAGATCATCTCTGAGAGCATATTGGGATCCTGTGGATGGACAGCAGTGGAAATGGAGTGGGAGTCAGACATGGCAGTCCTTGTCCAGGAGAATAGAGAGAGATGATGTGGGGTCCAGAGATGAGGGCATTGAAAATGAGGATGGACTTTCCGGACTGTGTCCTTTCGAGCAACAGAAAAAGCCCTGGACAGAAGTCTGAAAGGAACAAAGACACAGAGAGAACATAGACTTGCAGCATCACCCAGATTTCCCCAAGGTACCTTCAGATCGAACTTTTCTCCACCTCCCTAAAACTTAGGCAATAAAGGCTGAGCCCATTTGGATGTGAGGGCTCCATGCTGTTAGAAAGCTCAATAAAGACCATCAGCCTAGATGGACTGACTACTCCTCTACTCCTCATTTGCCACCCCACCCATCCTTCCCACTCCTCCCTGGGAACAGCTAAGACGTCTAGAGGCTGCCAGCCGACTTCAAGGGCCTCCCATAGAACCACCTCATTAGCGGACTGATCTGATGATCACACGCCTTTCATTTGTAGTCACTCAGCTCCTCCGCGGAGTTCAAGGTGAATGACTGCACACTACGTTTCAGTCGCCAGGAACACAATTAAGGAAGGCTCTCCCTGCTTTCCTTTCCCCACAAGGAGCACAAATTCTACCTTCCATATTTGGGATATACCCTCCAGATCTTAGAAGACCAATTCAGATGTATCTACTGGTCTACATAAGCATAGTTGTGCTATATGGGAATGCCCATCCCCCCACCCCCACCCCCACCTACAGAGTTCCCAGGAATAAACAAGAATTCTATTGCTCTCCCTCAAGGTGGTGCGTGCAGAATCCTCACTCAATAACATCACCCTTTATCCTGTAACGATAACAAACAGTGACAGTTTAGAGCAAAGGGACCCAGGTCTCCAACACAATAATGCGATTCCTCTAATGTGCTGTCGGCAGATTAGACTCAGCTGTAATCTCATAAAATGTTTTCGTCTCCAGGACCGTCAGCCCCTTCGTTCGTTTTAGCTATTTGGAAGGGAACTTATTGGGGGGAGGCAACAAAACGAGTATCTGTTACAATATTGTTCCGGACTTAGACATGAGAGACGTGTCCTTCCATGATGTAGCCCATGATGGAGACAGAGCAGGGATCAGTGTGTCTTCCTCTTCCTCATCACCAGGACAACGCTGAATCTACCTAACATCTCTTAGTTCCATGGAGCCTCTAATCTGTGCCCCTTCACAATCCAAGAAGAATAGACCCAATGTGTTAGTAATCTTGATATTAGCAATTAAGTGAGTATGACAGTGACTTGCTCTGACTCCTCAATCTAGGCTCCTATTTAAAGTTAGAGAGGCCCTGGAGTGCCTTATGCCTTCCAGGTAAAGAGGAACAGGTGGGTGCTGTGTTAACCTCTGTTCCCAGAATGCCTCCCTTTTATTTCTGGAATCATCCATGTGATCCGAGTAGTGAGGATGATGTGAAAGATGTCCCTAGGCCCAGGAGGCTGTGCCCCAGTTTTGTCCATTCAAGTCATCTTCCTGCACATCTGTATTGATGTCCCCAGGAAGGACTGTTCCAGTAGACAGGTATCCTCTTTGGCAGTAGCGTTGGAGCCTTAAGCTATCATCACATCAAATGCTTGGGGGGATACAGCCTTATCAATAATTTTTCTCAGAATTCTATGTTTATGGTCAAGTAAAATTCATAAGCAGAGGAGAATTATCTAAACATCTGGGAAGGTGGCTTACTGTTAGTTAAGAGTATTTGCTACTCTTGCAGAGGACCTGGGTTCATTTCCCAGCATCTACATGGTGGCTCACAACAGTCTGTAACTCCATTTCCAGAGGATCAGATGCCCTCTTTCTATACGGCATGTTCATCACATAAAATAATTTTTAATTAAAATATTTTTAAAAGAAAGCCAGGCATAGTAGTGCATGACTTTAATCGCAGCACTCGAAGGCAAAGGCAGCAGCAGTTAGGTCTCTGTGAGTTCCAGGACAGCCAGGGCTACATAGAGAGACTCTCATACAAAATTATTTTTAAGAAAAGTTCTCTGAGCAGGCAAACGGAAATCTTGACATAGTAACTGTTTAGGGTGGTCCATTATGGCTAAAATCTAGACAGAACAAAACCTTTCAAAGGAGAAATGGAGTACTCTGTGCTGAAACATGGCCAGAGTTCTAGAGACCTGCGTTGTTGACAACACTAGAGCTCAACTTTGGCCTTTCTCCTGCATCCTTCCCACCTCGAGCACTGTCCCCTTCTACTCTACCTCCAATGACACGCATCTTTAGTACAGCTCCAGTTGTAACTGCTCAGCTGTCACAGAGAATCCAATTGGAAAGAAGCCGGATCCAGTCAGAGGGAGAGAGAGAGAGAGAGAGAGAGGTTATCAATGGCACAGGGAGGAGTGAGTTCACTGCACCTGTGTGCAGTGGGTTAGGAACAGACTCTCAGGCCTTTGTGTTATGAAGTACCATTTGCTGCTCCAGATAGGCTGGGGCTTATAGAGAAATGATGTGGGGTCCAGGGGTGAGGACATTCAAAATGAACATGGACTCTCCAGCATACCTTCAGGAGACAGAATGTACCCAGACAGCACTCACAGGCCAGAGATCTGAAAGCAGTGAAGAAAAAGAGAGAATGATGGGCCTGTGTACCACCTGGAGTACCCACACTTCCCTTAGAGGCTTCTCCACAAACCTTTCTCCACCGTCTGCCTTTCCCCATGTGTCTGGAAGAAGTCCAGCGTAGCACCCAGCAGGGGAAGCCATGTCTCACATCCTTGGGCAGCTACTTTCCAATCTGACAGGCCAGCTAAGCAGAGCTCTAACCCAAGCCATCAGTGACACAGGGACTCACTCCTCTGGGCAACCAGAACATTTTCCACCACGCCAGTCAGAGGTGAGGCCCCAGGGCAGGCAAAGCACAGAGACTGTAAGAATGGTCTGAGGTTAGTTCAGGATAGCAGACTCTGCCATTCCTTCAGAGAATGGAGTCCTTGGCCACTGAAATCCTCCCTTCCATGTAGTAGGTGACTGACACAAACTGACCTTCCTTCCCTCTGCCTGGGTTTTGACTTGGCTCATCTGCTTCTCTCTCTAACCAAGAACACAAACAGCCCATCTACTACCCTGGCCATTAGAGATCCATGCCCCTCATTTGAAAGATACTTGTCTTACTCACTGGAGAAAGAAAATGTCCAAAATACCTTCCTTGGCTTCAGAGAACCTTGACCATCCTCACGATACCAGCTCCCTTCTTGGAAGATGTTTCCCCTCACTGACCGCTAACACAAAGGCCTGAGAGTCAGTTCCTAATCCACCTCCTTCAGCCTCCGTGACTTCAAATCCAGCATTGGCTCTGCCCTTCCCCACTTCATCTGTGTGTGCTGCCTACCACAAAAAGCCACCAAAGGAGGCAAGAATGCAGCACGCAGTCCTGTCTACTGTGCCAGAGAAAGCCAGGCATCTCTATACTCAGCCTTGCTCAGAATGCATTCTTCTTCCTCAGATCCTTCTGAAGAGTGAGAGAAGAGCAAACCGGAGGAAACCTCAGCCTTGTTACCAAGAGACACTAAAGGGGGAGCCTGGGCTCTGGTTTTTGTTGTCGTTAGTGGATGTGGTGTGTGAGCATATATGAATGCATGCTTGCACTGTGCAGGTGTGTGTGTATGTGTGGGCTGTACTGTGTGGGCTGTACTGTGTGTGTTTGTACTGTGTGTGTTTGTACTGTGTGTGTAGTACTGTGTGTGTATGTGTGTGCTGTACTATTTATATGTTTCACTATGTGTCTTGTACTGTGTCTGTGTTGTCCTGTGTGTGTTTTATCATGTATGTGTTGTACTGTGTGTGTATTGTACTGTGTGTATTAGTGTTGTACTGTGTGTGTATTGTTCTCTCTCTGTGTTGTACTGTGTGTGTGTGCTGTACTGTGTGTGTTTTATCATGTATGTGTTGTACTGTGTGTGTATTGTACTGTGTGTATTAGTGTTGTACTGTGTGTGTATTGTTCTCTCTGTGTGTTGTACTGTGTGTGTGTGCTGTACTGTGTGTATATGTGGGTGTGTGTTGTACTATGTGTGTATGTTGTTCTCTGTGTGTGTTGTACTGTGTGTATGTGCTGTACTATTTGTATGTTGTATTGTGTGTGTTGTACTGGGTATGTGTGTGTGTATGTGTGTAGATCTAAGGCTAATATCAGTTTTCCTCATAGCTTGACACCTTGTTCACTGAAGCTGGAGGATCTCTCACTAGCTATGCTAGTCTAGCTAACCAACTTGCCCCAGGGATCCCTTGTCTCCAACTCCTTATCCTGGGATTTCCTGCAGGCTGCCATGCTCACCCAGCATTTAAATGAATTCTGGGGATCTGAACGTCCATCTTCATGCCTGCACCACAGGCACTTAACCCACTGAGCCACCTCCGCAGCCCCGAGGCACTGAACTGTGATGGGCCAGTTGTTAGTGACATCTGTGCTAGGATAAGTCATCCCCATAGCCTTACGACCATGACCTGTAGCAACAATAACCAGTCCCACTGATTGTCATGGGACTTGTGTCTTCAGATGCAGGTTTCTGGGCACTAAACCAAGTGACTAGAAAACTAGTAACAGACATCAAACTCCTTGGGTGGATAGGATTTGGATTCTGTAAGTCACAAACAGTAGCAGGGCCCTTCAGACACTAGATACCTTATAAACACAGACGGGGGTAGAATCATGAAGGAGCCTGGGGCCTGAGCTGAACCACGGGGACTGACTGGGATCTAGACAAGAAGAAAGAACGTTACAAGGAGTTATCGTCAGCCAAGTCATGAATTAGGGCAGCGTACGTACCCCTTGGAGTTAGAAGATGTCTTCCGACTCATCTGTCATAGTTCACCACTGGGGAAAAAAATCCTCCCACAGCATCTAGCTACCCGGCCTCCTAAAAATGTCAGGAGCTGAATAAAGGGACACACAACAGGCACAAATGCTTTCCTGGTAGTGGCAGCTTTCTCCAAGCAGCCAGCTCCTGAATCTCAAAATGGCCTTTCTCCTGGCTCAGAAGACCACCCTTCATCCTGACCTTGTATCTCAGGAAAAAATATCATCCCTACTCAGGGTGGTAGCTTTGCCCTGCAGCATGAAAGCAATCAGCCTCCATCCTCGGCATCCATATTCATACGAACTGTTTATGCTCTGACCTGTAGCCCTGAGTGGGATGTCAGCCTGGGAGCCGGAGCTGATGGTCCCCAGAAGGGCACTTCAGGAATGAGCCCAGAGCCATCTGCCTCGCCTTGCAGTAGCTCAGGCCTGGGAGGAATGCACAGCTGTTGTCTTTGCCTTCCTGGGGAAGCATGAAATAGGACAAGGAGGAAGGGCGGCGGTGGCTTTCAGAGTCAAGGCTGCTCCTGAGAGTGTTTGAAGGTTATTAGTGCGGCCTGTAATCAGGCTATTAGCCAAACGCAGGTGGAGAATGAAGTGTCTTTGAAATTGCTTTTCAGAGAAAGCAGAGCCCGTGTTGGTATAATCTATGCATATGATCTCTTTCAAGTAGCTCTTCAGCTTCCTACCTGACCAGGATGGGGCCCAGATACCCAGAGAACACAGTCAGAACCATCCACTACCCTGGCTCTAAAGACAGCAAGACATACTGGACAAAACCAGGCCTTCAGCCTGCTCCTCCTGCCTGGTGCAAGTGGGTGCAGTCCATGAGTCCACTGCTCAGATTCATAGTCAGAATCTACAGGCCCCGGGAGGCCAATTAGCTCAGAGACACTTGTCCTTTTCCTTGTAGGCAAGTGGCTTCAGTCTGCCCTGAGTGGACAGTGTTCAAGCCCAATGCAGGCCCAGGAGGGTATCTTGTCTCCTTCAGGTTTTCCCAGGTAGCTCAAAAGGAATTTCATTTCTTTGGCAAGGCCCTTGAGGAGGGTGGTGGTGGCACTTGATAGACCCAGGTCTTCACACAATACAGAAAGAGGAAGACGCATTCTTACCTGCCTCTTCATGGGGACCTTTATCTCAGTCTTGGTACCACATCTGTCTATTTCCCCAAGGCCAAGGCTTGAGCATCATACTTTCCCTCATCCCCTGCATATCAGATCAGCTGCAAATCCTACTTATGTCTTTAATCTCAACTTCTTCCTTCCTCTCTGCAACTGCCATTGTTCTGGCTTCTACCATTGCCCAACAAGACCAGCTGTACAAATGCTGACGTTTCTTCAACCCATTGTCCACACTTCAGCCATAAATATCATTCCAAAATTTCAAGTCTACCCCCACAAGGCCTCTGGTTAATTTTTCCCAGCTCCTGTTGTCCTCTGAATGGTTCCAAATGTATCCTCTGATACACAGTGTCCCAGGAATTCTTGCCTTTGGTAGGAACACCTTCCATGCTCCTCTCTATAGATAAAATCCTACTCCTCTTCCAGAACATGGCTTCAGAATCTTCAGCCCTCGGTAATCTTTTCTGAGTTTTATTTCCCCCATGCTTGTGATAAAGGTCCCCTAAGCGAGCTCTTATCTTCTGTGCATCCTATCACCCTTCCTATCTGCAGGCTCTACCAGGTCAAGGATGTTAGAGTCACCTTCCACTCACTGTGCTCATTACAGGAATCATGACCATTGCAAACGTATCAGGCAATTGAACTCATAAAAGACCAAAATGGTGGTGGTGGTGGTGGTGGTGGAGACTGTAAATGGTCTAATGGGCCAATATAGCTTGGAATGAGCCTAATTGAGGACTAAAGAGACGAGACCACACTTGTGACATTAATGGCAGAGCCATACAGACAAAACCAAAAAATATCCTCCAATGGAATACCTTCAGCCCGGAGTTCCTCCTATAATTTTGGCTGATGTATTTGTTCCACCTAGAGCCATCCAATCAAATACGCTGGCTCTTGGTTCTGGGAATCTCATCTCTTATCCAAAGAACACAACTGGATCTAGCATACAGTACAACCCAACTAGATAGTAAATGATTTCCTGGACCTACTGCAATGACTAAATGTATAATCACAGCCCCCACTGGTGTCCTTCCTTTCCAAGGCATGATGACTAATTTTAGGTGTCAACTTGACTACATCAGATAGATGCCTAATTAGTAGAGAAAGCATTATCCTGGGTAAGTCTGTGAGACTGTTTCCTAAAGAGTCTGGCATTTGAATCAATGGACTCATTAAGAAAGATCCATATGCATTTAATGTGAGTGGACAATAACCAATCAGTGGAAAGGGCCAAAGGCAAAGGCAAAAGTAAATCCATTCTCTCTCTCTCTCTCTCTCTCTCTCTCTCTCTCTCTCTCTCTCTCATTATGTTGGCATGCCTTTCTCCTATCCTTGAATACCAGAGCTCTACGTTCTCATGCCTTTGGACCTTTGGACCCTGGGACTTAAACCATCATGTCTTGGCATTCTTGGCCCTCCATCTTCAGACTGAGACTCACGCCATCAACTCCATTGGTTCTTGGCTTGACTGTGCCATACTACTATGACTTCTGTGGTTCTTCGGCTTGCAGTGGCATATCAAGGACTAAGCTTTCATAATGGTATGTGCCAATACCCCATCTCATCTATCTATCTATCTATCCATCTATCTATCCATCCATCCATCAGCTGTTTGATCCAATTCGTTCTGTGTCTCTAGAGAATTCTGGCTGATAATTATGGTGCCAGTGTGTGCTTTTCATGATTGGATAGGAATCAAATAGCATTCAACACATTTGTCAACAACAGGAATGACATAAGAGTTGATATTTGAAGGTTGCATGAAAAAGTGAAGAGAGACCATTTAAATTGCAACCCAACTTCTAAAGAGAAATGTACTTCCCCCTGGCTTAGCTTTCTTCTTGGGCCAATCTTTCTGCCAATACTCCTGGACACTGTCAGACCTCCCCTGGTCTCTTTCATAAGTTGGCAGGTGGATTTGATGCAATGCTGGCAAAGTGTCACACAGGTGGCCACCCATATGGTGCCAGTTTGGAACTGACTCCAGGAAAAATTTCGAAGAGCCCACTCAGCCATGAAGGATACCTGCTAGCTTCCTGTACAGGGTCCAGAGATGACTACTCATGAGGGACATGGGTGGGAAGCAGGTGTTTCACATAAATGGACCACCCTCTGCTAATCACCACCAATCAAGCCAGTGGTGCGGGAGGAAACAAAATGAGAATCATCATCCAAATGGGGAAGTGAACTGGTGGCCACAGTGGCAGGGGATGCGTCTGGGTTTGCATAACACACAGGATCATATTTCAGGAAGCTTTTGCCACAGAGCTTGCTGGTAACTCAGAAAGGGAGGAAACAAGGACTTCAGGTTTAATTCCAGTTGATGCAGTATCTAGAGGTATTTAATATAATAAATTCAATCTAATCAGGATCCACGGCAGCCAAAAGAACAGATTCACTTAGGCAGTTTTTCTATGTTTATTGAACTCCCGACATGCACCATGCACCATACTGGGTGCTAGAGACAAAATGGGGAACAATGTTCACAAAATCCTCCTTTTGGAGGGTTTGTTGAAGGAAGTTGAAGGAAGACACAGAGGCAGGAAATACAGGATGCCAGAGTATGTTTACACCGTAAAGTTAAAATGGATGGTATAACAGAGAGGCGCTGGAGAGCTACTCTGGCTGGATCAAATGAGTTCTCTCTGAAAAGCTGAAATCTGAAGCACAGTGATAAGCTGGAAGGGAAGGACAAACCAGGCATCTATGGAGGACTGGGAGAACTACTGTATCGGACCAATAGGAGACAGACAGGTTGTTGGCCAAAGATAGTTTGCAGAGCAGCATCCTGACAATGGGTGATTCCATATGAGGAAAACCATAGCCAGCAGGACTGGGATCCACAACTGGGATCCACAACCATGTGTTGAAGACATCACCACCTATGACTGAGAGACCCTAAGGAAGGCAGGGACCAACAGTGACTAGCGTCACAATATTGACCAGTGGGATGCTCAACTGACTGGCACAAAGGCAAGGCTGCTAACTGAACTCCAGAGGTGGTACCGTCTATTCAAGGTTGAAAGTGAAGCAGGCAGAGCAGAGACTGGAGCTGAAGTCTGCCAGGAAGATGGGGTGGGACCATGACCAGGTTAGGAGTGTAGGTAAGAAGTAATAGAGGCAAGGATAACCCAGGGTATAGTCAGGAGCTACATGTGAAGCCAGACTCCTAAGACTCAAAGAAACCATCATGACACTTTAACTTTTAAGGAACAGAATAATTTTCTTATTGGAATAAGGCCAATTCAAAAATCCCAATCAACTATAGAGCACTAATGACTTAATCTACTCACTTTATGGCATTTGTATTTATTTTTTCATACTCACACATATATACAGTGTATCTCGGTCATATCTACCCCCTGAACCCTGCCCCTCAATTCTCCTGGACTCCTTTCAACATGTCCTCTCCCATCTGTGTGTCATATTTAAAAAAAATATAACTCACTGGTTATCCATCATCCAATTAATGCTGTCTCCATGTGCATCATATAGAGCCAACCACCCGACCATGAACAGCCTACCAGCAGCCATGTCTCCAAAGAAAAACAATCCCGCACATCCCTAGCCACCATCAACTGCCAATAGTTGCTCATTTAGGACTGGGGCCTTATGAGCCGCTCTCCCATCCATGCTGAGCACTGACTGGTCTGATCTTAGGCAGAGCTTTACAGGTTGTCCCTGTCTGCTGCGAATCCATGAGTACAGCAGTCAGGGACAGCACTTCAGACCCTCATTCACGTCCTCAGCTCTGACTTCTTTTATACTTTCTTTTGAACTCTAGTCTCGATTTTCTCGTATCGCAGGATAATCAGACTCAATGTTTCCAGCTAGGATCTCCTTGCCCGTCCACTCTGTCTACATTTCCTATGTGAATGTGGGATACCACCATCTGTGCTCTGAGAGGCCAGAAGAGTGGCAGTGGTAGACATGGGTTCTCCGGGGAGTACTCTGCCCTGGAGGTGCCCAGGGAGAGGTATTAGAAGGTGCTCTTGAAGAGCCACGTACAGTGCCCGTGTAAGGGAAGGAAAGGGCAAATGTGGAATAATGAGGAAGCTGAGTTGCTATTAGGCTTCAATAAAGGCCTCAAACAGCCACGCACAGAGTCCCAATGCAAGAAAGGCCCCTTTATGGCTCCTGCCTCCTAACTGCACCTCTAGAGTCTCCTTAGCCTTTTCCCAATGACTTAATATTCTCCGATTCTTTGGAATGTGGCTCTTTTGTCAAAAAGACCTCCATCTTAACCCAGTTTGAGCTTTAGGGATCAATGCGATATCCTGAAATGTCCTCCAACAAAAGCCAGACAGGCCTGGTGGGTTTATCCAGGATGCCTTGAACTTATTTCCTTCATAATTGCCCAGTGCCTCTTCCCTTCTCTCTGAGACGAAAAGAGCCTTGAGCACAGACACCATGTAATATGCCAGGTACTGCAAAAGGGAATTGAGAAATAGAATAAAGACCAAGATACAAGGATGTAGGACATCCTTTGACCAATCAGAGGTGGCAGTTCCAATGAGAGGTGTCCAATGGATGCCTCCAGGATTTGGAGAGCCCCCCAAATAGAATAGTGGCCACACCAGAGAGATAAGACTCTGCTTGAGACCTCAAGTTCAAGTGTCTTTGGAGACTCCCAGGAATACTGACCTCAGGAGCATATCTGGGTGACAATGCAAGCTACTACCTGGGACCCCATAAGTTGGTCAGAATCCCCACCTATGAGCTTCTATGAGACACCTTTCGAGGAGTTTCAAGAAGAACTTGGGGAGGACTTATTTATGAACTCATATACGAGATTATTTTGGTACTATAAATATTGAATATCAAAAGGTCTCTCATCTGTGTTCATACATGAGACATGACCTAGGGGTTCCTAGAAAGACGTGGGAGGGGCTCTTAGTTATGAGCTCATGAGGAACGCTGCTAGGGATCCCTCTGTGTGGGGACATGATGATAGTATTGTGTCACTCTGGGTTCAAACTACTTGAGGTTCTATGTGCAAGAGCTGGGTATTCTACATGATCAGCCAGAGGCAAGATCCAATGAAATTTGAGGGTTGCAATGTTTAAGACCTTTTACCTAAAGGCTTGTGGCATTCCATTTTGGGTTTTTGTTGTTGTTGTTGTTATTGTTTGGTTGTTTGGTTGGTTGGTAGGTTTGGTTTAGTATAATTTGTTTGCCATGTTAGGGATGAACCGAGGGCCTTGCACATGCTAAGAAAGGAGTCTCCCACTGAGCTACACCCCAAGAGACATTTGTGCACTCATTTGATTACTAAAAACAACACCCTTTTATTTTTATTTTTGGTTATAAGTCTAGCCTTTAATGGCTGAGCTATTTCTCCAGTTTCACTCTTGAATTACAAATATTTTGCTTGAGTCTGGTAAGTTTTCCTTTCTTTTCCTCTTCCTTCCTTCCTTCCTCCCTTTTTTGTTACACGGTTCTTATATGTAGCCGTAGCCCAGGCTGCACGCCCCCCCCCGCCCTCACTACCATGTGCTAGGACTATAAACATGTACTACCAACACCCCTGCCATGGTTCTGACAATTCTTTTGTTGAAGTTACCAACAGAATTTTCTGGCCTGAGATTCATTCTGATCCTGTCTGGTGACTTTGCCCATTGCTGTAGTGGTTAAGACAACAAAATTTTAAGTGAATTCTCAGAAGCCAAACCTCTGTTCTGACTTTTAGACATCCCTTCCTTGTTGGCCTCCTAGCTGTTGGCAGAAAGAAATGTGACTTTCACAGGCTGCTTGGCCTAAGTGAAGGAAGAAGTGTTCAGGATAGCATGAGTTAACAGTCATCTGAAGAGGCCCTGGGCTAGCTCTGACCAGCAAGGTTCCCCCACACCTTACTCCAAAGTCAAACACTTCCAAACCTGCTGCGACATCTCTGCTGAGCTTGGGCGCGTATAACGGAAACCCATTTGGGACAAAAGACATAAATAAACAATTCACAGAAGAAGAAAAAGAAGTGACTTCTGAACACTTGGAAGGATGTTCAAGTGCACTAATAATTTATGAAGTGCAGTTCGAAAGTAAACATCATCCCCACCCATTAAAGAAACATCAAAAAAAAAAAATAAGACCGATATCCAAAGCTGGCAAGTGTGACAGAGAAGAGTTTTCACCTATTAACAGTGACATTAAAAAAGAATACAAACTTACTGGGAAGCAGCTGGGCAGTAGTAGCCAAAGCTAACAGTGCTCTCTACTCTTGGACCTTATATTTTACTTCCAAGGATGTATTCTAAGGGCTAACCCAGACTCCTGTGAGAAGGCAAGTGTTACTGTTGTAGGGAAGCTGGGAAGCGGAAATAGAAGAATTGATGTCTAAGAAGCAGAGCGAAGGCTGGTGAGATGGTTCAGTGGTTATGAGCTTTTCTGCTCTATTGAGGGACCAGAGTTTTTGGTCCTCGGCACTCACGTAAGGCTGTTTGCAACCACCTGGAACTCCAGCTCCAAAGGATCTGATGCCTTCTTCTGGCCTCAGTGAGCATTTGTGTGCCTAGACACAGACACAAATACAAACACATGCACACAGACATAGACATATACACAGACACGCAACAGACACAGACACACACACAGAGACATAGACAGACACAGGTACACAGGTACACAGACACAAAAACACACAGAGATATACAGACACAGACACAGACACACAGACACAGACACAGATAGACACATACACACACAAACAGATGCAGACATACAGGTACACAGACCTAAACACATAGACACACACAGAAATATACACAGAGACACACAGACACAGATATGCATGTACAAACACATATACACATAAACAAAAATAGATGGAAGAGTCCACTCCCCATAGTCCCACTGTGCTATGAAATTATCAAAGAGAAAAGAAAATTTGCCAAAGACAAACTCATGAATCAGCCAAATAAAACCATCTATAAATGACTAGTGTGGGTAAGGGGGAACCTGTACTTGGCACCTTATTGTACATTTTCAGAATACTATACATAAAGGATAAAACTCTAGACATTTCCTGTAGATATAAAGTAAGTCCTCTGCTAATGAAATAAAATCAGGCTGATCTCCAGGTTCTCGCGAGTCATGTTGAGGATGGTGATTTCAATGAACTGAGAGTAAATTATCTAAACCTAGAATTCTAGACCTCATGGAAGAATTGACCAAGTGATATGGTGGAGTGGGCAAGAACTCAGAATTTTTACCCCTTCGCACCAAGTCATTGGAAAGCAAACAGAAACCAAAAGAGAAAAGAACATGGACTCCCCAAAGAAGGGGGAACCAAACCAAAAGAAAGAAAGAGAGGACCTGAGCAAGTACTGTACAACATGAAGTCTAGATGGGGAGGCCCTGCAGCCAAGGAGGCCTCTGGGATACATTTTTTTTTAATTTCTCATACCTGATTGGATGGAAACATTGAAGTGAAATCAAAATTTTGGTTAAAAGAAAAAGTAAACAGAGTCTGGACAGTCGACCAAAATGGAGAGCAATTTTAAGATGTCACATGTGTCCTTGGAGCCAGGCTTGGGAGACTGACAGAGACGAGAACGGAAGTGCTCTTTACTCCCTAACTTCCCAGATGAAGGCACACGAAAGTGGAAAGGCCCACACCTTACAGGACATCATGTGAAGGCTGACACTGGAGAACTCAGAGTGATGGCACCCAAGTCGATCTGGAGGATATGAAAGGATGAAAAGATGTGGGGGTGTCAATGTCCTCCATGTGGAGCACACGACAGCAGGAAGCTGAGGAAACAACACTGCATTGATACAGTGCAGCGCTTACACTAAAAGTAGCCACAGAAGTCTCCGCATGCAAGCAGGAAGTATAGTGGTTAAATGGCCAGCACGGGACAAGCAGGAAATGGTGGCAGAACCAAGTCATCTGGAGAGGTAGACTAGCGTAACCCCCGAGGAGAACATCAGAAGTGCTCAAAGTCGCTGCCTCTGGGTGTCAGTCATGGAAACAGGCAAGGATGGGCAGGGGACAGAACTGTTCATCACAGGCCCCTCTGTGCTTGGCATTGTTATTAACCATTTGAGCAAACAGAATATTATGTCTCTAACAGTAAAATTACACTTAATACATCTGTTGGGAACTGGAAAAGGTGCTCTTGCAGAAGACAAAAGCTGGGTTCCCCACACTTACATTAAGTGGTTCACAGCCTCCTGTAACTCCAGCTCCAAGGGATCCAGTGGCCTTGTTTGACCTTCTGGGGCACCTGCACTCACACTGCACACGCATGCACAGCGAGTGTGCACACACATAAAAATAAATCTTTAAAAAATAAACTATATACAGCACATGATAGTATTGTAAACACATACAAATTTACAGGGAACAAAAAGACCTAAAGGAAATAAATTAAGCATTAAAACCTTGGAAAGATTTTATGATGTCATTTAGCCAGTTCTTTACCCTCTTCTATTTTTCATATTTCCTACAGTGAGTGTGGAGTGTATATTACGAAGGTGGGAAATGTTAGAAAAAGAATCAAAACAATATTTGGGATCAATTTTTAAGTATGAGAAATGAAATGAATAAACTAAAATTGAGTATAAGAGTGAATTCAATTATGTATGTGCTTGAAAGAGATTTAAGAAAATATGGATAGTAGGACTGTGGGTCCTTTTTCCATTTTATCTTTACCTTTTCCTAATACATTTTCCACAACAATCGTGCATTAATACAGGTTTGCCTGAAGAATTAATTTTGAGCTCTCCATTGGATTCAGATCAAAATAATTAGGTAATGGCTCTGCGTGGTGCCAGGCACCTAGAAAGCCCTTGGTGAACACTTGTGGCTTTAGCAGAACTGAATGTAATGAAGTTTGCTAGCAGCTGCTTCTAATTGAGCTCACTGGGCTTCAGCCCTCAGTCGGCATTAACCAAGCCCCTACTGTGTCTGGTGACCTGCATGAGACTCAGGGTAGGTGGCAGAAGACGCAGGTAGACTTTGGCCTTGTGGAGTAGCAGCCAAGTTTGGAGAGGAGACTCAACACTCACACATTAAAGACAGCTGGACAGCATGACAGCAGAGATACGTCAAATGGACTTCTCTTACCCATTCGGAGAAGTGGGCATCCAGTCCAGGGAGCTCTGCCCTACCTGGTAGAATGCTGGTTGCTAACCTCCCCTCTTTATACCTGCTTCTCCCTCTAGCTCAACTCCCTACCTCAGCCATACTAAGCTCAGGAGAAACTCCATAAGCTCGTTCTTCTCCCCAGGGCCAGGAGGAGAGTCCTCAAAAGTATCGAGATATGAAGGAACAGCAATAAACTCCTGCGATTCCTTGCTGCTCAACTCCAGTTCACTTTGGGAGAGCCAGCCTCACTGACAAGCGTGAAGGGGAGGAGAAAGAGTTCTCTTCCTCCCTGGATGTGCTCTGCCAGGGTGGGCTGAGAATTCACTACTGTGTTCTCCGGCCTAGGAAATCCATCTCTTCGTCATCAGGTAGAGAGAGGAGCCACAGGAATTTCTGATTGTCCCAAGTCAAATTTGTTGGTTCCCGTGAGATCATCCGCCGCCAGCAAGGAAGTGTACTTGTCTCCGTCAAGCATGGGAATGTGGCTTCGTGGACTTCCCCTTCACCTGGGGCCACATCAAAATCAATGTGAAATCTATAATGAGATGATAAATCGAAACCTTTGCCTGGGGCACAATGACACCAGAATTAGCTATACATTTTTAAGGAGAAAAAAATTTCAAAAACTTCTTTTTTGAACTCAAGTTCTCACCCACGTCCATACCAAGGGTATAAAGCAATCTGACATGTAGGAATAGAAGATTTAGGAAGATATGTTTAGAAAAGAAATATGGATGTACCATGAGCCTTGCTGCTCTCCGGGGTCATAGAGATGGGTCAGAGGCACTTGTGTCCCTTCCAAATTGATAATTTGGGAAGATTGCTCAGAACCCGGCACATGCCCTGAGTGATGAGGGATACATAGAGCACCCACGCTGGACTCCAGACAGGAACTCTGAAGGGAAAGGAGAGGTGGGCTGGCTAGATGCTTCTACCATGGAATGGGGAGATGTTTCTTCAACCTTGGAACTGACACATGAGTTCTCACCAAGTAGGTGGTTTGAGAGAGAGAGAGAGAGAGAGAGAGAGAGAGAGAGAGAGAGAGAGAGAGAGAGAGCACAGTGACGCCTCAGTGGTTTCTGATGAAACGTTTCACCTCCAAAGATGAGCAGAAAATCTGAGATGTTTCCCGTGAGCTAGAGAAGCAGAATGTGTGAATGTAGTGACAAAGGAGGGACGGCCTGCATGAGAGAGCTACAGGATAAACCAGAGCTGACGGTTAAATTCCGCCATCGGCTTGATCGGATTTAGACTTTTCTAGGCCACTTGCCTCTGGGTGTGCTTGGGAGGGTGTGATGAGAGAAGACCCACCCTGAATGCAGGACACCGTCCCATTGACCAGGAGGCCAGACTGAATTAGAGAGAAGACAAGCTAAGTATTGGCACTCATCTCTCTCTCTCTCTGCTTCCAGACTGTGGACCAGCTATAGCCAACCATGCCTTCTCCACCATGATGGACTGCACCTCCACACTAGGAGCCGGTAGAAAATCTTTCTTCCTTGGGTTGACTTTATACGGCAAAGAGCTAATTAATACAGAGGACTTCTCAAAGACCCTCCACTCTTCCCAAGAGAACGCATGGTGGCCCAGAGGCCATAGCTACCTTACCGTAGTTTAACAATACACATTTCCTTCTTCCTCTCAGCTCATCCCCTGCTTGCTCCAACTCCAGAGAGCTTCCAACTCTGACTGAGAGCTTGGAGGGGATAACTGATCAGGAAGAAATTGGGATAAGGATGCTCGCTGCCGAGCTGGAAGATCTGAGTTCGATGGCTGAATGCCAGGTGGTGGAAGGAGAGAGAACCATTGTGCACTGACCCCTCATGAACACCATGCTCCATGTGGACACACTGGTCCCATCCCTTCATTCTTACAGGTACTCTATCCACAGTGGCCCTAGCTATTGAGATTTTGTTGTTGCTGTTTTGTTTGTTGTTTTTTGGGTTTTGAATGTTTTGCTACTATATGGATGCAAGCATTCTAGTATCTAGATTGAGAGCAGTATTTGGTGCCTTAAAGTCGCTGCAGGGCTTTTAATTATCTAAGAATGAGCAGAAAAGTCATGGAACTGCACAAGTTTGTTATAGTCCAGGAGAGGGACTTTTCTCCATAAACATCAAAGTACACAAAGACATGAAAGTGAAAATAACATTACGTTATAATTATAACTCAGGAGCCTTCACTGTACGAAGTCCATGTTATCCCATATGATATGACGTTCACTGCATTTTGCAAAATTCAGGCATGCTCCCTCCCCATAGCTGTACCAATTCTACCTTTTAGGTGGAGTGATAGCTTGGTCAATGAAAGTATTCAAAGACACAGGCTAGGAGACCCCAGAGACAATGAGGAGCATTGGGAACACAGAATAGCAGACAAGGGAAGGCGTAAGACTATATGAGCAGTCAGTATCTTAGGACTCAGATATTCTGCAGTATTAAAACCAGCATTCCAGAAAGTTCTACCAATGCCACCCCCCACCCCAAGTAATCTCAAAAAAAAAAATCACTACAGACAGAATTACAGTCTTCTGAAGGAGGAAAGGAAAGAATGAAATAAACTTTTGGCTGAACCCGTATGTGTGTGTGTGTGTGTGTGTGTGTGTGTGTGTGTGTGTGTGTGTGTGCCAGTAACTTTTACACATTTCTTTTCCTTTGATTGTTGTCACTATTGTGTAAAGTGATGCTTTCAGCTACAGTTACAGAGGGTATGAGTCAAAGTCAAGAGATTTTGGTCAGTGTGATTTATAGAGACCATCCCCTTCTGTCTAAGAAGACCGTCTCTTCATATTATTAAAGATTTGGGAAGCAATTATAATGGCCAATGTAAGAGGGAGGCTTGGTTAATGGTTCTACCAAGGATGGCCTAAAGGCAAAATGGAGCAGGCAACATGCTAGAAAGTCAAGCCCTAACACAATGCTTACCCAAAAGACTACTGCTCCCAGCTCCTTGTTGAAAAAAAGTAGATCTTAGACCCACAATCCTCACCCCCAACCACAATGCTGCAAGACTGAGTGGCTTCTACCTTACAAACCTCAGCATGGTTCTTTAGTTAACACATAGCTTCCCTTCAGCCTTCTAGAAGGGTTTTAATGAGTTATATTTAGAATTGGCCTGAAGTCTTCTAATTTTCTCCATCGAGGGGTTCCCAAGGCCTTTATGTCTCAGCTGTCAAGACACTGATACACTGAGTATGTGCAGTTACCCAAAAGCCCCCATACCATCTCACCACCGTTCACTGGCTGTACTGACAGAAAAACCACTTCCTCCTGCTCCTGAGCTGCTCACGGTTCTAAGTCAGTTGCCAAACCTCAGTTCTGTTGAATTAATTGCCTCTCCAGTCAATCCCCTCACCTCTGACCATGGCTGAAGTATGAGTGTGAAACCAGAATAAGTCTGTGCAGAAAGTAAGCTCTCCCTTCTTGGGTTGGGGATCCCACAGAACGGATACTACCATCACATGGTGACTTCCGAAGGCAACCTCAGTGGACTCTACCCACTTGTTCCTTCCACCCCAGAGACTGAAATCTTTCTAGAGTGTTCCATCCCCTTTCTGTGGTTGAGAGTCATGTTTGAAACTCACTCAGAAATAGTCTGAGTTACCCTTGACAGCCATATTTTCAGTGGCTTTGCCTAGCACAGTGCCTTCCATAAATGATTCATGGGAGGCTTCTAAGCGCATTTTATTTTCTAATAACCATCTCTCTTTGCCAGTCCATTATAGATGAACCAAGATATGGAAGAATGGTGAAGCCATATGAAAGATTATCCCCTCTTGCCCAAAATGACCACACTGACCTTAGCAATATTAATCCCTGGCCCGATTCTGTTGAGTATGTCATACACGTCCTGAGGTTACAGGAACTAAATACACCATGTTATTTTTCCTCCTCTGTATTAAGCAACCTATATGCACGGTTTAATCATGAGTGAGAAGTTACAGGCATAAATTATAACCTCTGTGTCCTGGCTGACCACCTGACCAAAGGTCAACTAATCCATCCCCCTGCATCTCTAAAGGTGGAGTCTAAATCATCTCCAAGCAGACACAAATGCAACCTCTTGGTAGAAAAATTGTGTCCCTGGCCCCTCAGAGGGATGCCAAGCCTAATTCCGCAAGTGCTGTTGGTATTTGGTGAGTTCTACACAGGTCCTCACAGCGCTGCGATGGCTTGCTCTCCTTTCTCTTTACCGTGGATAGAAAGCAGCCCATCAAGAGAACAAAGCCAATTTACCGGCACTGCATTATGAGACCTTGCCTGTGTTTACATTCCTATTCTTCCTCTTCTCCATCAAGGGATCTGTTTGTTTAATTGATGGTCTCTGCCTTCGTTAAAGGTTACTCTGGTATTTAGCAGGGTGTCGAGAGAGCTAGAGCTGTGACAAATTATACCTGTTTTCACTCCGCTCCTCTCCGCCACCATCTCACAGGTACAAACACTGACAGTCCCAGATCCATCCATTCTCAGACTGCCTGAATTACTCACCTCCATGGAAAGTCACCAGCGAACTGATAATTGACAGATGTAATGACCTCATCTTACTTCTGCTATGGCTTGAACTTGTCAACACTTTCCTGGGAGGAGCTCCTGAAGGAACCAGGATCATGCAGCATGGAAGAAAAGACGCTCAGGGAAACTGAATATTTTTAACGGGTCCCACTGTGTAGCTAGAAACTCTCTTTGTAGACCGGACTGGCTTTGAACTCACCTTCCTCTGTCTCTCCTTAGTGCCAGCATTAAAGTGAGTACTGGTTTTTAAAAACTCTGGTTGGCTTTTTATTCTTTTGAATTGCTGCTATAATAAACAAAGTCACTTAAAACAACACACGTCTATTATTGTTCAGTTCTCAGGGTCAGAGGTCATCAGAGTATCATTGTGGTAGCTCTTTTCTGAAGGCCCTGGGGAAAATGTGGTTTCCCATTCTTCTGTCTTCTACAGGATGCCTGCAAGTTTTCACCCGTGGCTCCATGATCTCCAAACCATTAATGGTGGTTCCAGACCCCCTCACATCCTCTAACTCCATGCTGACCCTTCTGCCTCCCTCCTCCATCTTTTAAAGACAGTTTCAAATCTACTGAACTCATCTGTATAGTTCAGATTAATCGCTCTATGTTAGGGTCAGCTAATTAGCAACCTTGGTTCCATCTGTGACTCTAGCGTCCCCTTACCCCGTAGTGTAACCTATTCTAAGGATTGGGATAAAGATCTCTTTGAGAATCCATGACCCAAAACTAAATAATATAGGGTTGCTGTCAGTAGAATGCAGTTACTGAGAACCCAAAACGAGTCTAGTCCAGAGGTTTGGAAAATAGAGAGCTTTTTAAATAATTAGAGCAGCCCATGGGTAGGACTGCTAGTGAATATGATACCCAAGCTCTCCCTATCAGAGATAGGTATACCCTATACCTAATGATCCATCTCAACTCTCAACTCGATGAGATATAGAATCACCTGGGGGATGGGTGTCTGGGCAAGCTTCTGTATCTTAGGTAAACCGAGATGGGAAAAACCTGCCTACTGTGGGCGGCATCATTCCCTGGCCTGTGCCACAAACTTCATGGCTGTGGGACTGATCTCACTGGGATGATGGGGAATAAAATGACAGATGCATGTGCAGAAAAGCATAATGTGCATTGAGCTCTGACAGAGATGCACCAGCAACCTAGAAACTCAGCATTTATTATGCGCAGCTGAAGGAGGAGACAGGCAAGTTCACCTCAGTAGGGGTCTTTGTAGGGAAGCAGTCTTAGGCTGCTGTCATCTGGAAGGAGGAAGCTATGGTGGGTGCTTTCTGCACATGTTGCCAACATCCTTACTTGGACCAAGGGCCTTGCCATTCCCACGCGTCTGAAGCACTGGGGTCCTTAATATGACTATACTCTTGTCACTAACGAGTGTTCATTCATATAAGGGCCCGTTTGCTCCCCAAAGCACTGCATAAAAAGAAGAAAATGGACTACAAAGGCGACTCAGCAGTAAAGAGCGGTTGTTGCTCTCGCAGAGGACTGGGGTTCAGTTCCCAGCACCAGCGGGATAGTTCATAACTACCTGTTGTTACAAACCTAGTCCCAGTGTCCTCTCTGACCTCTGTCGGTCCCAGGCATGCGCATGGTGTACATACATAAATTCAGGTAAATAACCATATATGATAAATAAAAATAAACAAACTTTAAAAAGTGTAATGGTGGAAGTGAGCTGAGCGCCAGAATTTATAGCTCTCTGCTTCCTGACTGTGGATGCCGTGTGAGCAGCTGCCTCCCTTCCTGCTTGGCATAGTACTGACTTCCCCGGTGACGGACTGTATCCGGGAACTGTGAGTCAAAATAAACCCTTCGTCCCATAAGTTGCTTTGTCAAGGATTTCATCACAGCAGCAGAGTAGCTAAGACAGAGAGTTCCAAGCATGGCTAGTCCAAAGAGCTACCTCACCACAAATAAGAGGCTACCACAAGCACATCAAGGGTGTGAATGATTTATTACCTCCCTGTCCTTCATAAGAATCCTGAGAAACACAAGTTATGTTAGAGAAGATAAACATGATATGAGAAAGCTCCCCCTGTGGCGGGGGGACATCCCTGCTCTAACTTTCATTGTAGGACCTTAGACAGTTACATAGTTTCCCCAGTGCTCAGGTTACCCATCTGCACAATGGGTAGAATGACAAAGCCCATCTCAGAGAATAGCTCTGAGGATTAACTATGCTCCTAATGTCACTAACACCTTGGTTAGTGGAGCACAGAACAGAACAAGTTTAGCCTGGAGTCTGGCTCATTATCAAGTCTCTACATCTTTCACTAGAGTTCAGCTCAGCAGAATTGCACTGGCTCCTTGGCTATCGGCCCAGCATTGATGGCTTCTCTAGAAAGCAGAATTCAGGATGTCAGGCAGCCATGTTTCTCCTCCTTGTCCCTGACCTTTCACCCGTGACTATGTGGACCAGAAATGGCCACCTGACTCTAGCTGAATCAATCAAGATGTTCTCTACCAGTAATTTGGAATGGGGCTCCTGACAGACATTGAGCTCAGTCTGTGCAGACATTTTTCCTGGACTTGGTATGATGGGTATTCATTTTTCACCATGAGCGCTGCAGAGAAAAACCAGTCCTGAGAGAAAACTGAGCAGAGGGCCTGAAAAAAGTCCTGAAGGGAGATAAAGGTGCCGGGCAGCCCTTCCCATCCTACTACCCCTCCCTCTTTGAACTGCCCCATTCCTATTAAAAAGGTACCCCTGAGCCACTTGTCCTCCTAGCGCGTCCTGTTTCAGTGCAGTGGCCCTGGGGGTGTGGGTGGTTATCTATATTCTTTACAACCCCAAAGCCCCAGGACACAGGCATCCACACACATTTGCAGTCAGCGAGAGCAACAAGAGATTTCCCAGCTCCTCTCCTTTTCACCCCATGGTGGACATTGCAGTCTGAGAGGTCAGGGGCCTGCCTCATGCAGGTAGTATGACGGCAGAGCCAGGACCAGAGCCTAGAACCTCCAACGGCTTGGGTAAATTCTACTGGCCAACCCTTATTGTCTCCAAATCTGCTTGTTTTGCTGCCCCCACCCCCAACTCCAATTCCAATAAACTGAGAATTAAGAGAGCTGCTCAGGGGTAGAACTGGAGACTGGGGAGAGTCCCCGAGTCTTGGAAGAAGTGAAAAGGAAATTTCACACTGGGAGTCTGAAACACCCATTCAAGAGGCTAATTTCAGCACAGGATCTGGAACACTTCCAACAGCACCTGGATCTGCCTGGATGGGACTTCCAAAGAGATGAACCAGGCACCATTTGCATATATGCAAATAAGACCTTCCACAGCTGTCCAGAATCCACCCTGGCTTAGAGCTCCCAGCTTATCAGGCATGGGGGTCCCATGAGGTGGGGGCAGGGGCGGGTGTGCTTTTATCCATCCACTTAGCCTTGGAAGACAGAGGAGAGACAGGCTTGCCATAGCTTCCCTCCCAGCTGACAAGAACAGCCATCCCAAGAACAGGGCTGAAGCTGCACTGAGTGTCAGCCTCCACAGTAAGAAATGGAGCCTTCCTCCTCAGTCGGTCCTCAGGCAGATTGTCAGTTGTGCTACACCAGGAGGCTCAACCTCCTGGGTTCTATCTACAGGAAGGCTGTTGCCCTTTCTGGAAGCTCTCCCCATGTCCCGTTCTCTGACCCGGAAAACTTGACCTATCTCAGTAACAGAAGTCCCAAGTCTCAACCTGTTTTCTCTTTATAAAATTCTGCGCAAGGGGACAGGGGAGTTAGAACCCATCTATATATCCGGTGTAGTCACCGGAGTCTCCAGAAAAACGTTAGCAGGGTCGCCTGTCAGTACAAGTTTTGGCACTCTGTTGACTCAAATGCTGAGGTACTGAGGCTATCCCTACACCACCACTATTCTTTAGCAGCCTGAAGGCAATCAGAGCAGTTTCAAAGAATACCTGGGTGGCTGATTCATAGTTTTTTTTTAAAGCCAGCCATTGCCTCCTGACTACTGAGGCCTGAAAGAAAGCTAATATTTTGTTTGTTTGCATAGTTGGTTAATTGACTAGATGGATGGATGGATGGATGGATGGATGGATGGATGGATGGATGGATGGTTGGTTGACTGGCTGGCTGACTGGTTAGTTGGCTGGCTGGCTGGTTAGTTGGTTGGTGGGTTGGTTGGCTGGTTGGTTGGTTGGTTGTTGGTTGACTGGTTGATTGGTTGGTTGGCTGGCTGGCCAGTTAATTGGTTGGTTGGTTGGTTGGTTGGTTGGTTGGTTGGTTGATTGGTTGGATTTAAGGCAATGTCTGGCTACATATCTCAACCTGCCTGGACTCACCATGTAGTCCAAGATGGCCTCAAACTCACGAGCTGCTGCTTCACAGATTCTGTGTGCCCAACACACATGGTATTGAGTTCTGTGGGGCAACACACACTCAACCCTCAAGTTCATAGTCCTGAAATTGTTCTATTCATACTTGGCCTGGCCTTAAGAAAACATGTTTAACCTGGAGAACTCCCTTCTGAGGGCTAGCCCCAACCTCTGTGCCCTTCGCCTCCCTTCCTGCCCCGCAACCCCCACACACAGAGTTAACTTGTTACTAACTTCACTCCCCTCTCCCATCCCTGGCCAGTCCAGCCCACTGGACCCTGGGAAAATATGTGAACAATACCCAGAGAAAGATCAGGTATCCCACTGGGGACAGGCCCTGCAAAACACACAGATGGTTAATCCCCAGGCTCGTCTGGGCTTTCCTTCCCTCCCTCCTCCCCTCTCTCTGTTCCCAGCCCTGGGCCAGCTCCCAGTACCCCTGCTCTCCTGACAAACATTCTTCTCTTCTGTTTCTTGCTCTTGATGGCAGGGACTCAGCCACCCTCTCTCCCTCCCAAGACCTCAGTTTACTCACATAGTGACTGAAGGGTGCGTTGGCAAGAGCTCTGTTGGTATTTAAGATTTCTGAGATAGCATAGAACCCTTTTGACGAAAGCCGGGTAGTCACACATCACGCACAATTTTACAGACAAGTTCAAGGACTCCTAAAACTACTCTGTGAATTTCGGGGTGGCTGTCCTGTCTCATGCTCTAGAATCAACCGCTAGTATTGTAAGAAAAAGAGAGAGAAGCAGAGGAACGGAAGAGAGCAAAGGACATCAGAGGAAGAAGAGGAGTTCCTGTGCAGTCGGATGCAAAGCAAAATGTCCGTGCCTTTGGGCCTCCACACTCACCCCAGAGAGAGCCTGGCTTAGAGGGCCTGGGTTGCAATGTACCTTCCCACATAGCATAGGCATGTGGCTAGCCAGACCAGGCAGGGCCAGCTTCCTCAAGTCATCATCTGGCAGCAGGGCCCAAGTGACAGGTTGACAGCCAGGACTCCCTATGCAGGCCCCTCTCAAACCCAGTCCACTCAGTCCTACTCCATAACTCTCTGCTGGTTCTAGTTGAAGTTGCTAGTCCCTCCCTATAAACTCTCTAGGTCAGAACCCCCAACCCCAGGCTTTGCTGCCTCATCATCTAAAGTTCTCCTAGCCAAGGGCCAACCTGGACCACCAAGCTTTCCTGTCTCCTCACAGATGCTAGAATAATCTCCCCATGTCTCCCAATCACCTCCCACCACTAGTAAATATCTCAACATGTCAGTCCTCGTACCACCTCTGCTCAGTGCGTTTGCTCCATCTCTCCAGCTCGATCCCTCTTCTCACTGAACTCTGGTGGGACACCCTACTTTTCTGTAGCCTTTCCTGCCTCACACTCGATGCCTATGGGCAAATTTGACAGTAAGAGTCAGTGTCTGGCTGGCAAGATGGCTCAGGGAGTAAAGGTGTTTATCTGATGGCAGGAGTTGGGTTCCCAGGACCCATGTGGAGGAAGAAGAGAACCAACTCCAGCAAGCTGTCCTCTGGCTTCTATGCCTGTGTCATGGGACACAGACGAAATAAACAAATACATGTAATTTTTAAAAATAGTTTAAGAGGCAATGTTACTATTTGGCTGGAGACTGTTGCTTGCCAGGTCTGGGGCCAGGAACTCTACTTTCCTAAAGCGTCCGCCTGGATCTTCCCACAAGTACAAGTTAGAAAGAAGTTGCCATGTTCTCTGTGAGAGTTAAGAAACAGACAAAGCCACATCTCTCTGTTCCCCCAAGCGCATGTACTTCCCCTCTTCTGCCACCTAAATTTCTTGAGGAAACTTAAGTGTTACTCACCTTTAATCTGAGAACCAAGTGTGGTCGGAGAAGAAGCTGAGAGAGGAAGAGTGTGGTGACACTATGCATTCACTCTCCTGGTAAGGTACAAGGAGGTGTCACAGGAGAGGAAACTGAGGCTTATATGATGAAGTCATGCACTGGCCACCAGCCTATGAGTGGGCCTCCCTTGGCACTCCTTCGGATCTTTCTCAATCCCCAGAGACCCCGTCCATTAGTGGTCTCACCGAAGGCACTAGGGCAAGGGTGAGCCCTTTCAACTGCCTCTCTTTCAGAAGCAAATAGGTTCCCAAACATTAGAGTGCAATATTTTTTTTCTAATTGAAAGTATTTTCTTACTGACTTCCATTATATAATTGGAAATGTGTTCCCTGGAGCAATAATTTTGGCCTCAAGATATAATTAAAAGCATGCAGGAGTGCGGTGTGTATTTTTAAATGGCACAACGAAAGGAAAGCTAACGATTTTGTGACACAAATAAAAACAGAAGGAAAAGATCACCCCCGAAGCTGACGCCCGGAACCACGCCCACACTGGATCCAGTTGGAGATAATCAGGACTTTAAAATCAAAGGGTGCTTGTAAACCAGCCCCTTTAAAGACTCCACTTTTAGGTAGACTCCATAAATAGATTTAGTCTGTGGGTGCCTGTTAAGGGGCTGAGCTAATAATGGATTTGTTTTCAGGATGCTTTTCTTTTTCCAGGGTTTCTCTGTGTAGACCTGGCTATCCTGGAACTCACTCTGTAGACCAGGCTAGCCTCAAACTCATGGAGACCCACCTGCCTCTGCCTCCTGAAAGCTGGATTAAAGGCATAAGCCGCTACCTCCCGGCTCAGGGTCCTTTTTTGTGCCTCTGAGAGGCATGGAGATCGATACTCTAAAATCGATTATTTATTTAAGCGTGCAGTGAAATATTCCCCCCCCCACAGGAACACAGGTTAGCCTGCATAGAGCATGTCCTGTTTAATAATTCAGCAGGGTTTGAAGATTTACCTAGCAGAGAGAGAGAGAGCTGTGTACAGACCCCTGCCCAGTTGGTTCCCAGCCAACATGGCTGCCTGGGCTCCACCCTTGAGCATGGGCAAGCATGAGAGTGGCGCTCCGTTGATGGCTGTGAGGAGACCATCACGCAGACAGAGGTGTGTGGGGCCAACTGTGCTTCAGTACCACCTCTTGTTTGTTCCACTGATTTTTCTCCTTCATCTACTCGTTGCTTGATCGTTTGTTCAAGCATTCATATATCCATCCATCTTTCCCTTTGTTGATCGAATACCAGGGCAATGGGATTCAATAGTGACCCAGACACAGTCGCTGCCTCAGAAGACTCGACCAGATGAAGGAGACTGGCAAAAAAAAAAAAAAAAAAAAAGGCAGATAAATCGTTCGGGGAACACAAAGTGGTGTAACAGACGTCCAGTAAACAGGGCAGGGTTGTTCCCTGGGCACACAGGAAGACGCACCGCAAGAGACAGGCTGAGGGGAGCCTTTAGGATGCTTTCAGGTGGAAAGAGTGTGTGAGAGAGATAACAGGAGTGTGGGGGGCTTGGTGGCATTCTAGATAGAGCGCAATTCAAACACACAGACAAAAGGCAGAATGGAAGGTTGCTGGTGGTTTGCTTTGGGAAATGAGAGTTTTAAGGTACCTTGTAAAAAGGATTAAGGGGAAGGGTTAAGGAGCTGGGGGGCCGCTGAAAGAATTATCTTTCAGGAGAATGCATAGAGGTTGGGAAGGGAGAGTTCCATCTGGACAGAGTCCAAGCCCACACATCAAACAAAATGGCAGGCCAGTTGCTGGAGGATGTCAGCATATTTTTCAAGTTAAAGACTCTGAGTTGCCCTGACAGACCTTGGCTCTTAGCCCCAGAGGGTAGTCCTCTGTGCAGTCATGGAGAAGCCACGGTGCCATCAGAAACTTCGCCCTAGACCTGGGATGTAGCCTGGGTCTCTCAGTATCTAGGATACAGCTCTGGGCCAGCCCTGCCCAGCCCAATATCACATCAGCCCCCTCTGCTTAGAAAGCCAATCTCTGATGCCAAAGCCCACACACCCTCATGTCTGACTTAGGGCACCTGCCCACGAGATCATTTTGCATATAAGCTACCCTTTGAGATCTCAGGTCTGACCATCTACATCCAAATTAAAGTCACCCAGGTGCATGCTATTCCCATGATCTGGTCCATGGCTTCCAGCAAAGGGTTTTCAACGTTGATGCTGAACTCGATGTAGTCTCTAAGTCTGTCAAGGAGTGAGCATCGAAAACAGCGTCCCCATGGACACAGAGGACCTGGGGATTTGAGAGAAGTGGGAAAAGGAGATAACCAAGAGCCTGGACAGCCCAGGATAGACCCTTCTACATGCTTCAGACCCCAGGGGGTGCCTGAGTTGTGTTTTCCATCTCTGTTTTGGGTTGTGCCTATGTTTAGTCCCTGGAGGGGCAGTCATTATTTTCCTCCAGGTTTCAAGGGGTTTGAAGCACGTCTCGTATTTCTCTGTTTGACAAATAGTCAGCCCCTTGCTTCCCACCCCAGGAATCATGAATCCCAGAAATTAAAGCCAGTGGGAATCAAGTTTCCTCCTAGGGAGGGGCCCTACAGCAGATGCCAGTCGAGGCCAGCAAATGCAGCCAGGAATTGGGCATGTCAGACCCTGGATTCCTCTGAGAGGGAAAGGAGGGGTGAGAAGCCCTGAAACAATGCCCCAACAGGACAGAAGGACAGAAAGACAGAAGACGGACTCAGATTCCGGCCCAGAGCAGAAGATCCTTTCTTTTTACAGTTGTTAGAGCTGGCAAGGACCAGTGACAAGCCATGGCGATGCCCACTGTGGGCAATCTTCCGTTTACAGGGAGGAACACAGGTGACAGAACCTTCTCCAGTCGAGAGAGGGTGGGAAGGAGGGAGGCCCAGCTGAGGGACGCAAGGCCCAGCCCAGATGCCAGCAGACAGGAGCTGTAGAGGAGGTGGGAAGGAGCCAGGCTTCCGAATGGAGGCTTGAGGTAGTAGGCTATACTTACAGCAAGAGCAGGGCTGACACCTGAGTCTTGCTGACGTCCCCCTGGAGAACACTTTAATGAGGATCACAGCTGTAATATCACAGAACGAGCATTAACTATGCTAATTACCTAAAGTTTAGCCAGGGAACATTCTCAACCCACCCACCTTAGGGACACACTTTTGTTCTGACCAGAAATGGGGGTGGGCAGGCCGGTGAGCACTGCAGGAGAGGAGCAAGTCACCTCCCTCGGGGATGACTTGAATGCCCTGTGCCCTGCTGCCCTACTTAAGAGAACGCCAAAGAAAGAATCCCTGGAGGAGATGGCATCCCTTTCGAGAGAGCTAGGGATGGGCTTGATCCATCTGCAGCTGTCATGAAGTCAGGGGCTGGTTGAATCATCTGCTACCTTCCGCAACCTCGGAGGACATCCCCACCCCCACCCCACCCCCACCCCCACCCCCACCGTGCCCGCCGCCTCTCCCACTATCAAGCCCAAAGATGGTTTCAAATTGTTGCATTGCCTTTTTCCACTCAGCACCACAACCACCCTGTGGTACAGATCCAATCAGAGCTGTGCTGGCCAACAGTAGGAGTTGAAAGTTGAGGCTGGGGGGCCTTGTCCTCTCCATTCCTCCCTCCAGAGCATCTGAGAATCATGCAACTCCATCTTAGATTCCTGAGCCTCTAAAGAATGGGTTGAGAACACCTCAAGCCCAGGCATTTTATCTCAAGGGACTCCATGAAAGACAAGTTTGTCTTCTGCTCCCAGAAAGCCTTTGACTCAGGTGGCCAAGGGTACAGAAAGGCAGGCATTGCTAATGTGTGTATTTTGATCTGCTCAGCTCCTGGCCCACACCCTCCAGAATCTATGGTCGTATTTGCTAAACTCTGCATCTGTGTCAAAAACCAACTAGATACAAGAGGTGGGGTCTTCTACTTCTCTCTGGGGTCCTCTCTTCTGACCCACGGAGGGAAAATGGCTGCCACAACTCTACTCCTTAGAGTGTTCCAGTCATGGCATAGCAACATCGGTTCCCATCATCCCTGTAACTTCCTAGAGCAGGGGTTCTCAACCTTCCTAATGTTGTGACCCTTTAATACAGTTCTTCGTGTTGTGGTGACCCTGCTCCAACATAAAATTATTTTATTGCTATTTCATAACTATAATTTTGCTACTGTTATGAATAACAATGTAAATATCTGTGTTTTCTGATGGTCTTAGGCCGTCCCTGTAAAAGGGTCATTTGACCCGCACAAAGGGGTCACAACCCACAGGTTGAGAACTGCTGGTCTGTGTGTTACTTTCCTGGATCTAGCAGACCACAGCATGTGTGTTATCCCCTCCTAGAATAGTCTGTCTCAGTCCATGCAGGCTGTTATAACAAAAAGGACCGGGTGGCCTGTAAACAATGAAATTCTTCTAGAGACTGGTAAAGTCAAGATCACACTGGTCTGGTGTCTTGCTGGAACTCCACTCCTTATGGATGGCCTCCCAGGGAGTCTCTCTTGAGCCTCTGGGAGAAAAACACTCATCGAATCATAAGGGCTTTGCCTCTGTAAAGTAGTCACCTCCCACTTCCTAGTATTGTGACTGAGTGAGCAAATCAGCATTTTACGGAGGCACAGCATCCAAAGCAGAGCAAACTGGGGTGCGACCTGGGTGTCCCTGGAGTTAGGACACACACACGCACAGCCCTCCATGTAGACAAAAGCCTGAACGTGGGTATTTGTGCAATCTTTTCCCACCTGGATTTTGTTTCGAGCCCAAGACCTCACGCTGCTGGAATCAGCATTTTAACATTGCAAGCTCAGCTGTATCACCTGGGGCACTTTGGGTAAAGGCCTGGCCGTTCTCCTATTGCCCCTGGATGTGGACACTGCTCCCTCGGTAGGGAAGACTTACCGGCCTGCTCAGTGGCCTGTATCTGCAGCAACAATCAATGGTTCCTCTGTGAACCAGCAGGCCACAGACATGGTTCCTTCACACACTGGTGCACCAAGATGTGCCCACCAATGAATGTAGTGCACCCAGTTCTTCCTGAAGCATGCATGTACTGTACACTCCTGCTAACAGCACACTGACTAAGACCTGTTTTCGTTGTTGTTGATTTGAGGTTTTCTTTTTTCTTTTTCTTCCTTTGTTAGCTTCCTTGGTGTCCCTCAGACCTGAGTGATCCTGGACCCACTGCATTGTGAGGTTCTAGGTTCCACAGCAAGACTGTCAGCCCCATGAGGGCGTCTGGCTTGGTCTTCTCAGTTGAAGCCCCAGAGCCTAGCTCATAGCAGAGGTTTTATTTTGTATTTATGTTTAATTTCGTTTTGGGAGGCTGGCTCTTCCCTTGCAGTCTTGGGAAACTCCTTTCTGTGTGGCCCAGGAGCCCTGCAGGAGGTAAACAGAGTCTGCAGCCTCTCTGCACAGGTGTATCTTGTGCAAGGACTCTGGGCTCCCTGTCCAGCACAGCCGTCAATGCCTTTTCCAGAGGGCAGTTTCTGACTCTAGCAGGAAGGAATAATGTTCTGCTGGCTTCAACAGGGTCCTGGCCTGGGGCCTCTCCCTCCCCTACCACGTTTCCAACATTTTCAGTGAATCACCTCAGAGTCATTGACTCCCCTCTCCCCAGAACTCCAGTGGGCTCCCTTCAGGATGCCCTGTGACCTTTCAGAGGAGCCACCTGAACGTGACCAAGTACACTTCCGCAAATGAAACTATCGGTTGTGCCCTGAAATTACACTGCCTGCTGTGCTCATGAAAGCTGCCTTAACCTTGCTTGTATGTGATGGGGTCAGAATTCCATCACCCACTGGGATCAACTGAGACCTGGAATTCATTGTGCTTCTCTGAAGCCTAGTGTGTCTGCGTGTGCGTGCATGCATGCATGCATGCGTGCTCGAGCACGAATGGGTGTATGACTCTGCACACACACACACACACACACACACACACACACACACACACACACACACACCGCAGTCCCATAATCCCAATATTTTGTGACGTGCTTCCTGAGGATGATTAAAAACCACCAGGAGTTTCTGAGAGTTCTAAAGCTTTTATTCGTTTACACATTCTCTAAATTGCAGACAAAAGATTTGCTACACAGATAGCCAACACTGCTAGTCAGTCACAGGACAAGACGCTAACCACAGCAAGGAGAGACAGGGGGCTGCGGCTCAGTCTTCACCTACGTGCAGGGGTCCCTCTGAGGGGCTGGGTTATCCAGGGGGTTCTGAGGAAAAGGCTGCTCAATGCTCATAGCCTAACCATTTGCTTAGGCTCTGACTTCTCCAAGGGTTCTCTCCTAGAATGGAAATGGAGTTGTCCGGGAGAGGAAGGGCAGAAAGAAGGGTGGCCCTGGCACCTAGGCAGTCCTTCCAGACAGCTGACCTCTCGGGCAAGCTCCAGTCAGGGAGGTAAAATCCAGATATGGGTTATTTCCAACCTGCGGATTCTCTTGGAGATACTTGCAATAGGCCAGCTCTCTAGGGAGTCAGAACCAGCGTGTCCCCATGGGGTAAGGGAAGATGTGCACAGCTTCCTCTCCAATACTGAAATATCAAGAAATCCCATACATCCCTCAGACAGGGTGGGGACATGACAGCACCTTTCACAGTGGGAGTCACAAGACCAGGACTTGACATACGAGAGAGAAAAAAAGCATCCCCAGGGGGTGGAGGGACAGTGGCATACACAGCCATACCCGTGTGGTCACAACGCCACACCTGAAAGAGGATGGGGACAGAGGGGGAGCCCGGGCTTCTCGTTCGTCTGCTGGTTGCTGTGTTTGCTTTTCAGAGCAGCAAAGCAAGCCGGATGGAAATTCATCTTCGGCCCATTACACACAGCTTCCCAGATCCGCAGCCCTTTTCTAACCTCAGGAAAGCTGTGTCAGCCTTCATCCTGTGCACGGTAGCTAAGCAGCTCAAGGCAAAAACTCTAGGTCGTTCAGTCAGCAAGAGGCAGTGTGGTGCTGGGTCCCAAGGTCCAATGGGAAAAATATTCAAAGGCGGAAAAGGAAGCTCTTTCATTTGTAGAGATTTCCAGGGATGGAGGCCAATGCTCTTGTCCATCCTTTTGTGATTAAGATCCTCAAGGCCCGTCTCTTACCTCAAGGGAGATAAGAGATGGGCAAGCTTGTAGGAATGGTGAGGATAAAGTACTGGAATGGCTTCTCCCTCTTGTGTCCACTGGGAGAAGTTTGCATCACCCCTCAACCAAGCCAAGAGATATCAGTGGAGACCCTGTGTTTCCAGAGATTAGAACATCACTAGGGACCCTTTCCCAAAGCAGTCCAGTGTAGTACGTTCCCCAAGACTACAAGATATCCAGAATCGGCTCAGAAACTAACAGGGCCACAAAGGCTAAACCAGCTCCTTCCCAAATGCTTCACACTCCTAACTTAACCCACGACCTCTGAGGCCCTCTAGAAGCCAATGTAACCAAGAGATTCCAACCACAGGGCATCCTACCACAGGGACCTCCTACCCAAGCTCACTCAGGAAAACCCTGGGCTTAATCAACAGGGGTGGCCCTTACTAAAGCTACTGTGCCAACCTTTCCCTGATGAGACACACAGCAGGAATTAGCCAACTAGAAGAAAACTAATTTCTTGTATCTGCCTGTGGAGATCTTCCATATCTTGGCCATCAGGGATAAAGGGTTATTTGAAAATGGCCTTTAAGGTTGCCTGTCCTCAGACTAAATACGTGTTGGGCAGGGAGGGGACTGTGGTTACGACTTTCCCAACAAGCTATAGTGTGCACAGAGCAGGCACTCCTCAGAACTGCATTTCTTAATTGTCCAGCAGACCAGCCTCAGGACCGGAAGGGATCTGAGTGTGTTAGAGTGGAGACAGGGTAAGGAGCTCCTCTCAGAGCTTGGTCCACTGGCTCTGGAGATCCCAGGAGCCCTGTAAATTCAGGAAGAGGCTCATGGCCTGATGTCAGCTGCCTGAGCAGTGCCACCAGTCTGGCTTAGAACAGGATCCAGGTGGATAGCCTTCCCTTTTTCCTCCATGCTCTCGCTAAGGATAGTGGGGAATCTGACTATTCAAAAAGATACGTGGGCCAACGGAACCCTGCCTGACAGCTCTCAAGTGGACCAAACTCCAGGATCCATTTCCTGTTCTCTAGCACTTTAAACCCAGATTCACAGCCAAGCTCCATCCGGGCTGTCCCTAGAGATCCTACAGTCCCTCCTACTGAGAGCTGTGTGCTCCAAGGATCCAGCAGAGCTTTCTCCTAGACCATCAACAAACACAAACCTAAGGTTGCTTGTGAACAGGCTGACCTACCCTCCCCCAAAGGTGGGCATCTAGCTGACCAAAGAAAAACTGGTGTGACTTCTTTGGGGAATAGCTAAAAGCTAAAACCGTTGTGACATGTGCAGAGCAAGGGGGAGACAAAAAGAGTTTGTCTCCAATGCTGTCAGTGGGAGTGGAAGCCTGAGCTGGGATGTGAAGAGCCTCTGGCCAGAGGAGGTTCTCTGCAAATGCCTGACTCTGGGCCACATCCACCAGCTAGACCATGGCAGAAGCCGGCTCCTAGAGGCTGAACCCAATGGGTTCTCAGTGGGTGGCCACTCAGCCCAGGCATGAGGCCCCCTCCTTCCCACACCAGTTACTGCCCACTCCTGAGCATGCCCTGCCAATCACATTACCCTGACCTCCCCACCCCAGAAATCCAAAACCAGCATTTGGAAACGCAATCTCAGATCACCTGGCTGCCTGACGTGCTACAGTCAGGTACCGCCATTCATTATCCCCCGGACTCTGATGCTAAAGATGAACACCTTCCACAACATCTCTAAGCTAAGGGTATGTACCTTCTATGGTGGCCAATTGCGTTCTCCCCGACCTCCAGAAGGTGGCAATAATTAGATGTTTCCACCTGCACATCACATGAAAATACATTCCAAACGGAAACCCACATACGGAGAACCAAACCTTTCCCCGTGGTAGGATGCTGAACAGGGTCCCCTGGAATGTTTTAACATTTACGGCTGATAATGCAACCTGAAGACTGGGCCAGGGTGAGGCTGGTTTTTCAGTCCCTGCAGACCAAGTGCATTGCTTTGCGCATATCCAGCCCCCTGCCAAGTGCTTCAGCCAGTACTAGCTTGCCCAGCGCTCGCTCTTGGCAGGCAAGAAATGTGTTCATCTGCCTCCAGGGAAAAGGTAGCCAGGGTGGACAGGCATGGCGGACACACAGTGGCAGCTAGGGCGGACATCTTTTTCCCTTGCCTGACAGAAGGGCTCAAGTGCTCCTAAGCGCTTGACCATTTGGTGCAAAAGCACAGCTTTGTCTGCTTCCGCAAATGCCACGTGGACCTGACACACTGGTAAGCTGGGACTCCCTGCCTACCCAACCACCTGCTCCATATTGTCTGAGATTTTGGCTTCAGGCTTCACTCGTACATTATCTGGCCATGTGTCTTTTGCTTTGTTCCCCCCTGGTCCTTAATTTAGGCTTCTTCAACTACATGTTGAAAATGCACAGGGGTATATTTTTCTCTCATGCCACTGTTTCTTCCAGCTACCTCTGCACTCTAGCATCTTCATGGCTACAGGGAAGGTGGGAGGGGGTTCAAGGGAGGGAGGAGGGAGGAGAGGGAGAGGATGAAGGTTGCAGTGGGGGGGTGAACATGAAAGGGAAAAACAGAGTCAACATAAACCCAGGCCTCATTCCAGCCGTGAAGTCTTTGCACTGTTTCGATAGCATAATTGAGGGTTTTTCTTTTTCTCAAATCCTTAATATTTCTCCCAAAGGGGCAGAGGTGGGGGAGGGGAAAGATAGAAAGGCCATGAGAAGCCAACTGTGGGACCCTGCCGGCTCTTTAGACTGGGCAGTGAGGTTCTTGGCTGCAGAAAACTTCAGGGACAATAAGATACATCTTGCCTGGTGGCTCCTGGCTCTCCCTCTGGTCAACACTAGTGATTTTCCTCAAGCCAACAGACACACACACACACACTCTCTCTCTCTCTCTCTCTCTCTCTCTCTCTCTCTCTCTCTCTCTCACTCTCTCTCTCACTCTCTCTCTCTCCTGCTCTTGTCAATAATATTAACAATATTAATACAACAATAAAGATGGGGCAAGGTGAGCTATCAGGATGCAGCGAGTGGAAATATAGGCTGGGAGTTCTCAAAGCTAGCTGTGGAGGGATACAAAGGCCCCGAGGCCTCACGGGGTCTCCCTATTTCCGACAGAGGCCTCTTTTCCTGTGTCCCTTCCCAACCCTGGTTTTGTTGATTTGCCAGACCCAGTTGGGGCTGACCTGAATGGCCATCTTATTTGCTTTCAGGATAGAGGTCATTATTAGTAATTATATCTCTGTGGAAGAGGGTTCTGGCTGCCTGCCAGCCCAATCCTGCCTTCCTCTGCTCTGCCCTGGGTAATGTCACCATCAGCACAAATGCTCCCTGTTTGTGGCGAGGCCAAAGATGGGGAAACTGTGGTGTGTCACTCATTCGAGGGTTCTGGGCCCCTCCGCTTGAGGCTGTCACAGACTCAGAGCATCCCCGCACCCACCCCCACCCCGTGACACCCCTCACAGCCTCACCAATGCCGAGGAGCATTTGCGATCAGCCGGGAGGCATGGCCAGGCATCACTCAGAACCCAGACTTTTCTAAGTGGGATGGGGGTGTGTGTGTGTCCCTTCTGAGAGACAGGGTAAATGCAGAAATGACAAGGCAAGGAGCCCACCTCTCCATCTCAGGGCTTCCTGAAGTTGCTTCCTTTGTGCCTCTCTCTGACTGCCCAGTTTGAATAGCTGTGCAGCCAGGCCTTTCCAGAAGCAACCACTGAGATGCTCAAAGGGCCCATCCCACATCCTCCTCTTGCTTCCCCCTGACCTACTCCTCAGAGCAAATTTCCAAGTCCCCCTACCCCACAAGTCTTCAGGCTCATTGGAAAAACACTTTCAGCTCTCAAAGACCCTAAACCAATCCGTGGTTCCCAGACCGATCCCAGCCTCCAGGCAGGTTACTGTGGCTTCTAGAAGAGGATCATAAAGACCTCAAGGCCTAAGAATGTTGGGTAATAACCAAAGAGCCTAACTCACAGATGACCTCAAGGGCCCTTCTGACTACTGATAAATTAGATTTTGTGCAGGAGGGATCACAGTGGGGAGACTTGTGGACTTGGAGCAAAAACAAACAAACACACACCAGGGTCCTCACCTTTCCTCAGCTGGAACACAGATAAAGCTGAGCTCTTGGAAAGACCTGAAAGGGCAGCAGACAGTGGGGGACATGGAACCGTGTCTGTTCTGCCAGGTGGTAGGGAAAAGGCTGGCCAGGCCCTCCTATCGCACTTTCCAGCGGCTGGAGTCAGGACCTAAGGCCTAAGCCCCGAAGCGGCAAAGCCTGAAATTGCTCCCAGGCCCAAGGCTGTAGGCCAGGATGAAGCTCACCCTGCTGTCCATCTGTCACCTGACCCTAGCCAGTCTAGACCAGTGGAGTCTAAGCAACTTATGTCCAAATGTTCCAATGACACTCATCTGTAGGAGTGGAAAAATCCACGGACACTCAGGCAGGAGCCTGGAAGGCCTTCCTATTTCCACTGGGCGAGGGGCAGCAGTCCCTCCCTCCTTGTCCTCTGATAGCCCCCTCAACCAGCATGGATCCAGGGAGCCCACAGAAAGGAGAGCTGGCCCAGCATCCACTGCTAGGCCAACGTTTGGCTTTTGTTTCTTTTATCTTTTTTTTAAACAATTTGCTTTCTAGGACTATAGGATGGGGGTGGGGTGAGCTTATAATAACTCTTCATATCCCATGCCCCGTTCCTCTGCTTACAGCTCCCAACAGCCCCCATCGGTACACCCTCACCCTCCCAAGGTTCATTCCCATGTCTTCTCTATATTAGGTTAACACTGATTCCCTTTCCCCAACCCCCCAACCCAACTCAGGAATGCTGGTCTACTACAAGGGGCTCTGGTCTGGAGCTAGGCCTGGGAACACACACACACACATCTTCAGTGGCAATGTAGGCATGACTCTGGCCCGGGAGCCAACCTCTCCCTTGGACCATGACTCTGGAATTCCTAAGGAGTACTAAGAATAGACATTATTGAGTAGGAGGGAGGCGCTCTGACCTCAGTCCTTCCAAATGGCAGGTAAGGGGATTCTCAGGGTCCTGCCCAGGCCACCCACCAGCCAAGCAAGACTGCTTTGAACAGGTAGGCTGGAAGAGGAAACCACCAGACCCTCATCCGTGCCTGCTGCAGCCTGGTGCTACCTGTGGTTTTTCTTCCACCTACTGCAGAACATAAGTTTTCTGAACTTGCCCCCAAAGGAAACGTAAATACAGTCCTGTTGGTTTTCTCCCTTAAAATACCTGAACTTTACATGTGAGGCCTGGGAGGAATTGTTCTTGAAGACAAAGTGCACCAGGAGTGAAACCATAGCTTCTTCCCCAGCAAAACTTCCTCTGAGCTCCCCTGATCAGAATCTCCTCTCCTCTCTCCTCATTGCTCCTCTCCTCTCTCCCTCTTCCTCTTCTCTCTCTCTCTCTGTCTCTCTGTCTCTCTGTCTCTCTCTATCTCTGTCTCCCTCCCTGCCCCCTTTCTTCCCCCCATTTAACCACCCCCTAGTCACCTAGTCACAGCGTCTCTCTCAGGCTGAGCCAAGGGGACCAGCCACTCTCTCCACCTAGACCCAGCTTCCTAGCTGGCCCTGAGGCAACCACATACAGCAGTCTTGGGACTTGCTGGTTTCTGTCTCTGGCAGTGTCAGGAAGGGTTGGGAAAGAAGACAGGAAAGTCAGATCCCTATCTAGAGCTTCACTCCTCTTTCCTCAACAGGTGCCTATCCTGGATTTACTACGGGTCCCAAATGTAGGGTCTCAAGAGTGTCTAGAAAGAAATGAGTTTATCTTCCAGCCAGGGTTCTTTAGCTACCACATAAGGATGTAAGGCTGTAGTGGAGCAGAACAACCCTGTCGGGGACTTGAGGGGTCCTTAACAGAATCATCTCCTCTTAGTGTCTTCTGGACAATGACAGTGGCTACTAGAGACTGGAAGCCCCATTTTTAGCAAGACCTGCACCATGATACTCCTTAGCAAGCATTACTCTAACAGACCTGCTAGATGTCTAGACAGACCTGCTAGATGTCTAGACAGCCCAGATTTCTCTGCCTCACAGTTTTGGGCAGTGAGGCTCAGAGAGGCAAAGTCACCTGACCAGAGTTAACCAGCTAAAAGAGACACGTGCACAGTGCCCTCTACAGAAGTTGGCTCCCACTCCAAGTGGTTGATTATGCTGATAGTATGTGTGTGTTTGTGTGTGTGTGTCTGTCTGTCTGTGTTTGTGTGTCTCTCTGTCTGTGTCTATCTGTCCACATGCACATGCATTTATGGTACCTTTGTCCTCAAGTCCCCAAACCCTGGGCACCTCCCATCACCACCCAAGCCCAATCATGGTCTCCATGATCACAGCCCTGGCTTAGGAGCCCTGACCACGGAAAACCTGGCCCTTGACATGTAAGCTTCCACTTTTCTGTGGCTTCTAGTCCAAAGCTAGAAGTCTTCTTGGAACATCCCTTTTGATAGATGGAGGCTTACATGTCAAGAGTTGCCATAGACAAGTCAGGCTCTGCAGTCGACTGTTTATGTAACATTGTACTTTGGGCCCCTCCCCATGTCACTGTGGGATAGAAAAGGCAAGTGTTATCATTTCCATTTTTCAGATGGGTACATTGAGGTTTGAGGGTGCTAAGTGAATTGTCCAAGGTCACACACTATGCAGGGGTAGAGGGGACACTAGAACCCTGACCCTGTGATTACTGCTCATTCCAGGGCTCTGAGAAAGAAGATATCATTTTTACTTGACTTAACACCTTCTTTTTCCGATGCAGGATGACGACTCTGAAAACCTGGCCTGCCGTACCCTAATACGACATCTCCATGCTGAGCTGCTCTCCCCACTCTCTACATGGGGAACCAAACCAAAACCTCTGAAGGGGAAAGGTGGAGTCCATTCTCCAGGACAAGTGAGAAGGACAGAAGAGAAGGACCCCCTGGAGCCTTCCTTATGAGACTGAGAGTGCTGTTCCCCAGCGCTGTGGACAAGCTCGGACTGGTGCCTTGAATTGGCTAGGGAAGCATGATCCCCGACAGTTTGGGTGGGCACAAGGTTGGCTGGATATGCAACATCTGCATTTCTGTAGAGAGCAGACTCGTGTCCACTCCAGAAGAGGATCTGTCAAGTCTCAGAGCCATAAAGGTGGGGTTATTTTTTCCCCACCTTTAAGCCAGTATAGCATTCCAGAACATTTGGGCCTCCCCAACCCCCCTAAAATTAATTTAATATGATTCCCCAAACAAGTAATTAGCCTTTGAGAACACTGCTTTAGATTTTGTGGGAAGAGAGAGCCAGCCGAGTCTGGAGAGGGAAGTACCCCTCTGAGGAGATGGGCCATCCCTCAAGCCCTTCCGGGTGCTTTTGAATCCACACAGGCACAGCAACCAGCAGGAGGAAGAAGAGAGCTTGAGAGGAGGAGAGAGATGCTCTCTGGACAGGGGCCCTTTAAATGAGATCATTTCGTATGCATGGAACTAGCTCTGAGGCCACAGGGCCTGCAGGAGAGTGACCCCCACTCTCTTGCCACAGGTCACTCTGCAAAGAAGTTGCGGGGGAGGGACACACTGCTTGGTTCCTTGCCAGGCTGCCCTGGTCCACATGCCAAGAGCAATTAGCCAGGGGGAGGACGACTCCTGCGGAGTGGCAGAGGCCATGCTGCAGCTGGGCAGAGGGGCCCAGCTAGCCCAGGTCTCCAGGGGCTTCTTCAGGAGCTGAAGACTAAAAATAACCCAGGCCTTTGTTGCAAGCTGCTGGACCACAGCGATGGAGCTGATTCCAGGGAAGCGGAGCATGCGCAAGGGTCCTGCTCATAGAGACCTGCCCTTTGGGCAAATGATTTTTCCAGAAATGTGTCAGTTTCCATGCTGTTGCTGTGATTCAAAGACAGCCCAGGCCGCTCAAGGCTCTCTTCTGACACACAGAGTTCTCGGAATCTAGGCCTTCCTACATCTTTCTTCTAGAAACTTTACTTCAGACAAGAGCCTATCCGGTATGGGGGAGCTCGGGGTGCAAGAACAGACTAGGGTTCTGAATCATTGCCACCCAGTCACAAGTAATCACTGTGCCCAATGATCTGGTTAAGTAATGTTCATCTCTCCTCCGTCCTAAAAGTTCCAGTCACATCTCAGTGGTCACTGGCAAATAATACATGGAAGGAAGAAATTGCCCAGAAAAGAAATCCTTAGTGTAGCACCAATACTGGAGGGTTTCTCAAAGCTACGTACAGTCTCCTCGTTCCGACACTGTGAATGGGCACCGTTTGCCCACGTCTCCAAAGACCGAGTCCCACTCCCAGAGACCTTCACTCTCAATTCGGCTGGGGTCAGGATTCTGTGTTTAGAGACTGTGTTGTCTCACCTCAAGGACACCACAGTTCTGAAGGTCAAGGAACCACCTGGTCCCTCGAAAAGTCCCTCTTGAGGAACAGCAAATACTGACTGGTTATAGCGGGGCCCCAAGTTTTCCTCCCATCTCCCAGGCCCTCTGAAGCCCCCATCGAGTGGCAGTGCAGTGGATCAAGACCATCGCAGTGGTGGATGCTACCGTCAAGGCTCGAAAACTACAGCTCCTCTTCTTAGCAGAGACTGTGGAAAGCAAGACATTTCCAAGTTCCGTCTTCAAGATGGCCTCCGACCATAGGTGTTTCCGGTGAGACTAGTGATGAACACGAGCTCCACCCACAGCATTTTGTTCCTCTGTGATAGTTTTAGGATGAAGAGCCGAAACTAAGGGTGAGAACCCTGCGTGATCAGTTCTTGAAGCGCAATAGAAGAAAACGAAACAAAACAAGAACCCCACTAAAGCAACACGCAAGTGGTTGATGAGCAGTCACAAAATGGCTTCCTCCAAAATGGGAAGCAACGAGAGGGATGCATGTGAAGGTGAACATGAGAAAGGTTCCACAGAGCAGGGGCTGGATTGCTCTTCAAATATGCCAGGTTCCCTCTGGCAGAAATGAGGAAGCACTGGCTGAAGTATGTGCGGGGGCGGGAGGTCGCGGGTAGGGCGAGGGGTGAATGGAGACCTTGCTCTCTCCGCTCCACTTGTCCATACCCTTCTGTAATTATCCGTTTTCCTTGCAGTTGGTCTGTGTGCACATACAGGAGGAGACCTCCATCCTGTATGGGTTGAATAGGGCTTCGGGTCAGCCTCTCTAGTGGCGGGCTGCATTCCGTGATTGGGGCCCTAGGCCTGGCAGCCAAAGGCTGATGCTTTCTCTTTGAGCAGCTCCCAGCATAAATGGCAGCTCCAGCTTCCTGTAAGAGACGAGATAGCATCAGTAGCAGCATTCCTCCAAACTCTTGGGCCCCAGCCTAACCACCTCGATGTCTGGTAACTCCCATTTTCCTTTGACTTTTATAATTCAGAGATCAGTCTCCGTCCTGAAGGCTCGCAAAGTCAACCAATCAGTGTAAAGGGAACACAGAGCGATCAGAGCAACCGTTACAAAAAAATCCCTTAGTTGCACCCCATAGCCAGCCATAGTGGGCCTGTACTAGTTCCCTTGAGACTCACACCTCCCGCCTCCCCCGATATCACAGCTACACATCTGAGAAACATGTCTTTGACCCATCCATTGAAATTTCATCTGGTTGCACTGTGCCTCAGTTTCCTCATGTGTCCTTTGTTAATTGTCAGTCCCACCTCATAGGATAGGGATAATTACATGAGACAAAAGCAAAAAGCCCTTAGCGCAAGGCCTGCACCATAATAAGGGATCAATAAAAGGTGGGTATGATAGCTGCTGCTGCTGCTGCTGCTGCTGCTGCTGCTGCTGTGGCTGTTACCGAGTTCATCATCATTACCTTCTGGGGGCTCAGCCACTGGGGGATTTAAACAGTACATGTGATAGCCTCGATCGCAGTCATCACAGAAGAGTAGCTGGTCCTGGCAGATACAGAGAGGAGGAGAGAGATGCAATTACTTGAGGATTACTTCCTCCCACTTATTCCTCTCTCTTATCCCCATAGATCAACTTTCCAAGCCTTATTTGGGGTCCCCACTGTCCCTTAAATGTGACTTATATTTTATTGACACCTGAAATTCACCCTCTGCCTCTCCAAATCCTTTACCGCCTTTGGGCTTGTCTTAGTCAGGGTTTCTATTGTTGTAATGAAACACCATGACAAAAAAGCAAGTTTGGGGGGAAAGTGTTTATTCAGTTTACACTTCCACATTGCTGTTCACCACTGAAGGACGTCAGGACAGGAACTCACACAGGGCAGGAACTTGGAGGCAGGAGTTGATGAAGAGGCCATGGAGGGGTGCTGCTTACTGGCTTGCTCACCTGGCTTGCTCAGCCTGCTTTCTTATAGAACCCAAGACCACCAGCCCAGGGATGGCACCACCCACAATGGGCTGGGCCCTCCCACATTGATTACTAATTGATCAAATGCCTTACAGCTGGATCTCATGGAGGCATTTCCTCAACTGAGGCTTTTTTTTTTTTTCTCTGATGACTCTAGCTTGTGTCAAGTCAACACACAAAACCATCCAGTACAGGGCTCTTCTCAACTCATTATCTTAGAAGTCTTCCCTGATGGCTACCTTACACACAAACTCACAGAGATTCCTTGTCCTGAACTGCCACGACCAGTAATGTTATGGCTTTCTCTGCCTCCACTCCACGCAATATGACAATGGTCTAATACAGGAATTGAATTTCTTGTTTCATCTGTGCAGTGGATAACAGCTGTACTTGGTGGTGGCATCTGTGACATTTCAGAACTCCGTTAGGCTTTAAACATATGTGTTAAGAAAAGCCTCCTTCCTGGCTAGGGGCAGGAGCCTGGGGTTGTGGGGGTGGGGAGAGATGAATGTATCAGTTGTTCTAGAAGTAGAAGACAGTCACACAGGTGAAGGGTGGTGGGTGATAGCCTGAAGTAAGGCTGTAGCAGTGAAATGAGGAAACAGTCACCAACTGGTATGGTTACCTGGGCTGTGGCATAGTTAGCCACTGGGACATGAGCAAGAAAGTGGCCACGGAGGCTAGTGAGAGAGGACAGCCTCAACTATAGATCCAAGGTCACCAGGGAGGGTTGACTGGAGACTAGAGATCAGGACAGAGGCCTAGGCCTGAGCTATGGCTTTGGAAGTTCCTGCTGATTTGACAGCAAAGGAAGGTCTCAGGAGAGGAAGTCCAGAGTGTGTGACAGCAGATGTCTCTGAAACGGGGCACACGAGATGAGACGCAGAATTGTGTAGATGGGTAGACATGTATATTTTGAGAAAACGTGTATTTCTGAAAATAGAGTGAATCCACAGCTTTCACCGAAGATCAGTGACCTCAAGGAAAGTCAAGAACATACTGTCACATCAGCATTAAGGGACAGCAGAGACTAAAGAGACGAAAAGAAGCTCAGTCAGGGAAGAGGGTGGAAGCCAGCACACAAGCTTGACTCCCAGAGGGTACACTGTGGCATCAAAGCCAAAGGAAGCTGTGGACCGATAGGGTTTGGCTGTGGGATGAAGACAAGTGACTTCAGTGATGCCCTAAAGACATCAGTAACCACTGCCACAGCATTAACACAGGCTACAAGAAGGAAGCTCACCCTAGACTGGGCTGCCCTGCCCCCAAAAGAATCCAACTGTAAGGGTGCAAACACGTTTGTCACACGTAGTTGTCTGGCACTGCTCTTCCTTTTTCCTGTCTCCTTTTCTGAGAAATGTTCTCTCATGCTAACCCCCAGGTAAAATACAAATTTAAAGGAGCTCTAACTCCCAAATCTAAGAAACTGGGTCCATGGAAGTTTGCAGTGCTGGAGGGGTAGGAATCTCATTCTGGGAATGGCAGGAGATGTTCAAGAAAATCCCCAAGGTCCCAGCCACAACTCTACTCATCTATGGACTCCCTAAGGCTCTGTGTTAACACTCTCAATAAGACCAAAGTCTAGAATCAACCACCAGCCAAAATGAGACCAGCTGAATAAAAAAACAAAAAACAAAAAACAAAAAAGTGAAACCCTAGAGAGTATGGCTGTAGATCATGGTGGAAGGACTTCTGGGATATTCAATGAAAAAATTCAGAATGGAGAAAGCACACCTTCCTCTTACCATTTGGTTATGGATTCAACATACCACACACATGCTTACACTTAAAAGAAACATAAAGACAACATTCATAATTTTTAAGGGGCCATATGTAAGCAAAGAAGGAAGCCAATCAGGAAGCTAGCCAATCAGGAAGTGGAAGCTAGACTTTCCTGAATGCATCGTTCTTTCTAGCTTTGTTTGTAGAACTAGTTTGTACAGTCATAAAACAAAATTGAAATCTTACTCTGCTCTTAAAAGTGAATTTGCCATGGTGAATATCTAGCTAATGATACAACTACAGATAGGAAGTATTTTGGGTGACTACCTACTACCTATCTTTTTATGTTGATTTTCATTTGGTCTAGGGTCTTACTATGTAGCCTGGTCTGGCTTCGACCTTTATTTCTGCCCCTGCCTCCAGAGTACCCAGCCAATATGTGATACTAACAACAAGGCTAAATATGAGTGTGTGTGTGTGTGTGTGTGTTAGCAATTATACTATTGATGATAATATTTGAACTGGTTATCTGAGATAGCTGGTTGTAGGTGTATCAGATGTGTGACAGTAATGGTACCCACTGAGAAGCAAACATTTTACATGACCAAAGGAAGGCAGAGACATGAGATCAGTGAATTAATAGGAAAACCACATAGTTAGTTCTGGATGCCATCCAGAAATATTTCAGTAAATAAATGTTGCATTTTATCTTTTCAATAAACAAAAATATGTTCTCGCTCTGCCACTGAAAATGTCTGAAAAAATGACCAACACTGTAAACATCAGCCCCTCTAGACCAGCAATCTCCGGGAGGTGGGGGTTTTATACTAGCACATGAAGTGTATAGATATCTTCCTTTGTCCAAAAGTAGGTAAGCTACCAAAGATCCTGTGGAAAGGGAACCTGAATGTTCCCACAAACGGAAGAAAATTTTGACTGCAATGGATGGAAACAAAATATATGTAAGTTCTTCAGTTGATAAAGATAGTATTTTAAAGACTGAGGGAGAGGTTAGGGAAATTGGACACTTTTATTTACTTTGATACCATTGTAGACTTAGAGGAAAGTTGCAGATGTGACGGTTTCTCTATTCCCTATGTTGCTTTTGCAAACAGTAACACTTAGGTAGAACTGTGGAGAGCAAGATGGCTGCTGGTGTTACTAACTGGTCTACCCAAGGGCTCTAATTTCCTCCATCTTCTCCCTTGCTTTCTCTTTTCCAGGATCCTATACAGCACTTACTCTTGTTTTGAGGGGGTGGGATCAGTTTGTTTGTTTGTTTGTTTATTGTTGGGGATGGGGTACATACTAGAGCTTCCAAGTGGAAGTCAGAGGATAACTCAATGGGGGGTGGGAGGGGCTATCTCCCTGGCCTTCTTTGTTGGTATATTGAGGGACAGGGTTTTATGTAGCCAGGCTGGCCTCAAAATTACCATGTAGCCAAGAGCAACCTTAAACTCCGGGCCCTCCTCTTCTACCTCCAAATGCTAGGATTGCAGGTGTGAGCTACCACGACCAGTTCACACAGTACCAGAGACAGAACTCAAGGCTCCATGGTTGTTACATAAACTCTCAGCCAAGCCCAGCTACATCCCTAAGTTTAGTTGTATTTTCTTTGTGTCCCTCAATCTGTGGCATTTCCAGTTTATCTTTCACTACCTTGACAAATTTTAATCAATAAATTGTATAGGTTGGCAATTTGATATATGTTTAGAATATATTCTGGTTAGGCTCCCCTGCAACCTCTCTCTTATTTCTCTCCCACCCTTGAGAACCCCCATTCTATCTTACAAACCTCTTTCTCCCATATCATAACATTTTGTTTTGTTTTGTGTCCCACAGAGTTTAACTGGGGCATCTATGTGACCCTAGGATTGGAACTGTCCATTAGAGTCTGGTGGGCTCATCTGTCAGCACACAAGTGGATACTACATCCCGCCCCACGCAGTCCCATTACATTGCAATAGTGGTAGAGTCCTGTGAGTCCCTTTCCATCTGTAGCTGACTGCTAGAAAGGCCTGACTTGTGAGGACCCACGGCAGCTATGCATTCATGGCTTCCGAGCCATGGCCTGCTTAGAGGATAGCATGTCAGAGACCTCATCTTTGGTCCTTACGTTCTTTCCACCCCATCTTCCACAGTGATCCTGAAGAGGACGCTCTAGGGCTCTATATTCTCAGCATCTCTGAGAGTCTGAATACACCTCTGTCTAGAAAAGCTGCTGCTTCCGTGATTAAGATCGGGGGAAGCCTTCATGGGCCCACAGGGGCTGTTTATGCTGTCAGGAATGTGATGCTTCTGAAGAGTGGGGTTGGGGATTTTATAAGCATTGCTGGATGTTTTAAGCTAGATTTTTCCCATGTATGAAGGCTATGGCGATGACTGTGAGTGTAGTTACTAATTTTCCTTTGGTACTATGGAATCAGAGACATATTTTGAGTTTGTGCAAATATCCTGCCTCACATAATTTCACTTGCCACTTTTTAAAAATTAAGGTGATGGTTCTTGCCTAACTGTGGGGCTGGCCTCTGATTTCCCCCTCTGTGTTTATTCATTGGTACACTACTCTAAGGAAGTACGCTCTGTCTTCCTAGCCTTCCTTCCTTTCTTCCCTCCCTCTCTCCCTGTCTCCCTCCCTCTCTCCTTCTCTCCCTCCCTCCCTCCCTCTCTCCTTCTCTCCCTCCCTCCCTCCCTATCTTTATCTATCCATCCAACTTCATACTGTAAGAAGGGATATTTGTGTATTCTTTATATTTCAAGACAACCGTATCATTGTTTTCTTTCTTTCTCAGTTGTTCCTATTTACCATTAAGTGCTCCTTCAGGTTGATTTTCTCCTTCAGACACACTCCATTACTTTTTTATATATAGCACAACCCTACCTTCTGGCATCACTAGGTATTTTAGGCATGTTCTGTGTAGTTGATACCTGAGCCCTGGCACCGGTCATTTCTCTAAGAATCTCTCGCTCTCTTTACTAGAGAATACTACTTAGAAGAACCAATCTCCGGGTGTTGGGTGTCCTCCTTATTTCTAGGTCCTTACTAGGTCTGAAGATGGGCAATGTTAGTGCCCAGAGCGATGGTACTGGGGAAGTGCCAGAGACCTCCAGGAGGAGGGCCTAGTAGCCGGGCTTTAAATCACTGCAGATATGTTTTGAAAGGGACTGTGGGGCCTGGGTATTCACTCTCATGCCTATTCTCCCCCCCCCCCCCCTCTCCTCTCACTCTCTCTTTCCCTCCTCCTCTCTCTCCCTCCCCCATCTCTCTCCTCCCCCTCCCTCCCTCCCCTCCTCCTTCTCTCTCCCTCTTCCTTTCTTTTTGTTAAAGAAGTGTTTTATTCCTTGTCACATGATTTCCCTGTTAAGTGTCCTCACCAAAACTCCAAAGCAGTTTAGTCACTTGATCTTGAACTGAAACCTTCATAACCTCCAAAACCATGAGTTAGATAACTCCTTTCTCTTTACAAATTAATTGTCTCAGGCACATTGCTATAGCAATGAGAGACTAACTTTGCCAACAAATTTAGGAAATAAATGTATGCATATAAATATATCCATATTAAGGTCTATATGTATAAACATAGATACTTCTTATATTAAAAACCATGAGTACACACACACACACACACACACACTCACACACACACAAACACACACATGCACAAACACACACACAAACACACACATACAGACACACACAGACACACAGACACATACACACACACACACACACACACACACACACACACACACACACACACATACACACACACACACACACACACACACACACACACACACACACACACACACACACACACACACACACACACACACACACACACACACACACACAAAAACACACACACACACACACACACACACACACACAAACACACACACACACACACACACACACACACACACACACACACACACACACACACACACACACACACACACACACACACACACAAACACACACACACACACATACACACACACAAACACACACACATACAAACACACACACACACACAAACACACACATACACACACACCACACACATACACACACACAAACACATACCCACACACAGAAACACACACACACACACAAACACATACACATATACCACACACACATAAACACACACACACACACACACACACATACACACACACACACACACACACACACAAAACACACACACATACACACCACACAGACACACATACACATAACACACAGAGACACACACACAAACACAGACACACAGATACATACACAAACACAGACACACACAGACACACACGCAAACACACACATACACACATATACACACAGAAACATACACACACAAACACAGACATACACATACATCACACACATACACACATACAAACACACACATACACACATACAAACACACAACAAACACACACACACACACACACACACACACACACACAAGCCACAGGATTTAGCCTTGCCCCCTCCTGTCTTATGTTATTCTTTTTTCCCACTTCCATTTTATTTTTAAATTTATTTAAAAACACTCACATCATGTCACACTTCCTCTTTTCTCATTCCTCTTCCCCTTCTCCTCCGAGACAGGGCAGCCCCCTCTGCATATCACCCCCATCCCTCCCCAGCTCCAGTTAATCAAGTCACTGCAGGACTGGGCATCTTCCACTGAGGCCAGACACAGTGGTTAAGTTAGAGGAACAGGAGGCACAGGCAACATATTTGGAGACAGCCCCTGCCTCAGTTGTTGGGGGACCCACGTAAAGACCAAGCTACACATCTTCTACACATGTGCAGGGAGCCTAGGTCCAGCCTGTGCTAGCTCTTTGGTTGGTGATTCAGACTCTGGAAGCCCCCAAGGGTCCAGGTTAGTTGTTTCTGTTGGTCTCCCTGTGGAGTCCCTGTCCTCTTCAGGGCCCTCAGTTCTTCCCTCAACTGTTCCATGAGTCCCCGAGCTCCATCTAATGCTTGGCTGTGGGTCTCTGTGTCTCTTTCCATTACTCTGGCTTTTAGAACTATGAGTCTCCATCACAGCAGTCAGTTACTCATTTAGACAGACATAATACATATGAAGTCATTTCAGAATTACTAATCCGTATACCCATGAAAATACATTTCTTAGCTAGGGCACAGCATTTGCAGTGCAGCTGTGTCTGTCTTTAGCCTTGCAGCACAGTCAAAACACCATTTTCCAAGACAATGTAGGCTGACTATTCCCCCGCTCCTCAGTCTGGTCATGCGATCTGCTTGTTGTGTAGCTAGAGTCATTGGTTACTGTTTACACCATTTTAGCTTCCCTAGCCTCCCGGTTGGCATTAAATATGTATCAGTCTGTGAAACGTTCTCCTGACCCAAGCTATCTAAAATGAGTATCCCAGGGGCATGCTGGTCCTCCTGTAGCTCCACATCACAGCTGTCTCCTCCCCATCTCCATCCACTCCTGGAGATAACCACCCCTCATGTCCTTGTTTACTCTTTTACATAAGTGTGCACAGCTATGTGTGTGTTTCCTTATGTAACAGTTTCCTTACAACAAATGGGCCCACCATCAGTAGATGTTGCATTTAACTTTGGGTTTGTCCACTTATGGAAATTATTACACATCCATGCCTAGATAGTCTCCCTGTTCTTTATACAGTTGCATAGTACTTCATCGCACACCTGTACCAACGCCTGGCTGATCGTTTTTCTATGTGTGTACATAGAGGTTACTTCTGGTTTTCTTAATTAATAAATCACCTCGCACTCATATATTTCTTTAGTGGGATGTGCCCTTCAGGGTAGATTCTCCCAGATGGGATGGCTCAGTCAAAATTAAGTGTGTAGTAGTTTGGTTAGGGATCACCAAGCCCCTCGCCCCAGAAGGGCCATACCTCTTTGCCCACCCTCCAACACTAGATACAGGAACCAATTATCCCATAGCTTCCTAAATTGTTATACTTGAAAACTTCTGTTCGTCAGGCGAGAAACAGGATCTTGGTTTTGTTTTGAGTCTCTTTCATTGTGTGAGTATTTATGGCAAGGCTTGGGGCTTGTCCTTATATTGTTTGCGAATCATCTTTCATGCATGTTTCTTCTCGTCTATCAAGCACCTGCTTCTCTGTCTCCCATTCACCAGAGCTCTTCACATCCTGGGGCCACTGGACCTTCACCAGTACCTGTTACAGATACATCGTCCCATCTCGTCCATCATCCTTGGGGAGTATTGTGGTTTTGACTATGCACATTTTCATAGAGTTTAATTTTTTCAGTATTTCATTTTATTTTTGAGCCAACTTTCCCAGTGTTGAAATGAAAGAGGAATCTGGTACTGCTCTGGTCCTGGTTTTTACATTTAAATTCCCAGTCTTTTTGGAGATAGCTGCTATGCCTGGTGTGAGATATGAAGCTAATTTTGTCTTTTCCCCAATGGCTCCCCTATTGTCCCAGCATCATTCATTAAGAAGTCTACCTTTGACATGGCAATTTTAGATGCAACCTTTATCCTGTACCATATTCCCCTATGTAGGTGGTTCTATTCATAGGTTTCTATTCTCTTCCAACTGGCCATTTGTCCATTCACCCATCACTACCACACTGTTCCACTCTGAGGGCTCCCCTAATGATTTAACATCTGCTAGTTCCTGTTTTCAGTGCAGTTTATCAGAATTTCTTTGTCTACTTTCTTTTTTGAGTCAGGGTTTTATGTAGCCCAGGCTGGCCCAAAGTTAACTGTATAGGCAAGGGTGATCAAGGGTGATGTTGAACTTCTGATCCTCCTGCTTCTACCTCCCAAACTGTGATCCCAGACATGCACTATTCTGCCTGACTTCTACTGTACTGAGCATTGAACTCAGGATTTCGTGCATACTATAAAGTACTTTATAGCCTAGATAAAACCTTGGCCCTTCCTCTGCTATCCAATCCTCCTCCTCCTCCTCCTCCTCCTCCTCCATAGGAACATAAGTATCCGCTTGCCTAACACCACAAAACAAACTTGTTGATATTGTTGTTGCTCCCGGTGTCCATTTGCAAATTAACATGGGCATAACTGATAACTCTGCAGTATTGAATCATTTTATATCACAAGCCCTCCTTCCCCTTTACCTTTGTGGTTTCAAATGTACTTAAATTTAGTTTTTACCTTTGTGAGATTTGTTTTTAACTATGTCTGTCTATCGCTCTGACTGACTATGTGTGGGTATGTACACACGAGAGCAGGCGTTGGCAGCGCTGAGAGGGATCTGGTCCTTTACAGCTGGAGATACAGACGGTGGCGAGCAGCCTGGGGTAGATGCTGGATCCTCTGCAAGAGCAGTACATGCTCTAAACCACGGAGTCACTTCTCCAGCCCCTGGTTTTCCCTTTGTAGATTCAGGTTAGCCCTATCATTGATTCTCCATGGTTTCCCAGACATACTGTCACATCACGTGAAAATGGTGTCTTAATACAGGTTAAATATCCTGCATTTGGAGTGCTTGAAACAGAAGCGTTTCTGATTTGTGTGTGTATATAATGAGGTATCTTTGAGTTGACATCCAAAGAGAAAGGCAAAGTTCCTATGGTTTGTATATGTTTTACACACATGTCCTAAAGGTGATCTTATGCAGTATTTTCTAATGATTTTATGCATGAAATAGAGTTCTGGGCTGTAGAATTGTCCACGTGTTGGTAACCATGAAGCTCTGGCTTGTACACCGTCCTGTGGATCAGCTGGAAAGATGGCTCAGTTGGGGAATTGCCTGCTGCACAAGTCTGAGGACCTAGCACCCGTGTAAAAGCTAGGTGTAGCAGTGCACACCGGGCACCCCAGCTTTGGGTAGAGGAAGCCATGTCTGGAGATAAAAGGACCCCTGGAGCTCACTGGCTAGCCCAACTGAGGAGTTTTGGGATCAATGAGCTATCAGTCTCCAAAGTTACAGTGGGGAGTGATGGAGGGAGAGAGACAGCTGATGTGGAAATCCAGACTCCACATGTGCAAACACATGGGCGCATACACATACCTACATGAACACATACGTATAATGCACACATAAAGGATAAAGTAATAGTATGTATCATACAAGATGGGACACAATGTCTACTGTTGAAGCTGGGGCAGAGTGTATCAGCTTCCTTATTCTCTTGGCCATCGTACAGCTTTGAAATCATTTGTGATGAAAAAAAGCTGTTGAGTATTTTGTATTTCTTGTATTTGCCATGTCATCCAAGTGAGATCATACACTAGAATTCGGTGACAACAGCCGAGAGCATCCCACTCAAAGCACTGGTCATCATCATAGGTACTGAACCCTGGAGAGCAGGTGGCCAGGCTGCTAAGCATAATGGCCAAGAAGACATTCCCTGCTGGCCACCTCTGGCGTCTTTTCCTTAAGGCTCAGGGACCCCAGGGGTTGTAGAGGCTAGAAAGACTGTCATTTTCTCCAGGAACCCAGTACCCGGAGTCCTATCTCCCCTCCACCTCTCAGAAGATCCACAACCCCTTCAGTCTTTTCCTGTTACCAGGAGAGCCCAAACTCACATCATTCTCCGAGGTCCCACACAGGATACAGGATTTGCATTCTATGCACTGCCACTTGTAGGTCTTAACTGCCTCAGTCATATTCAGAGTGAACTGCAGGCAAGTTGGGTGACCTGAAAGAAGTCAAAGCAACAGAGTTAGGACAATACCAGTGTGTAGAGAGGCAGGGGTACCACAGGCTGGGAAACAGCCTGGGAGTCTCAATGGGGCTCTACCATTACCACCTCCGATCATGTCAGGTAGAAGCCAAATGAAGAGATGGGCTTTCACCTTCTCACTAAATACCATCATCCAGTTTCTCTATGCTAAGAGCCATGTCCCCCATAGGTACAGTAAGTAGAGCAGAAAGCTGTCACCAGAAAGCACTAAAAAAGGGTGTTACGGTGCACACAGCCCAAGGCAGCACAGCCTGGTGGGAGGTATCAGTCAGCATTACCTCTGAAGCCCCAACTGAAGCCAGAACAACTTATCAGAGGTACTTAGAGCTAGGGCCTCCTGTTCACACTGCCCGAGTGTGTCAGGATCGTATAAGGTTAGCAGGGAGAGCACTTGGAGTAATAGATGACATTTTGTGGTTGGATATCCAGGCCCATAATCAAGAGATGGGCAAAAGCCCAAACCCTGAATAGTCACAGGGACACAGAAGAAAGGGCTCTGGCAAGGAAGGCAAAGGAGTGACTATCCCTACAAATGACCAGATCTGTCCTGAAATAATCCATCTCTGTTTCTACCTCTATTCTCCATCTCAAGTGTCATTGCTGGATTAGTAGAGGGACTTTACGCTGTGACCATAGAACACATAGCACCGAAGGGATGCCTGAGGCTTGACCCACCAAGCAGGAGTCCATCAGCCCCCACTGAGTCTGAAGAGCAAAGCCAACAGTGAGTGGACAAGCTGGGAGCTACAGAAAGGGCAGACCCTTGGCCTTTTCATTGTCAGGAAAGAGAAACTGGATGGGGTTCCCCAGGTTTCCTAGGGCTGTGACCTGGATGGGCAAAGCCCAGCACTGACTCTATGGTAAAGAACCAGCAGCTTAGCCCAGGGCCTTCTCCAGAGATCCCTCTGCATAGAACATTGTGCCACCTCTTTCATATGAAGGATTTTTGTCCTTTAAAAGACATTATAAACAGGACCACCAATCAGAGGCAGCATCACTTACCAAGTGTGCTCACAGACAGGCTTCCAAGTGCCACCCCTACCCCTCGGCAGAGCCAAATCCCAGCAGGAACTCCATGGTTCCCATTTGAATCTTCAGACCAAGCTCATTCCGGTGAAATACTGGCTAGTCCATCAGCGTAAGGACTCACCAGACTCGGGGCTCCCTAAATATAAACCACACTGAGGTTTCTGAGCGTTTCCATTGAAGGAGAAATAGGTAGTGGTGTGAGGATAGGACAAGGAGAAGAAACCAGAACGAAGCCTTAAACTAAAACCCTGCACAAATGTCCCATTGATTTTCTGGAATATATCGTATAGTATTATCTGAAGAGAATACAAGTCAACCCATTTCCCGTGCTAGCCTCCTAGAGTGAAAACGGAATGTGAGTAAGGGCACATTTTCAGCTGAGGACTCCGTGGTATGGGCCACAAGTGCCCAGGTTCTCTGACAGGACATTGTGAAAAGGATGGAGTTGGGATCCTAGGACGCACACCTACTTGGCAAGGTGGCTTTGTCCAGTTCCCTGGCCTGGGGCCATACCTCAGCCATAAACAGCCAGCTTATACAAAGTGGTCATTAACACCTCAGCTGGCTGTTACACTATGTAGAAAAAATACTACGTGAGCAAGAGACCCTAAGTAAGCCCTCCAAAGAGACCTCAAGTTACTAAACCTGCGTACATCTATTCAATCACTATTGGGTGACTAACGCCGTAAAACAAAACTGTGTTGGAGAAGGAAACCAATGGGAGCTCCGAGCCAGAGAGGTCAAGGAAACTCTCCTGGGGATGCTAACTGGGTGGGAAGGAGAGGTAGAGACAGGTGAAGGGGCCAGTCAGTGAGTGCAGGCTCTGAGCGACAAGGAGCTTTGCAAAGTAGAAGAAGGAGAAAGACCAATGACCATGATTGTAGTCTTCTTGGCAAAATTATGGGGCAGGAGGCCACCAAGGAGACGCTGACACCAGACTAAATAGTCACTTATAGTCCTTATTTAAGCATTTGGGCCTCTAAAGTCATTGAGGGCTTTCAAGCAGAACAAAGGCCAGATTTAAGAAGGCCTGTATTTAAAAAGCATTCTTAGGCATAGAGGACCTTGAAGCTGAGGATGCAGCTTTGGATGTGAGCAGCTACGCGTGTGATAAGATGGCACAGAACTACACGGAGGGACTCGTCAAACATTCACAGACATGCATAGATAGGCACACAAACATATGAGGCACACAGCAAAGTCCGCCAAGGGCGTAGGGTCCCAATAGCTTGGCCGTATGTGGGTATCTAAGATGCTCATCACTGGGGGAAAGGCACACGGGACCACCATCATCTCATGCAAACCTATAATTACTTCCAAACTGATGAAAAGATCTTGTAAAATAAGACTATACAAATGAAAACGTTCGTCATCGGGAAGAAGTGGCGGGTGGGAGAGAAAGCCCAGAAAGAATTTGCAGTGAGGCTGAGGAGGTACAAGAACTTTTGCCTGGATTGGTTTAAAGACTGGTGCAGCCCGCAGAAGAGAGACAAAGAGGAAGGCACTCTTAGGTCAAAATGGCAGGCATCAAGCAGGTGGCTGGATGGTTTTTGATTGTAATACTGCAGGATTTGATAAACTGGGGTTAATGCGAGATAATACAATGCATGAAGCTGAAGATGTAAAAGAAGCTATAAGAAGACTTCCTGAGACCTTTATCTGCTTTTTTCAAATGTTTATTTTATTTATTTTGGAGACAGAGTCTTTTTTTCCTTAATTTTTTAAAAGATGTATTTATTTATTATATATAAGTACACTGTAGCTGTCTTCAGACACACCAGATGAGGTCATCAGATCCCATTACAGATGGTTGTGAGCCACCATGTGGTTGCTGGGAATTGAACTCAGGACCTCTGGAAGAGCAGTCAGTGCTCTTAACCACTGAGCCATCTCTCCAGCCCCACCCCCACCCCCCAGGGCCTTTATAATGACAGAATGTTTTGGATTAAGAGAGCCCTAGACCTGACTATGAGGCATCAGATCTTGCCTAAGGATCAATGGACAAAATATGAGGACAAATTCTACCTTGAGTCCTATCTGAAGAAGGTTATTCAGGAAAGGAAAGAGAGAGAAGAGTGGGTGAAGAAATGATCTTGTAGTTAAGATCTGTGGGTACGCCTGGTCTCAGCATATTTTTATGAAGTTATTTCAACCTGCGTCACTTCAAATAAATGTCTATTGTAATCAATAAAAAATAAAAAAGAAGGACTAGGTTCAGGTGGAAACCTGAAGGGGTGGGGGAACGACAGAAATGGACTCATCTGGAGAAATTTCCTCAAGTATCTGAATGAAGGAATTAGGTAGAGGGCAGTGAAGTCCCCTGGGATGAGAAACACTATGAGGAGCGTGTGGCCATCCTGGTGAAGAGGATCCAGTCTTTCTGAGCAGTGCAAGTTGGATCAGGGAGCTGAACATACAGTTGAGAGTTCAAAAGACTAGGGATTTAAAATAGAAACTTAAGGCCAGGCATGATGGTACACCTTTAATCCCAGCACTCCAGAGCCAGCGGCAGGCGGATCTCTCTGAGCTCTGGGCTAGCCAAGGCTACCCAGAAACATTGTCTAAAAAAACTTAAGATTGATCTTGCTAACTAGGTGTTAATTGAAAATATGAGAATCAATAAAAGTAGCAAAAGGAGAACAAGAGAAGAAAGAAAAGAGAAGAAAGGGGGAGAGGATTTTTTTCCTATATCTAGGACTAAGCTTTGAGGAACCATCTATTTAAAGACAGAATTGCTAGGGATGGAAGACGCACTTATAAATCTTCCCAGGGAGCCGAGAGCAAGATCTTGGGCAATGTGTTCCAGACTACCCTGGACTACCTAGTGAGACCCTAGCTTAAAAATAAATTAAAGACAATGATGGCAAAAAGAGCCAGTAAAGGAATTAGAAGCAAGTTGGGCAAGTATGGGGTGATGTAGCTAAAAGGAGAGATTTCCAAGATGGGTTGGCAGTGTGACAATGCCATTGTTCCATAAAGACCCTGAATGAGGGAGTATTGTCTACGGCCATACTCGTCCTGAATGTGTCCAATCTTGTCTGAATGAGGGAGTGTTGACAGATCAGCACAAATGCTGTCCTGCTAATAATAACATTTCCCATGGCGCCATCTTCCCGAGGAAGGAAGGTCAGCACATTCCATGGCCTGGAACTTGGCTGGCAGCTGCACTGGAGCATCTGCCTGGGAGGGGCTGGGTGGACTGAGTGATCCACCCGTCCACCACTGCAACTGCTAGTCAGCAGCCTACTCCGAGGCCAAGTTCTCCTACAGGCATGTCCAGTCTTTGACATTGAGACGTGATATTGTCTTCCAAGTTGAGACTTGGGAACTGCACAATTGAGTTGCATAACAACAACAGCATGATAATCTCATAATTTTTACAACTTTGTGTTAGAGGACCAGCTCAGAACCCAAGGCACTGTTCAAATGAGAGCAGAAAATGGGGCACAGGAATGTTCTTACAACTTCTCTACTAGGAAGGAAGAAGTGTAAAAAGTTTAGTAGCTATACAGATGGGCCCGAAAGCTAAGTCCAGAACTAAGTTACCTGCCTGTGCCACCACAGCAAGTTGGCCATTCTCCCCAAAACTAGAAGAAACACTTGCTATGTCAAACTTCAAGAATCCAACTTCTTATCTACCGTGGAAAGGAAATGAGAGTGTATATTGTTGGATAGAAGGCAAAGAAAGCTTCTAAAGAAAGCAATGGAAGCTGGCTTTGTCCAGAATGTTTAAAGCCCATGTAAGTAGGAGAGGAGCAGGCACAAGTCTTTTCAGTCCCAGAGTGGAAGAGAAGAGGAGCACATTGCTGTAAAGCGCTTTATTGAGATCACTTCCTACTTGACTGCTCTTTTGTAAAGTTGACTGCCATCTTTAAATGTACTTACTTGAAAACTAAGAATTTTTGCTTAATCTTTTACAAATTTTTTATTTTATTTTTGTATGAGTGTTTCACTGCATGTATGTATATGTACCATGTGTATACAGTGCCCTCGAGGGCAGAAGAGGGCATCAGAACCCAGAACTGGAGTTACAGATGGTTGTGAGCTGCCCAGTGGCTGCTGGGAACTGAACCCCAGAGCAGTAAGTTCTCTTAACCACTATGCCATCTTTCCAGTCCACCATCTTCCTTAAAGTAAAGAATATCTATACTGTTGTTTAGCTCAATGTATTGAAAGTTAGAGAAGTTCCCTTGGGGCAACTGGTCAATGAGACATTTCTAAGATTCCAGTTGGTGAAAATTTAAAAAGTGTTGGCCGGGTCTTTGGCTCAGTGGTAGGCTACATGCCTAGTGAATTCAAGAGCCTGGGTTGTCTACAGCACAGAAGAAGGGGAGAAGAGAGAGAAGGAGGGAGGGAAGGAGAGGGGGAAGTAGGAAGGGAAGGAGGAAGGAAGAAAAATGAAGGAGATGTTGATGTAGGAAAGAAGGTAAGAAGAAACTACCACATAGGTGATTTCATTCCAATGGAATCATTAAAAGTCAAGTTCGTGCTCCAAATTCATATCCAATAGTGAACTGGGTGTGAAGATGCATTCTTCGTTCCTACTAATCTGCTCCCAAACTGATTCCAACGCTCCCTAGAATCTCAAACGGGACATGTCACCCACGGCCAGCCATTCTGGAAGCCGGACCCCTGAACGGGGCTTTCAGATAACAAGATTTGGCTTCGTGGGGCTGTTTCAGCAATAGGGTTAGGAAGGAAGCCAAGGCAGGACTGGAAACCTTCTCAGACACGAGAGGGCAGACCGAGGAGACGAGGTGCGGCGTGTTCATGACATCACAGTCTACAGAGCTCAGAAGAAAAGGCAAAATGGGCATCCGAAAGCAGTGACCACTGCCCGGCCACTCAGAGGACACATCTCCTGTCTGCACAGGACACTGTGCCTGGGCGATGAGCATAGTCAATCAAATGCACAGAAAGCGCTCAGCTGGAGCCAGAAGGAACTGACAGAAAAAACCCCAGGCAAAAACCAGAGTTGGTTTCATAACCACACACCCCTGCTTGGATTCTCGTACACAGCCAACCTTTCAAGGAAAATGACACTAAGTACACCTCACTGATTGAGCTCACATTCTGATTGAGGCTTAGAAGCTAACGCGTGTCTCTAACTTGTCAATTTCATGCAGCACACACTCTCATGCAGTGAAATTCAGTTCACTTCCAAGCAACCCTGGGCTGAAATAAATACACAAAGCGCTATGATGCTTTTCTTGCATTATACTCTCTATTAGAAGGCTTTTTTTTAATTTTTATTTCATTGATGCTAATACTTAATTTGGACTTGGGTAGGCCACATCACTGATTAAATTAAAGGTGGGGGTGCACTTACCTTGTGAGGTATGTGTTTGAACCATAAATAAAGAGGCTATGAAGAAGGGCGAGGCTAGCAGGCCTATTATTTATTCATTGTGAAGTTATAAACATCTAATTATGTCTAATTATGTTTTACTACCTTATTTGTCAATGTTGAGCTTTTTAGAAATAATTTCTCAGTGAAGAAGACCCTGGAGATCTATGGTTCTCTTAAAAGTATGTGTAAAACTCAACCTGTGTTCCTTGGCTTGCCGTTTAGTTTACAGAAATTAAATGAGACGTGTAGCATTACTTCACCTGAAGCAGTTCCAAAAGCAAGTCTGTGTGTACTCGTGAGAAAAGGATCCAGAGGCCGGGGAGATGGCCTGGCAGGTAAAGTGATTCCTGGGCAAGAATGAGGACCTCTGTTCAATCCCCTGAACCCCTCTAGAATAAAAATCCAGTCACGGTGTGCATGCCCGTATCCCAGGGCCAGGGAGATGCTGACGGAATGATCTCTGGCGCCCACAGTCTAGCCGAATTTGTAGAAATGGTGGAAGAAGACATTCAGTATCAGCCTATGGTCTCCACATGTTGTGCACATGCAGCCACACACGCACACCTGAACACACACACACAGACACACGCACACACACACACACACACAGTAATTCGGCTTAAAATTTAAACAGTTCCCCATGTTCATATACACAAAAAAAATGACAATATTTACATGTTGAAAATACATACAAAGAATTTATGTAAAGAATAATCAAATCCAAATCAAAATGCTAAATCGTTTGAGAAAAAAAAAATAACTCAATTACCTTGGGAACAGAACTGGTCCAATCAGATCCATTCATTCACT